>NC_142616.1:12863072-13171197 GCF_059453375.1 Lepisosteus platostomus
GTGTACTGTATCTACTGTGTGAGTAAATGCTGGTATATAATTGTGAAGAAGGGCTGTGTTATTGCTCTGGTCACCCAGCCTGTGTGGCCCTGCATTGTGTAACTTGATGGTGTATCTGTTGTAAAGTTTTAGATATGTGTTTTGTGTTTAATGTGTTACCTGTTGTGGATCCACAAACTTCTTGTCTTGCTATGTTGGGTCAGGTGACAGAAAAAATGTCACTGATTGTACTGATCCTGTCAGGCAGTACCCGGTTGGTGCAGAATATGTAGCCTAGCCTAGATGGGGGGACAGAGAGTTTTGTTTGTTCTGCTGTATTGTTTTCTGGAGTTACTCACCTGTATTACTTTTTGCTGTTTGTGTTGTATTGAGATGGTGCTGATCATCTCCTCTGATCGACTCTGTTTCTGCTCAGGAATGGCCTCACCCAGCAGTGTCCTGTCTGAAGAGCAGTTCCAGTGCTCTATCTGTCTGGACACATTCACCAGCCCAGTGTCCACTTCATGTGGACACAGCTTCTGCCTGGCCTGTATTGGAGGATACTGGGACAGCAGTGATGTGTGTCAGTGTCCACTGTGTAAGGAGACATTTCCTATAAGACCTGATCTCAGTGTGAACAGAAGTCTGGCAGAAATCACTGAGCAGTTCAAGAGGACCAGAGTCAGCAGTGATGAAGGACTTTGTGCTAAACCTGGAGAAGTGTCCTGTGATTCCTGCACTGGGAGAAAACTCAAGGCTGTGAAATCCTGTCTGGTCTGTCTGGCCTCTTACTGTGAGACTCACATCCAGCCTCACTATCAAGGAGCTGCTTTCAGGAGACACAGACTGATTGAGCCTGTGGAGAGCCTTGAGGACAGGCTGTGTGAGAAGCATGAGAGACTCCTGGAGCTGTTCTGCAGGACTGACCAGACCTGTGTTTGTGTGCTGTGTACTGAGACTGACCACAGGACACACAGCACTGTCCCTGCAGAGACAGAGTGGACAAAGAAGCAGGTGACCTTTCTTATTTCTCCCTGATAACTTGTACTAATTACTACCACTTTATACATACAGTGTATGACAATCCCAACATTCCCTCACACTGAGCTCACACAGAATGACCCGAACAGACATTAATTTCATGTTGACCAGTCCAGTGTCAGTGTGAGTGTCTCTTGTCCAGTCCAGTACCAGTGTGAGAGTCTCTTGTCCAGTCCACTGTCAGTGTAAGAGTCTCTTGACCAGCTCAGTGTCAGTGTGAGCCTCTTTTGACCAGCCCAGTGTATGAGCACCAGTAGCAGTGAATTCAGTGCCTCTGTTCCCCTGTTTGTCCACAGACTCAGCTGAGGAAGACTGAGGCAGAAGTACAACAGATGATCCAGGACAGACTGAAGAAGGTGGAGGAGATCAAACAGGCAGTGGAGCTCAGCAAAGTGAGTCCTGTCAATCCTTCTGAGTGGGGTACTGCAGGGCTCAGTGCTGGGGTCACTGCTCTCTGCACAGAGAGGGGACACTTAGGAAGTCTGGGAAGATACTGTAATGTCATTGTCCATTTAAAGGACAAAATGATGTTTGTGTCTCGATATCAGTTTCCCGCCAGCAGAGGGCACCTCAGTCACAGGTCTGTACCTCAGTCAGCAGGGGAAGGTGTAAACCATCTAGAATTAGATAACCAATCAGACACCTCCGTGAAGCTGGCCCCCTTACAGAGAGCACAAACGATGAAACCCACCTCATTCGTTAGTGCCATGTTTGCGCTGTTAAAAGTAGTGTTTGTGCCGTTTCGTTTCCGAGAGATTGTGCCTTGTTTTTCGGGTGATCACGTGACCATGTCAGGTGACTTTCACCTCCAGTGACCCCGTCTGCCCAGTTCAAGTGTCTGTTACTGGTGCGAGAGGAACAATTCTGCAGTTGTGTTTCTCTGTTTGCTGGAGTGGGAGGCGGCGGTGGACTCATCCTGAAACTCATCCTGAAACTCGGTTCACACCATGCCCCTTCTCTCAATGACCAGCTTGTTTTCGTGTCATCTTCTCTGTTCTCCTGCAGGTTTTGTCTTCACACCTTTCTTCACCCTTCTGCACTTCGCATTCCTGAGTGGGCTCTCTGCTCCTCCTGCCTCCTCCCCTCTCCCAGCTTCTGTTCTCCTGTGCTCTTTAATCCTTGCTGTCTGCCGTCTTTCTCACACCTGAAGAAGGCTTCACAGACGAAACGTTGTGTTTTTTCTCTTCTCTTTTCAGCCTGGAATAAACCTATTACTTGTTCCTTTACATCCGCAACTGTTCTGATTAGTTTGTGATATCGGTGACAATTTTTAATTTTCCTGATTGCACAAACACACAGAAGATACTGGTATTAAAACCAAAATCCATCGCCGCCCCCCACCCGGTCACACAGAGAAACACAACTGCAGAACTGTTCCTCTCGCACCAGTAAGAGATGCTTGAACTGGGCAGACGGGGTCACGTCACCCGGCATGGTCACGTGATCACCCGACAAACAAGGCGCTATATCTCGGGAACAAGAGCAGCACAAACTCTACTACCTGTATCAACGGCACAAACGCAGCACTAACGAATGGGACCGGTTTGGTTTCCCTTAAGGGGGCTGAGTGGCGTCACGACCGATAAAACAAGGCGCTATATCTCAGAAACAAAAGCAGCACAAACGCAGCACTAATGAATGAGGTGGTTTTCATTGTTTGTGCCGTCTGTAGGAGGGCTGTGCTTACCACCACACCTCCAGCTCATCTGTGATGTGGCCTCTGTAGGCATTAAGAGTTTACTGCTTAGTAGAAGTCTGGGGGGTTTCTGGGTGATTAGGATGCTGGGTCTCTGAAAAGCCTTTTTTGTAAATACTGTACAGTACATAGAGAGTCACTTGTCTGTTGCATGTTTTGTTTTGTGTCTAGTGTAGTTTGTGTCTTCTCATTGTAATAAATATTTGTTTACAAGAGGATTATTACTTTCCAGCAAATTCCTGCCAGAGAACAAGGAATTCACGTTATACAACTCGGGTATACTCTGGAGAATCACTTACAAGTTGGGGGTTATGAATATTTTTTTCACTTATAGACTAAACCGCTCGGTCAATTCCTGATTTTCACCATTTTCATAACCTCCCCAATTATAACTACAGTACATGATAATCAGACTTTCTGTGTAGAGGGGCTGCTGGTGAAGATTGTGTCACCCAGGTGGGGCTACACTACAAATGCTGTCCTTCCTGTATGTAGACTTTGTGGACTGGAATTAAAATCTGTATATACATGCAAATAATTACTTATTTCTGACATGTCAATATTATTTCCTGTTACGTCATGAAGTCTCCTGGTGTCTCCTCAGAGCTGTGCCCAGAGAGAGATTGAGGACAGTGTGCAGGTCTTCACTGCTCTTCGAAACTCCATTGAGAGGAGCCAGGCTGAGCTCATCGAGCTGATTGAGGAGAAGCAGAGAGCAGCAGAGAGGAGGGCTGAAGGGATCATTAAAGAGCTGGAGCAGGAAATCACTGAGCTAAAGAGGAGAAACACTGAGCTGGAGCAGCTCTCCCACACTGAGGACCACATCTACTTCCTACAGGTCAGAACCCACTGTAGAGAGCAGATACAGTATCTACAGAGAGCAGAGAGTCCTACAGGTCAGCACACACTGTAGAGAGCAGATACAGAATCTACAGAGAGTAGAGAGTCCTACAGGTCAGCACACACTGTAGAGAGCAGATACAGTATCTACAAAGAGCAGAGAGTCCTACAGGTCAGCACACACTGTAGAGAGCAGATACAGTATCTACAGAGAGCAGAGAGTCCTACAGGTCAGCACACTCTGTAGAGAGCAGATACAGTATCTACAGAGAGCAGAGAGTCCTACAGGTCAGCACACACTGAAAAGAGCAGATACAGTATCTACAGAGAGCAGAGAGTCCTACAGGTCAGCACACTCTGTAGAGAGCAGATACAGTATCTACAGAGAGCAGAGAGTCCTACAGGTCAGCACACACTGTAGAGAGCAGATACAGTATCTACAGAGAGCAGAGGTCAGCACACTCTGTAGAGAGCAGATACAGTATCTACAGAGAGCAGAGAGTCCTACAGGTCAGCACACACTGAAAAGAGCAGATACAGTATCTACAGAGAGCAGAGAGTCCTACAGGTCAGCACACACTGTAGAGAGCAGATACAGTATCTACAGAGAGCAGAGAGTCCTACAGGTCAGCACACACTGTAGAGAGCAGATACAGTATCTACAGAGAGCAGAGAGTCCTACAGGTCAGCACACACTGTAGAGAGCAGATACAGTATCTACAGAGAGCAGAGAGACCTACAGGTCAGGACACACTGTAGAGAGCAGATACAGTATCTACAGAGAGCAGAGAGTCCTACAGGTCAGCACACACTGTAGAGAACAGATACAGTATCTACAGAGAGCAGAGAGTCCTACAGGTCAGCACACACTGTAGAGAGCAGATACAGTATCTACAGAGAGCAGAGAGTCCTACAGGTCAGCACACACTGTAGAGAGCAGGTACAGTATCTACAGAGAGCAGAGAGTACTACAGGTCAGCACACACTGTAGAGAGCAGATACAGTATCTACAGAGAGCAGAGAGTCCTACAGGTCAGCACACACTGTAGAGAGCAGATACAGTATCTACAGAGAGCAGAGAGTCCTACAGGTCAGCACACACTGTAGAGAGCAGATACAGTATCTACAGAGAGCAGAGAGTCCTACAGGTCAGCACACACTGTAGAGAGCAGATACAGTATCTACAGAGAGCAGGGAGTCCTACAGGTCAGCACACACTGTAGAGAGCAGATACAGTATCTACAGAGAGCAGAGAGAGCTCACTGTGTGACTCTTAGTGATCTATACTGGGCTCTAGGTTTCAGACTCACAGGTGACTTATTGCCTTAGAAGGCTGTGGCCCCCCATGACTCTGAGTCTCTCCTGCTGTAGAGTTTCCCCTCCCTGTGCTCCCCTCCACACCCCAAGGACTGGTCTGACATCACTGTTCACCCTGATCTCTGTCTGGGGGCTGTGAGGAGGGCTGTGTGTCAGCTGGAGGACAGACTCAGAGAGGAAGTCAAGAGGCTCTCAGAGGAAGGTTTGTGTTTCACTCCCTTTCCTTACTGTTTCAACAAAATAATAAAAAAAATCACTGTTTTAATGTCAATTAGAAAATGTAAGTTTTTATTTTTGGGTTCATAATTGATTTAAAGTTGAGCTTTTCATTTAATTCAAATTCAAAGTTTTGTTTTATCATATTTATATTCAGCTTACCTTAGTATCAACAAAATAAAATAAAAAACTTAAAGTGTTTAAGTATCAGTTAGGAACTTTTTATTTCACACTATATTTATTTGATGTTTTTATTTCAATTTTTCATATCATGGTTATTAATTGATTTATAGATTTTATCTTGTCATAATTTAACTCATAATAGATGCACATTGTAATCATGTTTACCTTCAAATTCATATTTATACTTTACTCACCTCCCCCTGACTGTATCTGGACACAAGATCCTCATGACTGTGTTTTTCCATCAAAATCTCCTGACAGATTAGTGGGGTTTTCTTCAGGATCAGTAGTTTGTTCCAGTGCAGCTGGATGAGCTGTCAGTGTCTCTTACAGACCCACAGCTCCACTGGGCAGACAACACACTCCTGTGTGTTACTGTCCTGCCTGAGAGATCAGCACAGCACTACAACACACAACACTGCACACCTGGAGACCAGACTCCAGCAGGAATGTGCTCTCAGCTCTCTAACATCTTTCTCTCTGTTTGCAGAGTTTGAGAGGCTTCGCAAACATGCAGGTGAGTCTGTTGTCACTGACAGGAACTTGTCATTTACAAAGGTCACAGCAGGGTCACAGGGGTCAATACAGGCTCTTACTCTGACAGGGGGACATGTTGTAACTCTTGCTTTATACACAGCTGATGTGTTTAATGTTGTGAGCAAAGTCCCTCAGATGGGCTTTGTCCTTATCAGGACTGATGAGGAATTGGACCCCAACACTGTGGCACACAGTGGGGACCCCAACACTGACCCATGTCTTGGGATCCCCAATACACAGATTGAAGACCCCATCACTGTGTCAGGACTGCAGTTCTCCTTTACATCATTGTGAAACAGAGGATTGTAATCCTGTTAAACCTGTAAACTAGAATCTACACTGACAACTAGGAGTCAGACCCCGGACTGCTTCCTCTGCCTCGGCTCTCTTGCGGATGGCCAGGCGGGGGGAGGGATGCAGATGGGTCTTGCTTCGCCAGTGTCGATGGTGCGCTGAGCTTCGTTTGTATGAGTACAGTCTTCCTCTCTTCCAGCAAACACATCTGCAAACTCTCGTAGCAGAGTCCTTGGTTGTCCCTGCTCTGCCTCACTCAGTCCCTCTTTGCTGTGCTGAGAAAGCTCCTCCACCATTTTGTCTGATTTTGTTGTGGTCTTGAAGGCCGAGCCCCTGTCCTCAGTTTCAGGATGCTGCTCCCTCGCACCGTGGGTCAGTGTCTCCTGGCTCAGGGGGAGTCTCTGGGCTCCCTGCTGTATCTCCATGGTAACTCTGGGCTGCTCTGGAGCTGTTGCACTGGTACCCAGGAGGAGGTGTGGCCCCTCGCTGCTATTAGCTTGAGGGCCACTCGGCATTTCCTGCTGGCACTGCTCTCGAGACGCACGGTTCTGCACAGAGGAGTTCAGTACCAGTGACTCCATCCTCTCACCTGGCCATCCAGGGAAAGCTCTCTTCACTGGTCTGCAGCAGAACTGCCAGGTTCTCTCCTTCTGTAGTCTGTCTGAGCCAGGCGCTGCCTGTAGGAGTTATACTGTACCTGAACATCGTGATCTTCAGCATGAACACACACCTGCAGACTCACACAGCTGAGCCTTGAAGAGCAGGGTCACCAACACATGGCTCAACAAATACAAACAGTGAAAACAGTGAGATCTGGTGGGAAATTAATTATTAGTCCAGCAAACTGATGTCATAACGAGTAAGGAAAGTTATTGAGGTTAAATCATTCTGTGCAGTAATATCCACAGATGTCCTTCCATCAGCTCTTACAGCCATTCCTGCAGACTGCCTTCATCTAGAACTGACACAAATCATCACTTTTAAAAAGATGGAGATTTCAGTATTTTTATTTCTTTAACCTTTATATTTGACTGCAAAACTTTAATATCTGTTCCCCCAGTTTCTGAATATCCCTGCTTTCCCTTAAGAAATACAATTGTAGAGACTAATCACAACAAATAAATAACAAATCTGCTCAATTCACAACCAGATGTGACAAAACACATTCAAGACTCACAATATTTAAATATTTTCTTATTTTCAGTTCTCTTCACTCCCTGGGATAAAGAAAATACACTGTCGCATACAGTATATAATATGCTTTACATACAGCTACTTATGTGCAATAAAATTAATTTTTATTAAATTACCCTTATTAATAAGCACGTTAACTAAGTTCTTTATCAATAAATGTGGTTTCACTGGAAAGTAGTTTAAGCTAAACATTACAATCCTTTTCCAAGTGACGGACACATGACTCCCTGCCGTAGTGCCGGTGTTGTTTCCCCTCTATTCTCCTGTGATCCAGAGCTCCGCCTGTCCCACACTGAGCTGTCTCCCCATGTGAAGAGGCGCTGGGAGTCAGTCCTGTACTCCAGTCACCTCTAGAGGGCAGCAGCTCTCACTCTGGGCTCGTTGCAGTGGAGAGCAGGTTCAGCTCGGAGCTGCGGACTGATTTCAGCGGCCAAGTTCGTTGCTCTTGGTCTGAAGTTGGCGCGCTAGTTTAACACGGAGCTGTGTGCTGACCAGGGGCTGAGCTCCAGTTAGTGTGCTGTGTCGGTTCATTACAACTGACCCACAATGTCTATTTTTCAGGTTTCCATACGTGTTACACTGATTTGTGTGTAACGAACAAGAAAAAAAGACGCACACAAGCTTTGTCTGTTCTCTCTCAGGTTCCCCTGTCTTGTGTAAAGACAACTTCAGCCTTAATTCAGCTGACAGAGTTAAATACACTGACAGACAGCTCTTAACACACACAAACAACAGATCCTTTTTATTACTGTCCTCAGCAGCGCAGGAGGAGACAATCTTGCAGTTACTGCCTGTGTGATTCAGGTCCCTGTTATTGTTAATGAAGTGGCAGCAATTTCAGCTTCTAAGAATTTTGTCTTAATGAGACTTTTACAATCTAACTGATAGAGAGGAACCAGAATAACCATAAAAAGACAGTTTGCTTATTTTTCTTCTTGTGAAATAATGTATCCATCAGTATAGAGATGCCCTCAGCCGTGTGATCTGCACACAGTGGATCATCAGGTCTCCTTCAGATTTAAAGACACTTTCTCCCACAGGAGCCAGACTCTCGCAGTGTGAGAGCTCTGCACACGCTCACAGCTCATCTCAGCCGGGCTGGGCCTGTCTGTCCTGACCAACCCAGGAGACCCCATTTCCACAGGTCCGCCTGCCCAGTCTCTCCAGTCACATCAGAACACATCCAGAGCATCTGGACCAGTCCTGTCCACACTGTAATGTCCACTACACACTGGCCACACAATACTGACACTTTCTGAAGTGTTTTCTTTATTTTTACCTGCTGCACACAAACAAGCGCCAGTGACTGCAGACGAGTTCAACCCAAACCAGTGATGTGAACCTGTGACTGCAGGCATCACGTGCAAACTGGAACAGAACAGTGGAAAAGAAGACAACGGGTTTTGTGTAATTAATTAATCACTCAGTTTTATCTTTGTCACTGAATGCCCTGGGTGTCTCAGGACAGGCAGGCCCAGTCCAGCTGAAATCAGCAGACTGAACAGAACTGTAGTTTACTGCAGTGAGCTTTCTGCTGGTGTGAATCCTGATACACACTCTAGACACCTGCATCTGTACTTTCATCTGAGAGAGGAGTGAGATACAGATCATTTCATCCTGTCTGTCTGCTCTCTGATCCACAGCTGATGTGACTCTGGACCCCAATACAGCTCATCCCAGTCTCATCCTGTCTGAGGATGGGAAACAAGTGAGAAATAGTTACACACGAAAGGAT
This sequence comes from Lepisosteus platostomus, assembly GCF_059453375.1. Lineage (NCBI taxonomy): Eukaryota > Metazoa > Chordata > Actinopteri > Semionotiformes > Lepisosteidae > Lepisosteus > Lepisosteus platostomus. The sequence continues at coordinate 12,872,105 of NC_142616.1, forward strand.
CTCCCTGACAATCCAGAGAGATTTGATTCTTCTCCCTCTGTCCTGGGAAAGGATGGGATCACCTCAGGGAGACACTACTGGGAGGTGGAGGTGGGGGAGAAGACTAAGTGGGATTTAGGAGTCGCCATAGAGTCCATCAACAGGAAGGGGAAGATCACACTGAGACCCCAGTATGGTTACTGGACTGTGAAGCTGAGGAATGGGAATGAGTACAAGGCTTGTACTAGACCCTCAGTCCTCCTCCCGCTGAGCCAGAAGCCCCAGAAGGTGGGGGTGTATGTGGACTATGAGGGGGGACAGGTCTCCTTTTACAATGTGGACAACAGGTCTCATATCTACACCTTCACTGCCTCCTTCACTGAGAAACTCTTTCCATTCTTCGGCCCTGGTCTTCATCAGAGAGGTACAAACTCAGCCCCACTGATCATCTGTCCTGTCAGTCACACAGACTGAATCAGCACACTACCTGTGGGAGGGGCTCTCCTGGAGAAAACAATTATTCTACTCGTTTGTGTCAAACTGTTCTGCTTTCAGTCCATGTCATTGCTCTATTTTCTATTGTCTCTCCATTAATCATGTCTTTCAGTAAATCAGTAAAATACTGTCACAGCTGTTGTCTTTCTTCACAAGCGACTGTCCTGCCTGGCTCGGGTCCAACTCGCGTCCTGCGGTTGCCCCTGGCAACAGCAACCTTCCCACAAGCTCCCGACCCGTCACTCCAACTGGATCGGGTCGCCGTTCGGTGAATCCCACCTTTCCCACCAGACCCGATCTGTTCCCAGTCCCGTGGATCAGCAGCCGGATTGACTGCCTTCTTACCGCGGTGTCGGTGCTCCGCTGTCAGAGCCTCCTTCTCCCTGCGAGCGCTCGGTTCTCTCCGAGACGAACGTGTCTCGTTCCCCTCTTCTCTGCTGCTCTGATTCCCTGTCGCGATACAGCGATTCCTTTTCCTCCTTCTTCCCTCTTTTTCCTTTCTGTCTTGCTCATTTTTTGCCTCATTTCCTTTTCGTTTTTCATCGCCGTCGGCTCATCAGCCTGATGTTCCTTTTTGTTCCTCTTGGTGTTTTTTTGCTTCATATCTTTGCACCCTTCTCCTAGTTTTCTCTTAGTTTCCTCACCGTTATCAGCCTCCCCTCTCTGTTTCCCAGCTGGGAGCCTGGCTTGTTTCAGCGCGCTGCTCGCGAACTGTCCGCCTGTCCTTCTGTATCAAACCCCACTTGTATGTCCTGCTCCTGCCTCCAGCGTTTCTAGATCATCTTACCCAGCACACTGGAACCTGCGCCTGGGCTCCAGCCATCATCACGCTGCAGCAGCACAGTGAGCCCAGTGTCTGTTACTCGTCGCTCTGAAAGAAGGGGATTAGGGCGGGAGTCTGCTCTCAGCTCTGACTTGCAAAGTAGAACTGGACACAGGCAGGTCAGACCTCATCAGCTGGACCGTCCAGTTTCTAATCTGCCTCAGTGTGATGGAGCAAACTGAAGCTCAGTCAGAGCCTCTTCCTTCAGTGCACTGAGCTGGACTCTCCTGCCCTGACTGACTGACTGGACTGACTGGGATCAGCTGACTGGCCCTGTGCCTCACTGGGACTTTCCTCAGGAGAGCAGCGTCAGGTGCAGAGGGCAGGGAGCTGTGTCCCAGCTCAGTGTGGAGTCTCACTCCTGTGCTGTAACATCAGCACCAGCCAGCAGTCTGGAGTCCAGTTCAGGGCTGAGAAGTCCCAAAGACAGAAGGAAGACTGGCAAGGAGTTTGTTAGGTCTGGGGTTTAGTACAGATCAGTGGCTCCAGAGAGAATTCAGTCTTTCAGTGTTGCTGAATTCTCTGTAGTCTCCACAGTGGAGCAGACCAGTAGAGTTTATAGTAGGAAACTGGGAGCCAGAGGGTGAGGTGCACCAGCAGGTCTCGGAAGAGATGTGGATCGTCTCCCAGCGCAGGGAAGACCGGCCGAGGAAGTGTGAGCCCGCCTGAGGGTGCCAGGAGGTCCCAGAGCAGGGAGGGGACAGGCTTCTTCCTGGGAAAGGGAAGACTGGCCACGGGTGGGAGAGCCCTTCTGAGTGGGCCAGGGGCTCCAGGGAGCGGAAGGAACGAGTCTAGAGAGTGGGGAGGAAGAGGAATGGAGAACTGGGGAGTTCAGCAGGAATTAGTCTGTTCCAGCTTTCTCATGGAACAGAGGACTGCAGACTTGTTCCCTGTGGGAAGAGGAGCTGAAGGTCTGTTGGGGAATGAATCCCTCTGGGCAGGACTGGTTTCTGGTCATAGGGTTTGGGGGAGCAGCTACAGGTGATGGGGTCAGGGTGAGAGAGTGAGGGGTTTGGGAGTGGGGTTACAGATGTTGGGGTTACAGGTGTTGGGGTCAGGGTGACAGAGTGAGGGGGTTACGGATCTTGGGGTTACAGCGAGCGCTCGGTTCTCTCCGAGACGAGAGTGTCTTGTTCCCCTCTTCTCTGCTGCTCTGATTCCCTGTCGCGATACAGCGATTCCTTTTCCTCCTTCTTCCCTCTTTTTCCTTTCTGTCTTGCTCATTTTTTGCCTCATTTCCATTTCCTGTGAATTATTACCCACCCTTCAAATAACGAATGCCAACTTCGAAACTAGGAAGAAGCGACGTGAAGAATCATTTGGAAACGTCCGCCAGGTGTAGAGGGTGAAGAGGAAGGCGTCGTGTGACTCATATTGAGTGTGATCTTCACACTGCTCTAACTAGAGAGGGAGAGAGCTGACACCAGACACACGGGTCATGCAGGTCTCTGGGTCTTGCTTTGTGTGTTGTTCTCTGTTGTCAGTGCTCTTACTATTCATAAGAATATCTGTGGTTCAGACTTCATCATGGACCCTAGAGGCGATAAGAGAATGAAAAAAAGAGTGTGTGTGTAATTACACAAAAATCACTCAAAGTGGTTACTGCTCAGTACTGTTCTCTACTTAATGATATCTTACTAGGTAAGCAGTGTTTTTATTACTAAAAACACAAACCACAGAATGAAGGAATGTTATTATTTTTCTTTTGTCATTTTTGGGTGAAAAAAGTAAAAGTAGAGGTGACTTTTCTGAGGTCCGGAACAAATTGTAATTTTTCCATATAAGAAATAATGAAAATACGTTTTTTTTACGGTCTATGAATTTTTGCTGCACGGAAGGGTTTCTGGGAAGGAGTTACAGGTGGAAGAAGAGGTACAGCTGTTCGCTCCTGCGTATTCCTCACCCCTTCAGCTCTTCATCCATCAGTCCCTGGAAAGCTGCTGCAGCCCCTGTGATCCAGAAGGCCTGACCTTCAACTGTGTCCTGAGCCCCTTTCCTCGGGGAAAGAGAGCTCTGGGCGAGGTGACAGCAGCTAAGTGTTTAGATTGCTCAGTCAGTGCTGCCTGCCAGTATCCTTCACAGAGGTCCCGTGTGCGGATATGTGCGGCTTTTCCCAGCCTCTCCCGCACTGGGAAAGTGTCAAACTGGGATATTTTATCAAGTGAGGTAAAGTCCACACAGAACCTTAAACTCCCGTCTGTCTTTGTCCCACAGCTCCGGGACTGGACCGTTCACTCACGAGCGGTCTGTCATGTCCAGTGTTCACAAGGTCTCTCCTTCTTGTCTCACACCTGTACTAGATGCACCGGAGCCCTGCGTGTTACGGAATATTAATGAGGACCCCGTGCAGAAAAATCAGGACAAACTCCAGAGGCGTAGTCGATTAAACATACCGAGGTCCGGAAATCGAAGGTAAACAAACCGGTGCAAAAGTACAAAATCAGGAAGCGGAGCAGTAAACGGTGAGGAAGCCGAGAGTCGAAGCCAGTACAATAATCAAAGTACCAAACCAAAACCAGGAGACGTAGTCGGAGAACAAACCAGGGTCAGGAAGCCAAAAACCAAGACGTAACTAATCGCAGAAAGACGGGGTGGCTCTAGCCAGGAAAAACCCTAATACTGAGCACAGGGGAGAGTGTGAGGCAGCCTTAAACAGGCTGGGGGAAATGGGCTAACTGGGAACCGTGCTGGAATGCGAGGTGGAATGACGAGTCCTCCGGGGGCCACATTTCGGACCGGCCCCTCTTCCGCAGCTCAGTACGGGGTTGTATCACTGCCGTCCTCCCAGGAATATCTCTGAGCAGAGCAAGAGGCGTTGATCACGCCCTGTCCCTGCTCCTCGGGAAGGCGCTCTAGCAACAGTAGAGCTGGGGAATCCTCCAACGTCACTCCTGGGAATACCGCTGGGAAGAGTCTGCTGTTTCAGCTCCCGCTCCGACCCCTCTTCAGTAAATGAATACGGCAAGTTTGCTCTGTCTGTTTCCTGTCCGGCAGAAACACTTCATCAATCACAGGTCCTTCCTCAAGGTGACTCTGCCGCTCTGCGAGGAGGCTGCAGCAGCAGGACTCGCTGAGCTGCTCAGTCCCACCTGCTCGTGACCAGAGACGCGGGCGTACTGAGCCATTTGTTCTTGCTGGGACGACGACAGGTTTTCTAATGTAAAGCCCTGAAGGTCCTCAGGCTCAGCCCTCGTTTTTAAAACACGACTTCTGAGGTTCGGCGGCTGACAGGGCTGTTCGCTTTCGATGCCTCTTTCAGGGCGGACAGGGGTCCTGGTGCTGTACGGCCACAGAGCAGTTCGGGAGCCTGAGGCTCCGCTCGCTATGCAGACATTAAATATCCAGTCAGATCCCATCTCAGGCATTTTCACAGCCTAGTTTTCAGGGTCTGACTAAATCGCTCGACCAAGCCGGCAGTGTCTGGGTGGTCATGTGATGTCTTTAATCCCCCAATTCCCAAGAAGGTATACACATGTCCTAACAATGTTGAAGTGAAGTTCGGCCCCTGGTCTGTTATAATAAGCTCATTCATGATCTGCTGGGTCTTAATTGTGTGTAAGGGGAAGGCTGTGGGACACTGGCTCACATAATCATGAATGACCTCAGCGTATCGATTCCCTGTTCTGCTCCTCTCCAGAGGCTGACGCTGGCCCCCGCTCTGTGAGAGGATGACCAGCAGAGGAGCGAGCAGGGCCCTGTCACCATGCTTGATGTTGCCTGTGCGCTGGCGCTCTGGACATGTCTGACAGGACTTATTGATGTCATTGCACCAGCCTGGACAGTAAAATCGTGTGGCAGTTTGAGCCCGGGTTGTTATCTGGCCCATATCCCCTGCCCGGGTACGCCGTGGGGAGAGTACGCAGTGCGCCTCTCCCCGCAGGTGAGCTCTTCCTCCTGTTGAGCTCAGGCACAGCGCCGGCATCCTCCTGCTGCACTGGACTTCCTGGATCTCAGCCTCTCTCCCTGCTCCGTGCCTTGTCCTCTCTTTAGGGTGGTGCAGGTCATCTGCACAGGGGAAGGGAGTGGCTCCAGACTGTTTCTCTCTTTCCAGGAGCTGGTGCTTGCCCCAAGACCTGGTGGTGCCGTGTGCTTGAGGGCTTCTATCTGATCATCTGGATGATTCTGCCAGAATAGGTGAACCTTGCTCGAGGATCACTGGGCCTGGTGAGCTCTCAGTCATGTGCCCGTGGCCAGACTAGAGCTCTGTCCACCGACTTTAACAGCAGTGTCTGACGCAGAGTTCCCCCTCATCTCCATGAATGCCATGAAGCCACGCCTGTCAGGGGAACCGCACCCAGGCTGTTATCAGGTCTGCTCTGATCAGCGACTGTGCCCTGCCAGTCTAAAGTCCGCAGTTGTCACCGGGAGGATATAGTCCCTTGAGTCAGATGACTCAGGTGTGTGACGTACTGTACCCGAGTATCTTCACTGCAGGGACGGGACACTGGGGCCTTTCATGTTCCTTCTGTCTGCACTGTAACAGACAGGCACTGCTGCCTTGCTTTCAGGGGCCTCTCATCTGCAGGGCCCTGCCCATTCCCTCGAGACTCTACCCAGCCAGAGAGCGATGGGCTCTGAGCTCTGTACGCTCACATCCAGACCTTTCCTCCTCACAGCCAGGTGAGTCCTGCCACTTGCTCAGAGGAGACGGGGCTCTGCTCTTCAATCCAGATCTTCACATCCTGTGGCAGCACACACAGGACCTGCTCCAGGACGAAGGCATCTTCAGTCTCCTCTTCTGATCATAACTGTGGCTGCAGCACTTGTTCTAGACAGAAGGAGCCGCTCAGAGTGAGTGGTAGCAGCTGAACTTCTCTCTGACCATTGAAGAGTGACAGGTGGCTCTGGGGGTGTGTTAGATATTAGTGAAATGATGGCTTCATTCACACTCTGTTTCACTATTGTAATTCTTTAAATTCACTTAATAGGGAATATTAATATGGAATCATGTAACTAAAATAAAAAAAATTGGTACTGTGGCTAAAATATAAAATATATCTAAATGTAAATGTAGCTAAAAACCAAAAGTATAATAACTTCTCTGAGTGTCATTAACAACACTGTTACAAACTGGGTCACAAAACTGGTGAGAATCACAAATTAATTGAGCGGCTTAGTCAATAAGTAAAGTAATTATTCAGATCCCCAGCTTGTAAGTGATTCTCCAGAATATACCCAAGAGGCTGGTATAATTAGAGGCACGTGAATTCTTTTTTTTCTAGCAAACTGTCCTGGAAAGAGTAATAATCCAGGTACACTTGGTTAAACAAATATTTCTTAATGAGAACAATACAAACACTACACTACACACAACAACACCTACAACACACAAGTTACTCTATGTACAGTACTTACAGACAAGGCTTTTCTGAGGCCTAACATCCTAAAAACCCCAGACGTCTATTAATCCTGCTCCTTCAAGAGCAGAGGAGCCACACAGCACAGCAGCTCTGGAGAGGGAGGAGCTCCCCTGAGTCTCTGTCCAGAAGTGAGAGAGACCTGCAGAGCTGCACCCTGTCGCTGGGAAGAGCTGCTGCCCTGTTTCCTCTTCATGAAGACATGAGCACCTGCTGGACTGGAGCCCTGGCCCTGTGTGAGGAGGACTGAGCTGCGGTGTGTCTGACTGGCAGAGGAGGGAAAGGACAGAGGGAATAAAGAGCTCAGGGAGGGAAAGGCTGGACCTGGAGCTGGACTCTCTCTCCTGCAGCTTCAGCTCTGACACTGCAGGCTCCTTCACTACAATAGAGAGCAGAGCTGCTGTGCTGAGGACTGGGACAGGTCTGGACAGCAGGCAGCCTGTTCCTCTGTGCTGGAGGAGTGTGCTGAGGATTTAGGGACGGGAGGAGCTGTTGAAGAGACACTGTAAGTGCTGCTCTTGCAGGAAGTTGTGTTACGAGAGACTCAGGAGAATTAACTTTCAGTTTCGTTTCTGATTCAGACTTTAGTTTCCTGAGTGCTGTTCTCCCCAGTTTAAGCTCCCAGTGACTCACCCAGTCAGTCCAGTCTGGGGTTTCCTGTACTGCAGTATTCCAGTGTTAGTGCAGGTGTGTCTGTGTACCAGTATCTCCAGGTGAGTTTCTTCAGGTGTTTTTCTGCTCTTGTCTGTAGTTTGTGTGTATCGACTGTGTGAGTAAATGCTGGTATATAATTGTGAAGAAGGGCTGTGTTATTGTTCTGGTCACACAGCTTGTGTAAATTGATGTTTAATGATTTGATTGATGATAATGATTGATTTGTTTAATGTGTTACCTGTTGTGGATCCACAGTTTTTTTGCTGTTTGTGTTGTATTGAGATGGTGCTGATCTTCTCTAATCGACTCTGTTTCTGCTCAGGAATGGCCTCACCCAGCAGTGTCCTGTCTGAAGAGCAGTTCCTGTGCTCTATCTGTCTGGACACATTCACCAGCCCAGTGTCCACTCCATGTGGACACAGCTTCTGTCTGGCCTGTATTGGAGGATACTGGGACAGCAGTGATGTGTGTCAGTGTCCAATGTGTAAGGAGACATTTCCTATAAGACCTGATCTCCGTGTGAACAGAAGCCTGGCAGAAATCACTGAGCAGTTCAAGAGGACCAGAGTCAGCAGTGATGAAGGACTTTGTGCTAAACCTGGAGAAGTGTCCTGTGATTTCTGCACTGAGAGAAAACTCAAGGCTGTGAAATCCTGTCTGGTCTGTCTGGCCTCTTACTGTGAGACTCACATGGAGCCACATCTGAGAGTCACAACATTGAAGAAGCACAGACTGATTGAGCCTGTGAAGAGCCTTGAGGACAGGCTGTGTGAGAAGCATGAGAGACTCCTGGAGCTGTTCTGCAGGACTGACCAGACCTGTGTTTGTGTGCTGTGTACTGAGACTGACCACAGGACACACAGCACTGTCCCTGCAGTGACAGAGACAGAGTGGACAGAGAAGAAGGTGACCTTTCTTATTTCACGCTGATATCTTGTACTTTTCTATACCACTTTATAACTACAGTGTTTGACAATAATCCAAACATCCATTCATATTGAGCTCCCACTGAAGGATGGAAATGACATTAATTTCATACTGACGAGCTCAGTATCAGTGTGAGAGTCTCTTGACCAGCTCAATGTCAGTGTGAGATGCCATTGTCCAGCCCAGCATCAGTGTGAGAGTCCCGACTTGTCCAGTGTCAGTGTTAGAGTCATTTGACCAGCCCAGTGTCAGTGTGTGAGTCTGTTGACCAGCCCAGTGTCAGTGTGAGAGTCTGTTGACCAGCCCAGTGTCAGTGTGTGAGTCTGTTGACCAGCCCAGTGTCAGTGTGTGAGTCTGTTGTCCAGTTCAGTATCAGCGTGAGAGTCTGTTGACCAGTGTAAGTGTGTGAGTCTGTTGTGCAGTGTTTGTGCACCAACAGCAGTGACTTCAGTGTCTCTGTTCCCCTGTTTGTCCACAGACTCAGCTGAGGAAGACTGAGGCAGAGGTACAACAGATGATCCAGGAGAGACTGAAGAAGGTGGAGGAGATCAAACAGACAGTGGAGCTCAGCAAAGTGAGTCCTGTCAATCCTTCTGAGTGGGGTACTGCAGGGCCCAGTGCTGGGGTCACTGCTCTCTCCTCCACAGAGAGAGGACACTTAGGAAGACTGAGGAAGATAAAGTCATTGTCCAGTTAAAAGACTGGTATATGCTGTGTGTCACCCAGGTGTGGAGTGACTGACATAGTGTGTGAAGTGTTTCCCTTCCTAGTTGTAAAGCTTTTTATAATTGAAAAGATAAATTAATTTATTAACTCTCACATTTCAATAATATTTCATTCATTCTTGTTACCTCATGAAGTCTCCTGGTGTCTCCTCAGAGCTCTGCAGAAAGAGAGATTGTGGACAGTGTGCAGGTCTTCACTGCTCTTCAAAACTCCATTGAGAGAAGCCAGGCTGAGCTCATCGAGCTGATTGAGGAGAAGCAGAGAGCAGCAGAGAGGAGGGCTGAAGGGATCATTAAAGAGCTGGAGCAGGAAATCACTGAGCTCAAGAGGAGAAACACTGAGCTGGAGCAGCTCTCCCACACTGAGGACCACATCTACTTCCTAAAGGTCAGCACATACTGTAGAGAGCAGATACAGTATCTACAGAGAGCAGAGAGTCCTACAGGTCAGCACACACTGTAGAGAGCAGATGCAGTATCTACAGAGAGCAGAGAGTCCTACAGGTCAGCACACACTGTAGAGAGCAGATACAGTATCTACAGAGAGCAGAGAGTCCTACAGGTCAGCACACACTGTAGAGAGCAGATACAGTATCTACAGAGAGCAGAGAGTCCTACAGGTCAGCACACACTGTAGAGAGCAGATGCAGTATCTACAGAGAGCAGAGAGTCCTACAGGTCAGCACACACTGTAGAGAGCAGATACAGTATCTACAGAGAGCAGAGAGTCCTACAGGTCAGCACACACTGTAGAGAGCAGATACAGTATCTACAGAGAGCAGAGAGTCCTACAGGTCAGCACACACTGTAGAGAGCAGATACAGTGTCTACAGAGAGCAGAGAGTCCTACAGGTCAGCACACACTGTAGAGAGCAGATACAGTATCTACAGAGAGCAGAGAGAGCTCACTGTGTGACTCTTAGTGATCTATACTGGGCTCTAGGTTTCAGACTCACTGGTGACTTATTGCCTTAGAGGGCTGTGACCCCCCATGACTCTGAGTCTCTCCTGCTGTAGAGTTTCCCCTCCCTGTGCTCCCCTCCACACCCCAAGGACTGGTCTGACATCACTGTTCACCCTGATCTCTGTCTGGGGGCTGTGAGGAGGGCTGTGTGTCAGCTGGAGGACAGAATCAGAGAGGAAGTCAAGAGGCTCTCAGAGAAAGGTTTGTGTTTCACTCCCTTTCCTTTGTGATTCAACAAAATAATAAAAAAATCACTGTTTTAATGTCAATTAGAAAATGTAAGTTTTTTATTTCATGGTTCATAATTGATTTAAAGTTTAGCTTTTCATTTAATTCAAATTCAAAGTTTTGTTTTATCATATTTATATTCAGCTTTCCTTAGTATCAACAAAATAAAAAAAAATCAAGTTTAAGTTTAAGTGTTTAAGTATCAGTTAGGAACATTTATTTCACACTATATTTATTTGATGTTTTTATTTCAATTTTTCATATCATGGTTATTAATTGATTTATAGATTTTATCTTGTCATAATTTAACTCATAATAGATGCACATTGTAATCATGTTTACCTTCAAATTCATATTTATACTTTACTCACCTCCCCCTGACTGTATCTGGACACAAGATCCTCATGACTGTGTTTTTCCATCAAAATCTCCTGACGGATTAGTGGGGTTTTCTTCAGGATCAGTAGTTTGTTCCAGTGCAGCTGGATGAGCTGTCAGTGTCTCTTACAGACCCACAGCTCCACTGGCCAGACAACACACTCCTGTGTGTTACTGTCCTGCCTGAGAGATCAGCACAGCACTACAACACACAACACTGCACACCTGGAGACCAGACTCCAGCAGGAATGTGCTCTCAGCTCTCTAACATCTTTCTCTCTGTTCGCAGAGTTTGAGAGGCTTCGCAAACATGCAGGTGAGTCTGTTGTCACTGACAGGAACTTGTCATTTACAAAGGTCACAGCAGGGTCACAGGGGTCAATACAGGCTCTTACTCTGACAGGGGGAGATGTTGTAACTCTTGCTTTATACACAGCTGATGTGTTTAATGTTGTGAGCAAAGTCCCTCTGATGGGCTTTGTCCTTATCAGGACTGATGAGGAATTGGACCCCAACACTGTGGCACACTGTGGGGACACCAACACTGACCCATGTCTTGGGATCCCCAATACACAGATTGAAGACCCCATCGCTGTGTCAGGACTGCAGTTCTCCTTTACATCATTGTGAAACAGAGGATTGTAATCCTGTTAAACCTGTAAACTAGAATCTACACTGACAACTAGGAGCCTGCAGACACACAAGACACTGAACACAACAGCCTGAGACAGGAGCTCGAAATTCACTAACTATGAGAGACTAAGAGGAGAGGAAGGACTTGTTAAGGGAGGAACAGGGTGAAATGAGAGCAGAGAAGAGGGAGAGAGACAGGATGTCTGTCCCTCTGCTCCTCCAGATAGAGGTGTTACAGTGAAGCAGCTGGTCCCACTGAAGGAGACCCACTGCTCTCCAGTCCACACTGGACATAGACACACAGGCTCAGGCACTGGAGGATGAGCTCTGGAACAGACACCTTTACACAGAGAGTGGTGGGAGACTGGAACAAGCTGTCTAGAGTGTCTGCCCCAGTCCTTCTGGTGGGCGGCAGTGAGCTGTGTAGCAGGTGTCAGATTGAAGCAGTAACCCATCACTCTGGGGATGTACTGGAGTCTCCCAGTCTTATAGATCCCTAAACACTGGCACACCTCCCTGAAGACAGCTGACTCTGAGCTCCTCCCCTGGTCAGTATGCAGCTCCTCTCGTGAACATGCAGCAGGGTGTGTGGTTTCTCTCAGCACAGCTGAGCTCCTGGCTCAAGTACAGACGCCATCACTGCTGGTATCTGTGTCTGGGTTGAATGGGCTCTCTGGGTCCAGCTGGGCCAACACTGGAGACTCTGCAAGGACAGCTCTTGTTGTTCAAAATCACATTGACAATCTTCACCTCAGAGGGAAGATGCTGCATTGTATGTCAGAAATATAAGGAGTTCAGCAACGTCAGCAAACTAGGGGTCAAACCAGCAGTAGTAGAAGGCCGGTCCAATGAAACCCCTCACATCTGAACTGACCGGGGGGCTGGCCAGGAGTTTACTGTGGCTCCTCTTCAGGGGCTGTGGAGACCCTTCTGGCTCAGAAGCTCCCAGGAAACCAGTCTCTTGCTGTAGGAGATTCATGTCTTCAGTGAGTCTTGAGACCTGTCCTCCTCATGAGGTCCCTGACCTTTCTTCACTTGTCCAGGACCTGGAGAATGAGGGTCATCCAGGCACACCGGGCACTCTGACCTGGGCACGCCACTGAGCTCCCTTCCCATCAGCCGCTCAGAGCTGGCTGGGCAGGGCACAGTCCAGAAGGCTGGAGCGTGTGTTGCCACAGCCCCTGACCTCTGGAGAAGGCAGTCTCTGGCCTGACCTCTGGGGCACCTCAACTTGCCGGTAGCTGCTGTACAGGTCCAGAGAGCTGAACCAGCGCTACCCTGAGACATAATCCAGCACCTCGTCAGTGTGGCTCAGGGGACAAGAGTCCTTCTGGGTGACGTTGTTGAGTCCCTGTAGTCTGTACATACCAGCAGTAAAGCGTCCTTCTGCAGGGGGAGATCAGGGCCTGTCAGAGGGCTCGATCTCCCCTGCTGCAGTCAGACCCCGGACTGCTTCCTCTGCCTCGGCTCTCTTGTGGATGGCCAGGCGGGGGGAGGGATGCAGATGGGTCTTGCTTCGCCAGTGTTGGTGGTGCTCTGAGCTTCGTTTGTACGAGTACAGTCTTCCTCTCTTCCAGCAAACACATCTGCAAACTCTCGTAGCAGAGTCCTTGGTTGTCCCTGCTCTGCCTCACTCAGTCTTTGCTGCGCTGAGAAAGCTCCTCCACCATTTTGTCTGATTTTGTTGTGGTCTTGAAGGCCGAGCCCCTGTCCTCAGTTTCAGGATGCTGCACCCTCTCACCGTGGGTCAGTGTCTCCTGGCTCAGGGGGAGACTCTGGGCTCCCTGCTGTATCTCCATGGTAACTCTCAGCTGCTCTGGAGCTGTTGCACTGGTACCCAGGAGGAGGTGTGGCCCCTCGCTGCTATTAGCTTGAGGGCCACTCGGCATTTCCTGCTGGCACTGCTCTCGAGACGCACGGTTCTGCACAGAGGAGTTCAGTACCAGTGACTCCATCCTCTCACCTGGCCATCCAGGGAAAGCTCTCTTCACTGGTCTGCAGCAGAACTGCCAGGTTCTCTCCTTCTGTAGTCTGTCTGAGCCAGGCGCTGCCTGTAGGAGTTATACTGTACCTGACCATCGTGATCTTCAGCATGAACACACACCTGCAGACTCACACAGCTGAGCCTTGAAGAGCAGGGTCACCAACACATGGCTCAACAAATACAAACAGTGAAAACAGTGAGATCTGGAGGTAAATTAATTATAAGTCCAGCAAACTGATGTCGAAACGAGTAAGGAAAGTTATTGAGGTTAAATCATTCTGTGCAGTAATATCCACAGATGTCCTTCCATCAGCTCTTACAGCCATTCCTGCAGACTGCCTTCATCTAGAACTGACACAAATCATCACTTTTAAAAAGATGGAGATTACAGTATTTTTGTTTCTTTAACCTTTATAATTGTAGAGACTCATCACAACAAAAAAATAAAAAATCTGCTCAATTCACACCCAGATGTGATAAAACACATTCAAGTCTTAATTTCAGTTCTCTTCACTCCCTGGGATATCTGAAAAGTCCCTTTTTCATACAAAATGTTTTAAATCCAGCTGTTGATATACTATAAAATTAGGTGGGTAGCTGCGTCAGCATGCGTAGGCTGCAAAGGAACAAGTAATAGGTTTATTCCCTGCTGAAAAAAAGAAGAAAGAGAACACAACGTTTCGGCCGTGGAGCCTTCTTCAGGTGTGAGAGAGACAGGGCAGTAGGCAAAGGTAAAGTAGTGGGAGAACAAAGGTGGGAGGGAGGAGGAGTGAGAGGCGGGAGCAGGGGACAGACAGAGAGGCCAATCAAGAGGTGTGAAGTCAGAATGGGTGCAGAGAGGTGTGAAATGAAACTTCCAATGAATGGAGAAAATTTAAAAGAACAGTAATCTGTCGTTAAGAGAAGGGAGAATGTGTGATCCTAGCTGCAGGATAATTTTAGTTTCGGTGGTCTTTCTGATGTATGAGTTCGGAAAACCGTCTTTGAGAACACAGACGGAGAGATTAGTGTGGTCGTGGCCGTCAGAGGTGAAATGAGAAACAATGGGCTTGGAGAGATCTTTAATCTTCACAGCCCTGACGTGTTCTCTGAAGCGGTCTCCGAGTCTCCTTCCTGTTTCTCCAGTGTAGATGGCTGGGCATTTACTGCAAGAGATACAGTAAATAAGGTTGCTGGAGGTACAAGATGCTGTCTGGGTGATCCGGAATTGTCCTGAGGGGCCTTGAATGAGTGTGGTGGTGGCTGTGTACTTGCAGGTGATACAGCGAGCTCTGTTGCAAGGGAAAGTGCCTGGTGTGGATGGTTGTTGAGGGCGGTCAAGGGAGCTGTGAACAAGGAGGTTACGCAGATTAGGTGGTCGGCGATATGAGATGATAGGGCGATCAGAAAAGAGGGCCCCAATGGAGGGATCATCCTGTAGGATGGAAAAATTCTGGTTAATGGTCCTGGGGATAGGAAGTGTGTTAGGGTGGTAAGGAAGCACCAAGGGAATGCGGTTGTTACGGCGGGAGTTCCTGATCGGGTTGATGGTCCGGGGGGTGTTTTTGGCTCGGTTTATTGATGTGTTTATTCATAAGAAATTACTCTTATGAATAAACACATCAATAAACTTCATTATTAAGTGGTGGTTTAACTAGAAAGCAGTTTTATTAAACATTACAATCCTTTTCTGAGCGACGGACACATGACTTCCTGCCGTAGTGTCGGTGTTGTTTCCCCTCTATTCTCCTGTGATCCAGAGCTCCGCCTGTCCCACACTGAGCTGTCTCCCCATGTGAAGAGGCGCTGGGAGTCAGTCCTGTACTCCAGTCACCTCTAGAGGGCAGCAGCTCTCACTCTGGGCTCGTTGCAGTGGAGAGCAGGTTCAGCTCGGAGCTGCGGACTGATTTCAGCAGCCAAGTTCGTTGCTCTTGGTCTGAAGTTGGCGCGCTAGTTCAACACGGAGCTGTCTGCTGACCAGGGGCTGAGCTCCAGTTAGTGCGCTGTGTCAGTTCGTTACAACTGACCCACAGTGTCTGTTTTTCAGGTTTCCATACGTATTACACTGATTTGTGTGTAACAAACAAGAAAAAAGACGCACACAAGCTTTGTCTGTTCTCTCTCGGGTTCCCCTGTCTTGTGTAAAGACAACTTCAGCCTTAATTCAGGTGACAGAGTTCAATACACTGACAGACAGCTCTTAACACACACAAACAACAGATCCTTTTTATTACTGTCCTCAGCAGCGCAGGAGGAGACAAGCTTGCAGTTACTGCCTGTGTGACTCAGGTCCCTGTTATTGTTAATGAAGTGGCACTAATTTCAGCTTCTAAGAAATTTGTCTTAATCAGACTTTTACAATCTAACTGATAGAGAGGAACCAGAATAACCATGAAAAGACAGTTTGCTTATTTTTCTTCTTGTGAAATAATGTATCCATCAGTATAGAGATGCCCTCAGCCGTGTGATCTGCACACAGTGGATCATCAGGTCTCCTTCAGATTTAAAGACACTTTCTCCCACAGGAGCCAGACTCTCGCAGTGTGAGAGCTCTGCACACGCTCACAGCTCATCTCAGCCGGGCTGGGCCTGTCTGTCCTGACCAACCCAGGAGACCCCATTTCCACAGGTCCGCCTGCCCAGTCTCTCCAGTCACATCAGAACACATCCAGAGCATCTGGACCGGTCCTGTCCACACTGTTATGTTCACTACACGCTGGCCACACAATCCTGACACTTTCTGAAGTGTTGTCTTTATTTTTACCTACTGCTCACAAACAAGCGCCATCTACTGCAGACGAGTTCAACCCAAACCAGTGATGTGAACCTGTGACTGCAGGCATCACGTGCAAACTGTGACAGAACAGTGGAGAAGAGGACAATGGGTTTTGTGAAATTAATCAATCAATCATTTATTTTGTCCCTGAATGCCCTGGGTGTCTCAGGACAGGCAGGCCCAGTCCAGCTGAAATCAGCAGACTGAACAGAACTGTAGTTTACTGCAGTGAGCTTCCTGCTGGTGTGAATCCTGATACACACTCTAGACACCTGCATCTGTACTTTCATCTGAGAGAGGAGTGAGATACAGATCATTTCATCCTGTCTGTCTGCTCTCTGATCCACAGCTGATGTGACTGTGGACCCCAATACAGCTCATCCCAAACTCATCCTGTCTGAGGATGGGAAACAAGTGAGACATGGAAGCACACCACAGGATCTCCCTGACAATCCAGAGAGATTTGATCGTTGTGTCAATGTCCTGGGAAAGGATGGGATCACCTCAGGGAGACACTACTGGGAGGTGGAGGTGGGGGAGAAGACTGACTGGACATTGGGAGTCGCCAAAGAGTCCATCAACAGGAAGGGGAAGATCACACTGAGCCCCCAGTATGGTTACTGGACTGTGTGGCTGAGGAAAGGGAATGACTACTGGGCTCGTGCTGAACCCCCTGTCTTCCTCTCCCTGAGCCTGAAGCCCCAGAAGGTGGGGGTGTATGTGGACTATGAGGGGGGACAGGTCTCCTTTTACAATGTGGACAACAGGTCTCATATCTACACCTTCACTGCCTCCTTCACTGAGAAACTCTTTCCATACTTCAGCCCCTGTCTTCATCAGGGAGGTACAAACTCAGCCCCACTGATCATCTGTCCTGTCAGTCACACAGGCTGAATCAGCACATTGTCTGATTCTCTCTCCTGGCATGTAAATCATTTAGTCTTTTTCATTTGAAATTGTTCTTCTGTTTCTTGGGTGTTGTTTTCTCCACCCACTGCTGGGCATGTCCACATCTGCTCTCAACGCTACTCTTTCAGTCACCAGAAACAACATCACCTGTGGGAGGGGCTCTCTTGGAAAATGAAATTATTACTGGCTTGTGTCAAACTGTTCTACTTTCTACTTTCAGTCCATGTCATTGCTCTATTCTATTTGCTCTGCATTAATCACTTCTTTCAGTAAATCAGTAAAATTGAGTCACAGTTGTTTTCTTTATCTCTCACCTGTAAATTCTCCAGATTCATGGCTGACTAGCTGGGTCACCATCAGACACAGACTAACACGTCAGCTGAATGCCAGTCACTTTCTACATGATGGACATTGCTGCTTCACTGTCATGGCCTGGACTCAGATAGAACTATTTCTGTATTAAATAAACTCTGTCATTCTGAATATTTGACATTTGGTCTTCATCTTCATCTTCATCATGATTTAATGTCAGCAGCTATATCACCCTGAAACTCACACCTGTCAGCCCCCTGAAGCTCAGCAGGTGTGAGCCTGGTCAGTACCTGGACGGGAGACTCCTGGGAGAGGTGTTAGTGGGGCCAGCAGGGGGCGCTCACCCTGTGGTGTGTGTGGGTCCTAATGCCCCAGTATAGTGACGGGGACACTAGACTGTAAACAGGCGCCGTCCTTCGGATGAGACGTAAAACCGAGGTCCTGACCCACTGTGGTCATTAAAAACCCCAGGGTGTTTCTCAAAAAGAGTAGGGGTGTTACCCTAGTGTCCTGGCCAAATTTCTCCCCTGTCCTTTACCAATCATGGCCTCCTAATAACCCCCCTCTCTGAACTGGCCTCATCACTCTGCTCTCCTCCCCACTGAGAGCTGGTGTGTGTGAGCAGACTGGAGCATCATCCAGGTGGGGCTGCACACTGGTGGTGGTGGAGGGGATCCCCATTACCTGTAAAGAGTTTTGAGTGGAGTGTCCAGAAAAGCACTGTATAACTCTAAGGAATTATGATGATGATGATGATGATGTAGATTCCTATGCCATGAATGTGCTTGTGATTTCTGTCATCTAACACAATGTTGAGAATCCCAGGCTCTCTCTGTAGGCTGATCAGCTGTCCAGACCCTGTGATTGGAGGAAGACAGAAAACAGCACAAACACTTGTATTCTGTCCACTTTGTAACTTTGTAACAGTTGTGTCAATTTCAAAACACCTGTCCGGTCCAGGCACTGTAACAGGCGCCTGGTCTGTCTGTCAGTGTCCAGCTGTCTGTGGTCACTTGGCCACCCTACTGGGATGCTTGTTCCAGAAACCTGCTGCTCTCGGTGTTGAGAGGATTGTCCAGCCCTGGTGCTGGAGGTCATGTCTGTCATCTGAGCTCAGTTAACAATGACCTGCAGCTGCTCTTTACTTCCTGAACTGAGTCAGAACAATCAGAACACCAGCAGACACACTGACCAGCCCCACCAGGACCAGGACTGGACAGCCCTGCTGCAGACACACTGACCAGCCCCTCCAGGACCGGGACTGGACAGCCCTGCTGCAGACACACTGACCCCTCCAGGACCAGGACTGGACAGCCCTGCTGCAGACACACTGACTGACCCCTCCAGGACCAGGACTGGACAGCCCTGCTGTAGACACATTGACTGACCCCTCCAGGACCAGGACTGGACAGCCCTGCTGCAGACACACTGACTGACCCCTCCAGGACCAGGACTAGACAGCCCTGCTGCAGACACACTGACCAGTTCTCCAGAACCAGCACTGGACAGTCCTGCTGCAGACACACTGACTGACCCCTCCAGGACCAGGAC
The DNA here is from genome assembly GCF_059453375.1 of Lepisosteus platostomus. NCBI lineage: Eukaryota > Metazoa > Chordata > Actinopteri > Semionotiformes > Lepisosteidae > Lepisosteus > Lepisosteus platostomus. The sequence continues at coordinate 12,890,779 of NC_142616.1, forward strand.
TGGACAGCCCTGCTGCAGACACACTGACGAGTTCTGGACTGGGAGTGGACAACCCTGCTGCAGACATACTGACCCCTCCAGGACCAGGACTAGACAGCCCTTCTGCAGACACACTGACCAATTCTGGACTGGGACTGGACAGCCCTAGTGCAGACACACAGACCAATTCTGGACTGGGACTGGACAGCCCTGCTGCAGACACACTGACCAGTTCTCCAGAACCAGCACTGGACAGTCCTGCTGCAGACACACTGACTGACCCCTCCAGGACCAGGACTGGACAGCCCTGCTGCAGACACTCTGACCAGTTCTGGAGCGGGAGTGGACAGGCTCACAGACACACTGACCAGTTCTGGAGCGGGAGTGGACAGGCTCACAGACACACTGACCAGTTCTGGAGCGGGAGTGGACAGGCTCACAGACACACTGACCAGTTCTGGAGTGGGAGTGGACAGGCTCACAGACACACTGACCAGTTCTGGACTGGGAGTGGACAGGCTCACAGACACACTGACCAGTTCTGGACTGGGAGTGGACAGGCTCACAGACACACTGAGCTGCAGGACAGCAGTGCTGTAAAGTGCCTCCTGTTATCAGCCCTAAGTGCTCTTGATAAAGTCATTTCCATGTCACTCAGGTTGTCTGTGAAACAGCAGCTTCAGCAGAGCTGGTAGCTCTAGCAGCTGAGAAACACAATAAACACAAAATATAATATTGTTACAAAGGGGGGACATGAAAAAGGTGAATAACAGGAATTGACAGAGTGGTTTAGTCACAAAGTAAAATAATTGATCATAACCCCCAAGTTGTAAGTGATTTCTCTAGAACTGGGGTTCTTAACCTGGACGTCCTGACCTCATTGGGGGGAACAATAGGCAGCAGAGACAGAGTCAACCTAAGGTTAACACACACACTAGAGTGATAAACAGGACACGTCCGCAGATTCAGGGTGTTTACACATCAATGGACAGTAACAGAGGTAAACAGTTCGCTGTTGTACACACCTGCAGGGTTCAGACTGTTTCCACCAGCAGGGTGACTCAGTGGACCCAGCGAGGGCACTACATTCATCCCTATCGGTGGGCCGTGACTGTGTTTATATTCGTAGCACTTTCTTCTTCTGCGCAAGGTAGTCGTGATGAGCCCAGCAGTGGAGCGGTTTTAATAGGTGAGACTGGAGGAGTGAGAGCTGAAGATAATGTGGAGAAACGCACAGCAGAAAACAGTGAGAAAATCTGACGAACAGTCCCTAGAGTAGGGATTCACACCGTACGGTTTGTGGCGAAGTGTTGGCTCAGGAAAGCCTCAGGCCCTCCAGACTGCTACACCACCTGCAGACCAGACACTCAGCCTTGCAGTCTAAACCTGTTGAGTGTTTTGAACGAAAGCTACAGGAGCTGAGAGGCCAACAATCTGCCCTCCAAAGAGCTGTGAACTGTGAGCCAGAAGCCACTTCAGTGTCTTTCCTCATAGCTAACTGGACTGCCCAAACTGGGAAGCCACACGTTAGGTGGGACTTTTTCCCTACTGTGCTCTAAGGAAACGGTTTCAATCCTGTGTGGGAAAGTGCTGCAGAGCAGCTGGCAGTGATACCAGTGTCAATGATCCTGTGTCTGACCACATTGGGCGTATGGCAAGAGACGTGGAAGAGCAGGTGATCTCTAGGATAAGATCTAGTGTGTAGTTTTCTTTACAACTTGACGAGACCAATGGTGTCTCTGGAGATGCACACCTGCTTGTTTACACCAGACTTGTTGAAGATGGAGACATGAATGAGGATTGTTTGTTCTGTTGTCCTCTTCCCGAGCGCGCCATTGTATCAACGTTTCCTTCTGCTGGACACATCTGTCCGTGAGCATGAAACTGACTGGAACAAGCGTGTGAGAATCTGCTCAGGCTGGCAGACAGCGGGCTAGTCTGAAAGTACAGCTGGTGATCCCTTCGCTCTGTGTGTGATTGTGTTGTGTGATTCATAGAAAATGCCCCCTGAACTCAAACAAGGAATGGATGAAGCTGTTTGTCCGGTAAATTCCATCAAGGCCAGAGCAACAAGCATACGAGTTTGAAAGATTATTCCAAACAATTCAGAACAGGATGACTGGAGAGGCAGCCTTTTGCTACTACTAAGAAATTTTATTTTATAATACGCCTTTAAATGTGGCTTCTCAAAGCACTTTAAATGTTTTTAACAAAGCACATTTGAAGCGCTTTAAACGAAGCACTTTTTTTACTACATGAAATATTTTTAGCCCCAAAAAAGGGTCGCACTCTCAAAAATGTTAAGAACGCCTGCTCTAGAATATAGTCAAGAAGTGTCAGAATAGTCGTTGTTGGAATAGAGAGAGAAACGTGAATTCTTTGTTCTCTGGCAGAGCTTTGTTGAAAAGAGTAATAATTCACGCACACTGGTTTCAACAAATATTTATGCATTTAAAATTGTAATTATTTTTATTTTAAATAATCTCTCTGCAAATCTGGATCATAATAAATGATTCCGAGGTATATACTGTATGACCCAAGAAACCCAAGATCCCCAGAAACACAGAACAGCTCTCTCTCTCTCTCTCTCTCTCTCTCTCTCTCTCTCTCTCTCTCTCTCTCTCTCTCTCTCTCTCTCTCTCTCTCTCTCTCTCTCTCTCTCTCTCTCTCTCGCAGGGTTCAGATACTGAGCTCCAGTCAGGTTTGGTCTGGATGATCATGAAGTCGGGGCTCTCGCCTGGCGTGAGATCAAGTCCCAACTTCTCTGGACTCCTCTCTCTCTCGTGTGGTCTGACCTTCTTTCCCTTCTGTGAATTTACAAACTTATGTACAAGCATTTCATAAACTTAATATTTCAATCCAAACCTGAATCCACAAGCTGAGGACGTCTAAGAAAAGTTGCAGTAAGTGTCAGCAATGTCTGAAGAGAAGTGCATGTGATGTTGTAAGCTGATTGAATAAGTATTCAGACATGTGAGCTCAATATTTGTATATTGGGCACCACTGGGCCACTCCAGTTCAGCTCCAGCCTCAAGTCTTTAGGAGACAGAAACACAGTTCAGTCCCATATTTTTGTGTACTTTGCTCCGTCTGGTTTTCCTCCAATCCCACACATTCAGACCAACAGGTTCCAGTCTGGTCTGATCCCACAGCAGCCTTCTCCCCTGCCTGCAGGCTCAGGGAGCTGCTGGGCTGCAGGCTGCCTGCAGGGGCTGGATGTGTCCTGTTGTCTTCAGGATCCCCTCCTGTATCCCTGTCCTCACTCACTGGTGTCAGAAAAGACTGCACAGTCCTCCTCTTCCTCTTCTGCTCTTCTCTTGACTCTTCTCCCTAACTCTTCCCTCTCTGGACACTTGAGGATTCAATCCAGTTCACTCTGTGTCTCCCACTTCTCTCTCCTCACGTTTCCACTGCATCTCCACTCTTCACTCTCACTCTTCACTGAGCACCAGATCTTCACTGGCTGTCCCAGCTGACCGGGTGCAGCCTGTGTGTGAACAGCTCTCATGTCCCTGACATGGCAGCGCAGGTCTGCTGGCTCCTCTCCCCTCGTGCTGAGAGAGCTCCTGTCTGTGCGGATGGGAGACCAGGGGCCTGTGGACTCAGCCTGTGCTCCCTGTCTCTCTCAGCTGTGGGGAGACGATACGCCGCTGCCTCACTCCTGCAGCAGCAGTGCCTCAGCTCAGTCCTGCTTGAACAGCCCCTCTGCTCCCTGCAGCACACTGGGAGCCTTTCATGGGGCCTGAGAAATGAGCCACCACACAGCCATCTGCCCAGAATCGAAGCTGTATCTCCTCAAGCAGCCCTGGATTTCGGACTCCCACAGGCCTGGAAGACAGACCAGCCCTCTAGCAAAAACACTCCTGTTCCTTCCTGCTGGAGCCGAGATGGAGACAGAAACCTTTGCTCTTCCCAGTGGATGAATCAGCCCAGAGGAGCAGGGTATCCTGACAGCTCCTCTCCCTCACTTCAAATCCCTCTTTATCACAGAGCAGAAGACTCACTCGGATCAGATGGGCCTCATTCAGCAGGGTGTCCCCATGAGCAGGCAGTAATATTGGCTCATGGTCACACACAGGCCCAACAGGAGCCCCTCTCACTGTCTCACAGGCAGCTGAGCTGAAGTGAACTCATCTTGTCTGTGAGGCTCCTTTCAGGGAGAGAGGAGCTGCCGTCTCACAGTCTGTGGACAAGGAGAGAGGGGCTCCAGGGTGGTATACTGATATGAGTGTTAATATTCTTATCTCCACAGAAATGTCCTTGAACACAGAGCTGTGAGTCACATGACTACAGCACAACCTGCGGCCACAGCCCAGTTTCCCAGAATCCTCTCCTGCACTCCTCTCTGTGTTTCACTGAGAACAGAAAGTGAAAATATTTCATTACTCTGGTAAACAGGGTGTGAGAGGTGAGGCGAACAGATCGTTTTTCAAACGTAGTTATTAAGAGGCCTCAGATACTCAAATATTTCTTTCAGAACAAGAGAGAGAGGAGCTCAGAGCAGCAGGAGCAGGTTGTCCAGTGTGTAAGTATCCTGTCTGTCTCCGAGCAGTTAACAGCACAGTGTGCTGCAGGGTTAGCTGCTGTCCTGTACACTCAGACAGTTAGTCACTAAACAGACGACTTATTGTTGTGAATCATAATCTGATGGTGTCAAATGTTTGAGTTTTCTCCTTTTTTTGTGAGGAAGGGCTGTTTTATACCTCTGGTCACATGGCCTGTGTGGCCCTGCTTTGTGTAGCGTGATGGTGTATTTGTTGTAAATGTTTATATATGTGTTTTGTGTTTAATGTGTTATCTGTTGTGGATCCACAGACTTGTCTGGTCTTATTATGCTGTGTTCGGTTCAGAACTGCAGCCTCACCCTGTTAAATAAGGTTCACCTGGGGGCTCAGAGTATTTACCCTGGTATAGAGGGGAAAAAGTGAGTGATTTGTTGGTTCTGTTGTAATTGTTGGTGTGTTACTGGTGTAGTTACCCTCCTTTATTCCTTTTTTTAACCAGCAAAATCGAACTAGTTCATCGTTATATTTTGATGTCCTGTATTTTTCTATGACCTGACTGGTCATCCTTTCTGGTGGTCAAGTCACAATAATATTTACTGTGCTATCAGGTTTTCATTTTATGTGCTAAAATGTGACTGATTGTTCGCCTCTCACACTGTGTTTATTTGTATTTATACTTTTAATTCAGTAATTTCAAATGTGTTTCTGTGATTTTCCTTGTGTGTATTGGTATCATGACAGAAATCAAAGTTAGTGTGTATCAGTGTGATGTTGTGTGTATATCTGACTCTGTTGTGCTGTAGATACAAACTCTTATATTGAGTCTCTGTATCATCACCCAGAAATCCACCACATTTCTATTAAACTCTTAAAGCCTACAGATGCCAAATAAGAGATCAGCTGCCTTCTAACTGAATGATATAAAACCTGCAGTTAAATCTCTCTCTCTGCACCCCAGCTGCCACATAATAAATAGCAGCCTATCTCCCGATTCTAAAACTGCACGCTAAGCAGGAAATACATACCTAACCCAGGTATCTTTACCCGGGAAACCCTATTTCCCTAAAAAACACAGAATAGCAAGCTCTCTCTCGCAAGGTTCAGGTTTTTAACTGTGTTTTGTGTTTAATGTGTTATCTGTTGTGGATCCATAAATTCATCTAGTCTTGCAGCGTCAGGTTACAGAACCTGCAGCCTCACCCTGTTAAATAAGATTAACCTGGGGGCTCAGAGTATATCTCCTGGAGTAGAGGGGGAACAAGGAGAGATTTGTTTGTTCTGTTGGTTCTGTTGTATTTTGTGGTGTGTTACTGGAGTAGTTACCCTCCTCTATTGATTTTCTTTAAAATTGAACTAAAAAATTGAACTAGTTCAACATTATATTTTGGTGTCCTGCCTCTCCAGATCAGCTCTGTGCTGTTTGTGTTGTATTGAGATGGTGCTGATCTTCTCTGATCGACTCTGTTTCTGCTTCTCTGTGCTCAGGAATGGCCTCACCCAGCAGTGTCCTGTCTGAAGAGCAGTTCCAGTGCTCTATCTGTCTGGACACATTCACCAGCCCAGTGTCCACTCCTTGTGGACACAACTACTGCCTGGCCTGTATTAGACGATACTGGGACAGCAGTGATGTGTGTCAGTGTCCACTGTGCAAGGAGACATTTTACAGAAGACCTGATCTCCGTGTGAACAGAAGCCTGGCAGAAATCACTGAGCAGTTCAAGAAGACCAGAGTCAGCAGTGATGAAGGACTTTGTGCTAAACCAGGAGAAGTGTCCTGTGATTCCTGCACTGGGAGAAAACTCAAGGCTGTGAAATCCTGTCTGGTCTGTCTGGCCTCTTACTGTGAGACTCACATCCAGCCTCACTATCAAGGAGCTGCTTTCAGGAGACACAGACTGATTGAGCCTGTGAAGAGCCTTGAGGACAGGCTGTGTGAGAAGCATGAGAGACTCCTGGAGCTGTTCTGCAGGACTGACCAGACCTGTGTTTGTCAGTTCTGCACTGAATCAGACCACAGGACACACAACATTGTCCCTTTAGAGCAGGAATGCAGAAAGAAAAAGGTGGGTTTAATAATAATAATAATAATAATAATAATAATTGCTTACACTTATATAGCGCTTTTCTGGACACTCCACTCAAAGCGCTTTACAGGTAATGGGGACTCCCCTCCACCACCACCAATGTGCAGCATCCACCTGGATGATGCGACGGCAGCCATAGTGCGCCAGAACGCTCACCACACATCAGCTATCAGTGGGGAGGAGAGCAGAGTAATGTAGCCAATTCATACAGGGGGATTATTAGGAGGCCATGATTAGTAAGAGCCAATTGGAAATTTGGCCAGGACACCGGGGTTACACCCCTACTCTTTTCGAGAAGCGCCCTGGGATTTTTAATGACCACAGAGAGTCAGGACCTCGGTTTTACGTCTCATCCGAAGGACGGCGCCTGTTTAGAACTGAATATTTTATGTAAAACTTTCACGTAGTAGATTTATCACTAGAGTATTGATCAGGAGGTGTGATGTTACTTCATGAACTGATATTCCTTTAGCAAAGCTGTAGTGTATACCTAGCAATCAAAAATAGCATCTTCAAAGGAACATACTCAGTGTAGTGGTCTGGACAGTGATACATGAACATGAATGATTTAGCAAATAGTTTCAGTTGTGGTTTTACTTGAATTTCAGTCCAGTGTTTGAGTACCAACAGTAGTGAATTCAGTGTCTCTGCTCCCCTGTTTGTCTACAGACTCGGCTGAAGAAGACTGGGGCAGAAGTACAACAGATGATCCAGGACAGACTGAAGAAGGTGGAGGAGATCAAACAGGCAGTGGAGCTCAGCAAAGTGAGTCCTGTCAATCCTTCTGAGTGGGGTACTGCAGGGCCCAGTGCTGGGGTCACTGCTCTCTCCTCCACAGAGAGAGGACACTTACGAAGACTAAGGAAGATAAAAAGAAAGAGGAAGAAAAATTGAATCTAGTTAAAGGACAAGATATGCTGTGTATCACCCAGGTTTGAGGAGATTACAGGGGTGTGTGGCGTGTATCTCTTCCTAAATGTAAAGCACTTTTGGAATGAGAAGATTTATATACATGCAATTGATTTATTAATCATCACATTTCAGTGTTATTTTACTCCTTCCGGTTACCTCATGAAGTCTCCTGGTGTCTCCTCAGAGCTCTGCAGAAAGAGAGATTGAGGACAGTGTGCAGGTCTTCACTGCTCTCCAGGTCTCCATTGACAGAAGCTTGGCTGAGCTCATCAAGCTGATTGAGGAGAAGCAGAGAGCAGCAGAGAGGAGGGCTGAAGGGATCATTAAAGAGCTGGAGCAGGAAATCACTGAGCTCAAGAGGAGAAACACTGAGCTGGAGCAGCTCTCCCACACTGAGGACCACATCCACTTCCTACAGGTCAGCACCCACTGTAGAGAGCAGATACAGTGTCTACAGAGAGCAGAGAGAGCTACAGGTCAGCACAGACTGTAGAGAGCAGATACAGTATCTACAGAGAGCAGAGAGTCCTACAGGTCAGCACACACTGTAGAGAGCAGATACAGTGTCTACAGAGAGCAGAGAGAGCTACAGGTCAGCACCCACTGTAGAGAGCAGATACAGTATCTACAGAGAGCAGAGAGTCCTACAGGTCAGCACACACTGTAGAGAGCAGATACAGTATCTACAGAGGGCAGAGAGACCTACAGGTCAGCACACACTGTAGAGAGCAGATACAGTATCTACAGAGAGCAGAGAGAGCTCACTGTGTGACTCTTAGTGATCTATACTGGGCTCTAGGTTTCAGACTCAGAGGTAACTTATTGCCTTAGAAGGCTGTGACCCCCCATGACTCTCTCCTGCTCTCTGCCTCTGTAGAGTTTCCCCTCCCTGTGCTCCCCTCCACACCCCAAGGACTGGTCTGACATCACTGTTCACCCTGATCTCTGTCTGGGGGCTCTGAGCAAGGCTGTGTGTCAGCTGGAGGACAGACTCATTGAAGAAATGGAGAAAGTGCCTGGAGTCAGTGAGTATTACTGTTTGAACACAGCCTGTCTATGAGGTTCTAAACACCTGTCAATGGCATTCAATCAATCTACTATGAAGAAACTGTGTGTCTCTTATGCTGTGTTATGAACAGGACTGTCTTCAATGCTGTCTGTGTTGAGATCAGGTGTGTGAACAGTGTGTCTTCACTGCTCTCTGTGTTGAGATCAGGACTGTGAACAGTGTGTCTTCACTGCTGTCTGTGTTGAGATCAGGTGTGCAGCAGGGTGATCTTGTGTGTCAGGGGTGTGTTCAGCTGGAGAAAGTACTGTGTGATGCTGCTCCTCCCACAGGGGAGTTTGAACTGCTCTCTGTCCCTGAGCCTCAGCTCTGCCTCAGTGCTTCACAGTCAGAAGCTCTGGAACAGAGAAAGGGCTCAGACTCCTGTGAGGAGGCTGCTCAGTCACTCCTGTCCTTGTCTTTGTACTGGAGGCAGTGGGAGGTGTGGAGCTGGACTGTGTGATAACAAGCTGGATGAGCTGTCAGTGTCTCTTACAGACCCACAGCTCCACTGGCCAGACAACACACTCCTGTGTGTTACTGTCCTGCCTGAGAGATCAGCACAGCACTACAACACACAACACTGCACACCTGGAGACTAGACTCCAGCAGGAATGTGCTCTCAGCTCTCTAACATCTTTCTCTCTGTTTCCAGAGTTTGAGAGGCTTCGCAAACATGCAGGTGAGTCTGTTGTCACTGACAGGAACTTGTCATTTACAAAGGTCACAGCAGGGTCACAGGCCGGTTCAATGAAACTCCTTACAGTACATCCTTAACTGACCGGGGGGCTGGCCAGGAGTTTAGTGTTTCTCCTCTTCAGGGGCTGTGGAGACCCTTCTGGCTCAGAAGCTCCCAGGAAACCAGTCTCTTGCTGTAGGAGATTCATGTCTTCAGTGAGTCTAGAGACCTGACCTCCTCATGAGGTCCCTGACCTTTCTTCACTTGTCCAGGACCTGGAGAATGAGGGTCATCCAGGCACACCGGGCACTCTGACCTGGGCACGCCACTGAGCTCCCTTCCCATCAGCCGCTCAGAGCTGGCTGGGCAGGGCACAGTCCAGAAGGCTGGAGCGTGTGTTGCCACAGCCCCTGACCTCTGGAGAAGGCAGTCTCTGGCCTGACCTCTGGGGCACCTCAACTTGCCGGTAGCTGCTGTACAGGTCCAGAGAGCTGAACCAGCGCTACCCTGAGACATAATCCAGCACCTCGTCAGTGTGGCTCAGGGGACAAGAGTCCTTCTTGGTGACGTTGTTGAGTCCCTGTAGTCTGTACAGACCAGCAGTGAAGCGTCCTTCTGCAGGGGGAGATCAGGGCCTGTCAGAGGGCTCGATCTCCCCTGCTGCAGTCAGACCCCGGACTGCTTCCTCTGCCTCGGCTCTCTTGTGGATGGCCAGGCGGGGGGAGGGATGCAGATGGGTCTTGCTTCACCAGTGTCGATGGTGCACTGAGCTTTGTGTGTACGAGTACAGTCTTCCTCTCTTCCAGCAAACACATCTGCAAACTCTCGTAGCAGAGTCCTTGGTTGTCCCTGCTCTGCCTCACTCAGTCCCTCTTTTCTGTGCTGAGAAAACTCCTCCACCATTTTGTCTGATTTTGTTGTGGTCTTGAAGGCCGAGCCCCTGTCCTCAGTTTCAGGATGCTGCTCCCTCGCACCGTGGGTCAGTGTCTCCTGGTTCAGGGGGAGACTCTGGGCTCCCTGCTGTATCTCCATGGTAACTCTGGGCTGCTCTGGAGCTGTTGCACTGGTACCCAGGAGGAGGTGTGGCCCCTCGCCGCTATTAGCTTGAGGGCCACTCGGCATTTCCTGCTGGCACTGCTCTTGAGACGCACGGTTCTGCACAGAGGAGTTCAGTACCAGTGACTCCATCCTCTCACCTGGCCATCCAGGGAAAGCTCTCTTCACTGGTCTGCAGCAGAACTGCCAGGTTCTCTCCTTCTGTAGTCTGTCTGAGCCAGGCGCTGCCTGTAGGAGTTATACTGTACCTGACCATCGTGATCTTCAGCATGAACACACACCTGCAGACTCACACAGCTGAGCCTTGAAGAGCAGGGTCACCAACACATGGCTCAACAAATACAAACAGTGAAAACAGTGAGATCTGGAGGTAAATTAATTATTAGTCCAGCAAACTGATGTCGAAACGAGTAAGGAAAGTTATTGAGGTGAAATCATTCTGTGCAGTAATATCCACAGATGTCCTTCCATCAGCTCTTACAGCCATTCCTGCAGACTGCCTTCATCTAGAACTGACACAAAACATCACTTTTAAAAAGATGGTGATTACAGTATTTTTATTTCTTTAACCTTTATATTTGACTACATAACTTTAATATCTGTTCCCCCAGTTTCTGAATATCACTGCTTTCCCTTAAGAAATACAATTGTAGAGTCTCATCACAACAAAAAAATCACAAATCTGTTCAATTCACACCAGAATGTGACAAAACACACAACCTATTTAAATATTTTTTTATTTTTAGTTCTCTCTTCTCCCTGGAATATCTGAAAATTCACTATTGCATACAAAATACTCTACATACAGCTACTAATAAAGATATCCAAAAAAAATCAGTTTTAATAAATTACTTTTATGAATAAACATTAACAAACTTCATTGTTTATCAATGTTGTTTAACTGGAAAGCAATTTTAGTTAAACATTAAAATACTTTTCTGAGCGACGGACACATGACTTCCTGCCGTAGTGCCGGTGTTGTTTCCCCTCTATTCTCCTGTGATCCAGAGCTCCGCCTGTCCCACACTGAGCTGTCTCCCCATGTGAAGAGGCGCTGGGAGTCAGTCCTGTACTCCAGTCACCTCTAGAGGGCAGCAGCTCTCACTCTGGGCTCGTTGCAGTGGAGAGCAGGTTCAGCTCGGAGCTGCGGACTGATTTCAGCGGCCAAGTTCGTTGCTCTTGGTCTGAAGTTGGCGCGCTAGTTTAACACGGAGCTGTGTGCTGACCAGGGGCTGAGCTCCAGTTAGTGCGCTGTGTCAGTTCGTTACACCTGACCCACAATGTCTGTTTTTCAGGTTTCCATAAGTATTACACTGATTTGTGTGTAACGAACAAGAAAAAAAAGACACACACTGTTCTCTCTCGGGTTCCCCTGTCTTGTGTAAAGACAACTTCAGCCTTAATTCAGGTGACAGAGTTAAATACACTGACAGACAGCTCTTAACACACACAAACAACAGATCCTTTTTATTACTGTCCTCAGCAGCGCAGGAGGAGACCAGCTTGCAGTTACTGCCTGTGTGACTCAGGGCTCCTGTTATTGTTAATGAAGTGGCAGCAATTTCAGCTTCTAAGAATTTTGTCTTAACGAGACTTTTACAATCTAACTGATAGAGAGGAACCAGAATAACCATGAAAAGACAGTCTGATCATTTTTCTTCTTGTGAAATAATGTATCCATCAGTATAAAGATGCCCTCAGCCGTGTGATCTGCACACAGTGGATCATCAGGTCTCCTTCAGATTTAAAGACACTTTCTCCCAAAGGAGCCAGACTCTCGCAGTGTGAGAGCTCTGCACACGCTCACAGCTCATCTCAGCCGGGCTGGGCCTGTCTGTCCTGACCAACCCAGGAGAGCCCATTTCCACAGGTCCGCCTGCCCAGTCTCTCCAGTCATATCAGAACACATCCAGAGCATCTGGACCGGTCCTGTCCACACTGTCATGTCCACTACACGCTGGCCACACAATCCTGACACTTTCTGAAGTGTTTTCTTTATTTTTACCTGCTGGACACAAACAAGCGCCAGTGACTGCAGACGAGTTCAACCCAAACCAGTGATGTGAACCTGTGACTGCAGGCATCACGTGCAAACTGTACCAGAACAGTGGAGAAGAGGACAACGGGTTTTGTGTAATTAATTAATTAATTAATCTACTCTGTCACAGTTTCTAACTAAATATTTACTGGCAAGGTATGTTCAGATCACAGAGTTTTTTAGGTGAGGGTGGAAATACGTCAGTCCTACTTAATCTGGTTCATTTCATAGCCAGCAGGTTGTGAAGAAAGAAAGGAGAAAATATAAAAATATAAAAGACGCTATTCTCATCAGATAGCAATGAGCACTAATATATCAAAGTAGAGGGATAAAAATCACCTTACCTATTTAAACATTGTAGAAAAAGTCAATTTCTTGTTTGCAAAAGGGCCTAATAAACCTCATGCAGGTAGATCATTCATCAGAGAGGAATATATTCCAAATGTTCTGAATTCTGAAATATTTATTGCTGGTACTGTTTGTGTGTATGTGTCTGTGTGTCCAAGCATTGTGCAGCACTGGTTGTTGTGGGAGATAGGAGTTTGATGTGCTGGTGTGAGAAGAAACTAGTGTTTTACAACAGTGTTTACTGAGCTTGTGTTTTTTTTTTGTTATTTTATATTTTTCCTTTGGGGAAGGAACACACCTGAGGTGGTTAGTTGATAGAATAACCCTCAGCAGACCAAGCCAGAGTTTCTTAATTTTGTTTTTATGCCTTGCCATTGTGAGTGCGTTTGCTGGGAAATACATGACTCCTGGGCCTACACTACACACATTCAGTAAGAGTTTTATCTCTGTCACTGAATCCCCTCAGTATCTCAGGACAAGCAGGTGCAGACTGAACAGAACTGTAGTTTACTGCAGTGAGCTTTCTGTTGGTGTGAATCCTGATACACACTCTAGACACCTGCATCTGTACTTTCATCTGAGAGAGGAGTGAGATACAGATCATTTCATCCTGTCTGTCTGCTCTCTGATCCACAGCTGATGTGACTCTGGACCCCAGTACAGCAGCTCCATGGCTCATCCTGTCTGAGGATGGGAAACAAGTGAGATATGGAGACACATGGCAGTATCTCCCTGACAATCCACAAAGATTTGATTATGTTGTCAGTGTCCTGGGAAAGGATGGGATCACCTCAGGGAGACACTACTGGGAGGTGAAGGTGGGGGAGAAGAGTGGTTGGGATTTAGGCGTCACCGGAGAGTCCAGCAGCAGGAAGGGCCAGAACACATACACCAGCCAGGATGGTTACTGGGTGCTTTATCTAAGGAATGGGAACGAATATGAGGCTAATTCAGTCCTCCTCCCCCTGAGCCAGAAGCCCCAGAAGGTGGGGGTGTATGTGGACTATGAGGGGGGACAGGTCTCCTTTTACAATGTGGACAACAGGTCTCATATCTACACCTTCACTGCCTCCTTCACTGAGAAACTCTTCCCATACCTCAGCCCCTATAACAATAGTAGAGGTACAAACTCAGCCCCACTGATCATCTGTCCTGTCAGTCACACAGACTGAATCAGCACATTTTCTGTGACAGGAGCTTTCTGGGAAAATAAATCATTTAGTTCAACTCTTGCATAGATCAAATTGTTCTCCTTTGTCTTCTTGTTTCTCTTTTATTTCCTTTTAATTGAGATTTATAATTTCTTTCACCTTTTTTTAAAGATGTTTATAAAATCCCAAAACTGATTTTGCTGTTTTTGTATTGCCCAATCGAATACTATGAAGTGTTTGTGATTCAGTATAATAAAATACATCATTTTGTCAACAACTTTACTTCTCATTTATTTTCTGCTTTTAACCCTGAAAAAGAGAGCTAACTACAACAAACAGGCTAAGAGCTCATCAGCTACACTGTGTAGCATGTTCACAATAGTATAATCTCATGTATTATACTACAAGTCTCTCCATCAGGAAACTGTTCACACCAGACAGGAAGGGGCGTGTCCTTACAGTCTGAGTGATGGGGGGTGGGGCCACATGTCATGTGACTGGAGGAGCCTGTGAGGAAGGGCAGGAAGTCACTGTTCAGGTCTCTGCCCTGACTGGGTGAAACAAGTGCAGGGACTGAGGAGAGGGGAAAGGGGAGCCCTGAGGTTGTTCCCAGTCTGGGGACTCAGTGCGTTTCAACAGTGCAGCCCTGCTGAGCCCCTCAGAGCAGAGAGCGCAGTGCCTGCCACTGTCCGTGTGCAGGTGTGGACCTGTAGTCTGTGCAGTGACCTCAAACAGCACATCTGTCTGTAATAGCATCTGTTCTTATCTGATGCTGCATTATTCTACAGCACCTTCTGTGGAGGTAATTCGAGATCTGCGGTGATGGTCTGGATTGTGGGAATCAGAGCTCACAGATTAGAAAGAGATCTTCGCACTTGTTTTAATTTAGGCTGTGAATCCAGGTGTCTTCACTGGACCCTGCAGTTGAGACATGATGCCTCTGTCTCCAGACACGCTGATCAGACTGGGCGTGTGGAGGTGAGGGGTGTGTCCCTTCAGACAGAAGAGAAAGTGAAAGCTTCCTGTGTTCAGCACAGCTCACCCAGCCTTGCTGCAGCCCACAGCACGAGCGGCAGAGACACAGCCTGCGTCTCCGGGGTGAGAATCCACTGGACACAGCAGCTCCCAGACTGGATCCAGGAGCCTGAGGAAGTGTCCAGGTCCTGACTGCGCTGTGAGCAGGTGAGCAGACAGAGTGAACTGTACAGCTGTGAGACAGACAGCAGGCCTCCCTGCACACAACAGCAGCACTGTAGCACATCTGGCAGACTCTCCTGGCAGACTTATAGTCCAGCACACTGCCTCCTGCCATCTGGCCAAGGGCAGCCTGTTCACACATCGGTGTATTAAAATGCGTGTATTTACCTGACACTGGGCAGATCTGTCCTGCTGAAGATGAAAGTAAAAGTCACTCGAGTTCTTTAGTTCAGAACTTCCTGAAATGTGAACAGGAAGTAGTTTTCTTGTCTCTGAGCAGAACGAGGCAGGGGGACATGAAGACAGACTGTGCCTTGGTTGTACTTCTTCAGTGACTGATTCCCTGTTGTGGCACTTAATGACTCCAGTATTTTCCACTCTGAACAACAGTAAGAACTCTGCTGTCTGAACAGTACTGCTGTCTCTCTGTATTACTATGTCCTCTTTACAGTAAATCCTGTTTAAATGCAGTTTCTGTTGACATTTTGGATGTCTTTGTTCTTTGAAGTCAATTAGAATTGAGCCCGGATCTGTATTTTGTTGACAGTGTGAGGTTGTCAGTATTAGTGTACTGTGGTCTTTTACTGTGGTTGCTTCATGAATCATTGACTTTATCAAGCACTATGACTTGAACCTGGTTCATTTCATAGAGTGATGTCAGTATCCTGTGTTATACACTGAACTTTGAAAGGAATAGAAAAGTCACAGAACACTCCCAGGGCATTTAAAACACTGATTTTTAAATAGCTTCATTTGGACTCCAAAAGACTTTCAGGACATCTAAGCTATGAGACAGACTAGTGAAACGACACATTGCAGGATCAGTGTTTCTGTCTTCACTCACTCTCTGACTATGTGTTACAGGATAAGGACTGATTATCAGGGAATCAGTGTTCCTATATCTTTACTGACTCTGCGAGAGTGTGTTTCAGGATGTGGACTGGTCATCAGGTCAATCAGTGTTCCTGTGTCTTTACTCACTCTCTGACTGTGTGTTACAGGATGAGGACTGGTTTTCAGGTGAATCCATGTTCCTGTGTCTTTACTGACTGTGTGAGAGTGTGTTTCAGAATGAGGACTGGTCCTCAGGTGAATCGGTGCTCCTGTGTCTTTACTGACTGTGTGAGAGTGTGTTTCAGGGTGAGGAGTGGACATCAGGTGAATCAGTGCTCCTGTGTCTTTGCTGACAGATTGAGAGACACCTGAAGAAGGCTCCACGGCCGAAACGTTGTGTTCTCTTTCTTCTTTTTTTCAGCATGGAATAAACCTATTACTTGTTCCTTTGCAGCCTACGCATGCTGATGCAGCTACCCACCTAGATTGAGAATATGTTTCAGGATGAGGACTGGTCATCAGGTGAAACAGTGTTCCTGTGTCTTTACTGACTGTGTGAGAGTGTGTTTCAGGATGAGGATTGGTCATCAGGTGAATCAGTGCTCCTGTGTCTTTACTGACGGAATATGAGTATGTTTCAGGATGAGGAGTGGTCATCAGGTGAATCAGTGCTCCTGTGTCTTTACTCACTCTCTGACTGTGTGTTACAGGATGAGGACTGGTCACTTGGAGTGGCTGTGTTTGATCATCTTGCTGGTCCAGCAGATCTCTGTCTCCAGACCAGGTACAGCTCTGAGAGGAAAACTAGAATCAGGAGGGAATTATTGTTCTGTGAGAGTGAGAGTCTCTGTCAGATTGTGTGATTGTGTGACAGTGAGAGTCTCAGTCAGACTTTGTGACTGTGTGACAGTGAGAGTCTCAAAGTGTGTTATTGTGTGACAGTGAGAGTCTAAGAGAATGTGATTGTGTGACAATGAGAGTCTCAGAGTGTGTGATTTTGTGACAGTGAGAGTCTCACTCAGAGTGTGTGATTGTGTGATTGTGAGTCTCAGAGCATGTGATTGTGATTATGTGACAGTGAGAGTCTCACTCAGAGTGTGTGATTGTGTGATTGTGAGTCTCAGTCAGAGCGTGTGATTGTGATTTTGTGACGGTGAGAATCTCACTCAGTGTGTGATTGTGTGATTGTGAGTCTCAGTCAGAGCGTGTGATTGTGATTATGTGACAATGAGAATCTCACTAAGAGTGTGTGATTGTGTGATTGTGAGAGTCTCAGCCAGATTGTGTGACTGTATGACAGTGAGAGTCTCAGAGTGTGTGACAGTGTGAAATTGTGTGTTTTCTCTCTCTGTAACGTGTGAGGGTGTCTGGGACAGGTGATGTTGTGTGACAATGTGAGTCTCAGTCTGTGTCTCATTTCTCTCTCCAGAGACGTTTCAGGTTCTTGGTCCAGCTGATCCTGTTGTCGCTGTGGCTGGTGAAGACACTGTCCTGCCCTGTTACCTCTCACCCAGGATCAGCGCTGTGGACCTAGAAATCCGCTGGTACAGAGATGAGAGATCTGAACCTGTGTTTTTATACCGCAAGCAAAGACCAGAGCTGCAAGATCAAGCCCTGACCTACAGGGGAAGAGCCGCACTGTTTCTAGAGGAGCTCAGTAAAGGCAACACTTCCTTACGACTGACACGGGTGCGAGGCTCTGACCATGGGAGATACAGATGTGTAGTTGAGTCTCTGGATTGGTACGATGACACTGTCATTGAAGTGGATGTTAGAGGTCAGTTCCGTTTTCATTTATTTCTCAGTATCTTGAGTAATGTGGGCTTCCTTCAGAGAAAGAGAAACTGGCAGTAGAGGTGCTGGTGGCACTAAGCACAACGCCAGAGCCACATCTGTTACAACACTGAGATACAAACTGAGGTACAGGTGGCTGTTTTTTTTTTTGTTGAGAATCAGAGTGGGCCAGCTGGTCCAGGGCTGACAGGAAGCATTCGTGTCTGATGGAGTTTCCTACACTAACCAGTGATGTCTCAGTTTTCTCCACTTACTGATGAGGGAGACAGGAGTCTAGATAGCACAGGCAGAGTCCTGAGACCTCCCTCTGCCTCACTGGAACATCAGCAGACAGAGGAAGGGTCATGGGCTGTAATTAGTGAAAAGACATCAAACCAGCTGCTGCTGCTGTCTCAGGAGCTCAATGTTAATTGAGCTGTAATTAAGTTTAATTAAGTAATTAAATGAAGAGTAATTGAAAGGAATAGGACCATGTAGTCTTCCCCTAGAGGGGTCACTGTTAGTTCTAGGATCCCAGTGGGAGGTCATCAGACTAGGACAGACCTCTCAATTTAAAAAAACAAATGAATGCACAGGGAGTATCAGTCTCATGCTATTGAGTATACTAGCGTCATTGCAGTGTCTACAGTAAGTTATTCTTTAGTTCATGATTAATTATTGAATTTTACTGCAATATTATATTTGGCAGACACTTAGTTTGAAATGATATACCGGTGTTTCTATCACCAAAATAAAATGAGATTCACATAAGCAATTTCTTATTTATCTTGTTAACTTTTGCTAAAAAATATCTACTGTTCTTAAAAACTCTTTCAGCTGTGGGCGGCCAGCCAGTGGTCTCTGTCACAGGACACCAGGCTCAGGGGGTCAGGCTGGGCTGTGAGTCTAAAGGCTGGTTCCCAGAGCCTGAAGTGGTGTGGCTGGACAGTGAAGGACAGAGCCTGACTGCCGACCCCACAGAGACGCACAGGGACAGCCAGGACCTCTTCACTGTGAGGAGACAGGTGACCGTGCAGCACAGCGCCACCAACAGGTTCACCTGCCGAGTTCAGCAGCAGCAGCTGAACCAAGTGAGGGAGGCAGAGATCGACGTCCCCAGTGAGTAGCAGGGGCTCCTGTTCACAGCCTTCAGGACGCCCTGACTCTGTGCAGCTCTGCAGCTGTGATGCTGTGTTTTCCAGGTGAACTCTTCCCCCGAGTCTCTCCCTGGATGGTGGCTTTCTGGGTGATCCTGGTCCTCGTGCTCTGTGCTCTTGTTGGTCTTGCTATGATCATGTATCGCCATGTCAAACTGCGCACGGAGAGAGGTATTTCAATGACTAATTCATTAAAATAGTTCAAATTATTTTCATCTTCATCTTGAGTGATATTCTAGTAGGGAAAGTCTCCTCTAACCTGCAGAGCTTGTGTAAATTGGGGACTGTCCCTGCTCTATTCCTGTTCAACTTTTACACCTCTGACTTCAGGTACAACTCTGAGACATGTCATCTGCAGAAGTTTTCAGATGACTCTGCAATTGTGGGGTGTATTAGAGAGGGGAGGGAGGAGGAATATAGGAGCTTGATTACCAGCTTTGTGGACTTGTGTCATCTTAACCACCTCGTTCAACACCAGCAAGACTAAAGAAATGGTCATGGACTTCCGAAGGAATAAGTCTCCGCTGAACCCTGTTTCCACCCAGGGTGAGGACATAGAGGCGTACATTCCTACAAGTACTTAGGGGTACACCTGGATGATAAGCTGGAGTGGTCTGGTAACACTGACGACCTGTTCAAGAAAGGTCAGAGCCGACTCTATTTTCTTAGGAGGCTCAGGTCCTTTGGTGTGTGTGGAACACTGCTACACATTTTTTATGAATCAGTGGTGGCGGCGGCCATCTTCTACGCTGTTGTGTGCTGGGGCAGCAGCATCATGACAAGAGATGTACTGTAAATAGGCTCAATAAACTCATCAAGAAGGCTGGCTCTGTGTTGGGGATGAGCCTTGACCCCCTGGAGGTGGTGGCAGAGAGGAGAATGCTGACCGAGGTCACAGCCATCATAAACAACGCCTCTCATCTGCTACATGAGACTGTTATTAGGCAGTGGAGCACTTAGTAACAGACTGCTCCAGCTACGGTGTTCAAGGGAACGTTTCCGCAGGTCTTTCCTCCCGGCGGCTGTCAGGGTGTATAACGCTGCCCTAGGCTAGGACTGTCAGCCCTTCGTCTGCTCCTCTATGGACAGCATGGTACACTATTGTACTTTTTGGACACTCAATCTGTATATATAGTACTTATGCACATTCTGCACATATTTAATTGTTTTACAGTGGCTATGAGCATATTTTGCACACACCTAACCGTATTTTATTTTGTATTGTTGTACTTATTTTATTTTAATTTTTAGTCTATTCTGATGTCTGTTTTTGCTTGTCTTGGGCTGGGCTGCTGGAACACCTCAATGTCTTCTCTTCCATTTACAGATTGGCTACGTGAAGACCGAGGTGAGTCCATGTGTGTGTTGTAACAGGTTGTGTTGTTCACTCCTTCAGATTCACACTCTTTCACACCAGCTGTGTCTCAGTCCTCACCAGCTCTCTCACACTCATTCACACTGTGTCTCAGTCCTCACCAGCTCTCTCACACTCATTCACTCCAGCTGTGTCTCAGTCCTCACCAGCTCTCTCACACTCATTCACTCCAGCTGTGTCTCAGTCCTCATCAGCTCTCTCACACTCTTTCACTCCAGCTGTGTCTTAGTCCTCACCAGCTCTCTCACACTCATTCACTCCAGCTGTCTCAGTCTACTCCAGCTCTCTCACACTCATTCACTCCAGCTGTGTCTCAGTCTACTCCAGCTCTCTCACACTCATTCACTCCAGCTGTGTCTCAGTCCTCACCAGCTCTCTCACACTCATTCACTCCAGCTGTGTCTCAGTCCTCACCAGCTCTCTCACACTCATTCACTCCAGCTGTCTCAGTCCTCACCCGCGCTCTCTCACTCATTCACACTAACTGTGTCTCAGTCCTCACCAGCTCTCTCACACTCATTCACGCCAGTTCTGTCTCAGTCCACACCATCTCTCTCTCACTCATTCACACCAGCTGTGTCTCAGTCCTCACCACCTTTCTTACACTCATTCACTCCAGCTGTCTCAGTCCTCACCAGCTCTCTCACACTCATTCACACTAACTGTGTCTCAGTCCTCACCAGCTCTCTCACACTCATTCACTCCAGCTGTGTCTTAGTCCTCACCAGCTCTCTCACACTCATTCACTCCAGCTGTGTCTCAGTCCTCACCAGCTCTCTCACACTCATTCACACTGTGTCTCAGTCCTCACCAGCTCTCTCACACTCATTCACACTAACTGTGTCTTAGTCCTCACCAGCTCTCTCACACTCATTCACACTAACTGTGTCTCAGTCCTCACCAGCTCTCTCACACTCATTCACACTAACTGTGTCTCAGTCCTCACCAGCTCTCTCACACTCATTCACTCCAGCTGTGTATCAGTCTTCACCAGCTCTCAGTGTCTCTAACATCACACTGCTCTTTCTCTTTCAGAGAAATGCAGACCTGGAGGTAAGGATGTTTAACACACAGAGAACTGTTGAAAGGAGTTGAATGGGTTTTTGCTCTTCAGTAGTGTTACATATACAGTACAATACAGCTCCTAATGTCAGAGACATGTGTATTGAATCCAACTGGCAGTTCAGTACCTGAGGTCCATGTCTGAAGGCCAGGTATCTGAGTCTTGGGAACTGGACAGTGACTGAACCTTAGACCAGCATCAGCCCACCTGAAACACCAGCCCCTCTCTGTCAGAGATTTATAGCTGTGAAATTAGTCTTCAATATTCTTCTCATTATTATAGAAATAAAGTTAAATGAGCAGGCAAAGCAGAAACAATACACCTGAGACAAACTGCACACAAGCAATGTTCCCTCTAAACACAGGTTATGAAATCAGAGCACATACTTTAGGAAATTGAACTGCTCACAAAAAATTAAATTCATTGAAATATGATCATAATAAAACAAACACGGTCTTCAATTGAAAAATGCTAAACTGACCACATGAGCCTGTCTGCGAGAGGCCCAACTGTGTGCAGTATTACTGCTGCTCGATCATCGATATCTCTGCTCTCGTAGTCTCGTACCTCATGTTCTCATGTTCTCATGCTCACTCCACACTCTCTCTCTGACTGGGCTCGCTGAATCGCTGTCCCGGTCTTTTGGGTCTCTGTGCTTCACAACAAACAGCCTTTTCCTTTTCTTATCGTAGAAACGTAGACTTATTGTGTTCAAATTTGTATTACTCACGTAAAAGTTTATTTTATTAAAAAAATAAAAATATCGATTCACTATGTTGAAAGAGGTGAAGGGCGTTAAGCGCAAAAGAACTGCAAGTTCATTTAGAGTGGGATGGCTTGAGAAATGGTAGAAACTGCTACTCCAGAGTATACAAGAACAGCATGAATCCCATAATTTGATAAATGTTCCATTATGGGAAATATTTATGTTTGATTAAAAAAATGGTGTTAAATGTTTGTATTGTCGTGATGCGAAAGTTCCAGGAGAATTTTCTAGTTAAAAGAGGGTGATGACATTTGGAAACTTTTTAAAGGGTCATCTCACAAGAAAATCACGTCTTGATGGTGTAGAAAAACACAGACGCCAAAATCCTTCACTACGAGCTACAGGGCTGCTGCATGAAAGTCCAGAGGAACGAGAGTGAAAATGTTCAAACTCAGAGATTAAAGTGCTTATCGACAGTGTTCTGTTAGCCATTAAAATGAATAACTCTCAGGTCAAGACGTTTATGAACATGTGACAAAGTATGTTAAAATTCCTGAAAGTTAGCAAAGCAAAAATTACACATTGGGATTTTTGGAGATTATCAACAGCATCGTCAAAAAGAAATGATTGAGGAAATAGCTTCAGCAGATTTTCATACGTTAACAGTTAATGAAAGCACAGATATACCTGTCAACAAATGCCTCACTTCAAATTTAAGCCTAAAAATTCTACTGTGAATAAAACTTATTTTGGTGGAATAGTGCAGCTGCAGGCATGTGATTTTTCTTCTAGTGTTTTGGCAGTCAAGCAGTTTTACCACCATCTTGACCTGTGGAAAATGGTGATGTTTACATCGGACGGTGCGTCAGTGATGTTGGGCAAAGTTAATGGTGCAGCAGCACAACTAAATGACTTTAAATTTGCTGTGCGTGAAATAATAAATGCAAACTAGTTAAAACTTTGCTGATATGGTGACATTTGCACTTCAAAATGAACAGTTTTGTGACCTTGGAAAGCTGATGGATATCAGGTGACCTTTTCTAGCATCCAGTGTTGACTGTGAACGGGGTTTCAGCTTAATGAATTCACTCAAAAACACATGAAGAAACCGCTTAGGAGAGTGTCATTTGGATATGCTGATGAGAAATAAAAGCTTTCATCTGGATGGAGGGCTCATTAGTCTGGATAAGGTTTACACAGGATGGGCAAATGCCAAAGACAGGAGAGAGAACAAATAAATGCACTAAATTATTTGTACACTGTAATAACTGTAGTGATATTTATTTGCATTATAAATTGCATAACATAAGAATAAAACAATATTCATATTAATTTCCTGTTTATTTGCATCAAAAAACAAAGTACTGTAGCTCATACTTTCTCTTAAAACATGCATGTACAATTTATAGTAGCTTTGATAATGACTATAAAGTTGCACAACTTGAAATTTTTGCACACACAGACCATTAGAAATTAGAGGGAACATTGCACACAAGTACAGAATCTAAATTTTCACTGCCCATCTCACACAGGCTGTGTTAACACTGCTCTCTGGGGTGAGAAAAGGCTTGTCTTCACTGTTGTGTGTGTTGAGATCAGGTGTGTGAACAGGTGTGTCTTCACTGTTGTGTGTGTTGAGATCATGTGTGTGAACAGGTGTGTCTTCACTGTTTTCTGTGTTGAGATCAGGTGTGTGAACATGTGTGTCTTCACTGTTGTCTGTGTTGAGATCAGTTGTGTGAACAGGTGTGTCTCACTGTTGTCTGTGTTGAGATCAGGTGTGTGAACAGGTGTGTCTCACTGCTCTCTGTGTTGAGATCAGGTGTGCAGCAGGGTGATCTTGTGTGTCAGGGGTGTGTTCAGCTGGAGAAAGTGCTGTGTGATGCTGCTCCTCCCACAGGGGAGTTTGAACTGCTCTCTGTCCCTGAGCCTCAGCTCTGCCTCAGTGCTTCACAGTCAGAAGCTCTGGAACAGAGAAAGGGCTCAGACTCCTGTGAGGAGGCTGCTCAGTCACTCCTGTCCTTGTCTTTGTACTGGAGGCAGTGGGAGGTGTGGAGCTGGACTGTGTGATAACAAGCTGGATGAGCTGTCAGTGTCTCTTACAGACCCACAGCTCCACTGGCCAGACAACACACTCCTGTGTGTTACTGTCCTGCCTGAGAGATCAGCACAGCACTACAACACACAACACTGCACACCTGGAGACCAGACTCCAGCAGGAATGTGCTCTCAGCTCTCTAACATCTTTCTCTCTGTTTGCAGAGTTTGAGAAGCTTCGCAAACATGCAGGTGAGTCTGTTGTCACTGACAGGAACTTGTCATTTACAAAGGTCACAGCAGGGTCACAGGGGTCAATACAGGCTCTTACTCTAACAGGGGGACATGTTGTAACTCCTGCTTTATACACAGCTGATGTGTTTAATGTTGTGAGCAAAGTACCTGAGATGTCCTTATCAGCTGTACCCCAGGAAATCCCAGTTGCCCTAAACTCTCCTGCAGTTGCTCCTCTGTGACGCAGAGCAGGTGGGTGTCACGGATGTCAGAAAGGTCGAACCATGGAATGACATGAGGGTGAGGAAGACCCTATGCGTAGCGGCGAGACGGGGGTTAGCCGGGCTCAGCTGTTCAGGAGAAGCCGTATAGAAACCTAGGCCCTCAGGTAGCGGACGTGGGGCGACCTGGTGCCAGGCGGGTTTCAGGACATTCGAACCCCAACGCTGAGCGAGGAGCAGAGCAGAAACAGGAAGTAAACAGGCTACACAACACGACACACCTGAAAGACATGAATAATCACAGGGAACTAGGATCAGGAGAGAAATAGGGCGCCCTCTAGGTGTACTGGGCATGACAGTGGGACTTCAGGGGCATGAGGATCGTTCTGAACAGAGGAAGCGTGACGTCACTCGCTGGCTCAGGGTCAAAATGCTTCCTGTCGGTGCTTCTTTCCCAGTAGCTGAGTGCATGACAGACGATAATTCATTTTAAAAGAATTTTCTCCCCTCGTAGTTTGATTAAATTGAATTTCATCAAGTCTGTCCCTGCGCATATGTAGCGACACATTGTGATCGTTCAAGTTGAGCTGCTCGACTCAAAACAGACGAAGTAAACTAAGGAAAGCCTAGCAATATTGCTGTCTGTTTAGCCAAAGAGTTGTACTACTAAACACATTTCGACTAAATACATTTTATACCGTCCCAGTACAAAAATGACAGCACAAGGAACATAAAGATTTCTTTCATGTTTAAAGTAAACTAAATAAGGTAAACTTGGCTCAGGCACTGGAGAATGAGCTCTGGAACAGACACCTTTACACAGAGAGTGGTGGGAGATGGGAACAAGCTGTCTAGAGTGTCTGCCCCAGTCCTTCTGGTGGGCGGCGGTGAGCTGGGTAGCAGGTGTCAGATTGAAGCAGTTACCCATCACTCTGGGGATGTACTGGAGTCTCCCAGTCCTGAACTGACCGGGGGGCTGGCCAGGAGTTGGGCTCGGCTGGGCTCCTCTTCAGGGGCTGTGGAGACCCCTTCTGGCTCAGAAGCTCCCAGGAAACGAGTCTCTTGCTGTAGGAGATTCATTTCTTCAGTGAGTCTAGAGACCTGTCCTCCTCATGAGGTCCCTGACCTTTCTTCACTTGTCCAGGACCTGGAGAATGAGGGTCATCCAGGCACACCGGGCACTCTGACCTGGGCACGCCACTGAGCTCCCTTCCCATCAGCCGCTCAGAGCTGGCTGGGCAGGGCACAGTCCAGAAGGCTGGAGCGTGTGTTGCCACAGCCCCTGACCTCTGGAGAAGGCAGTCTCTGGCCTGACCTCTGGGCACCTCAACTTGCCGGTAGCTGCTGTACAGGTCCAGAGAGCTGAACCAGCGCTACCCTGAGACATAATCCAGCACCTCGTCAGTGTGGCTCAGGGGACAAGAGTCCTTCTGGGTGACGTTGTTGAGTCCCTGTAGTCTGTACAGACCAGCAGTGAAGCGTCCTTCTGCAGGGGGAGATCAGGGCCTGTCAGAGGGCTCGATCTCCCCTGCTGCAGTCAGACCCCGGACTGCTTCCTCTGCCTCGGCTCTCTTGTGGATGGCCAGGCAGGGGGAGGGATGCAGATGGGTCTTGCTTCACCAGTGTCGATGGTGCACTGAGCTTTGTTTGTACGAGTACAGTCTTCCTCTCTTCCAGCAAACACATCTGCAAACTCTCGTAGCAGAGTCCTTGGTTGTCCCTGCTCTGCCTCACTCAGTCCCTCTTTGCTGCGCTGAGAAAGCTCCTCCACCATTTTGTCTGATTTTGTTGTGGTCTTGAAGGCCGAGCCCCTGTCCTCAGTTTCAGGATGCTGCTCCCTCGCACCGTGGGTCAGTGTCTCCTGGCTGATGGGGAGTCTCTGGGCTCCCTGCTGTATCTCCATGGTAACTCTCAGCTGCTCTGGAGCTGTTGCACTGGTACCCAGGAGGAGGTGTGGCCCCTCGCTGCTATTAGCTTGAGGGCCACTCGGCATTTCCTGCTGGCACTGCTCTCGAGACGCACGGTTCTGCACAGAGGAGTTCAGTACCAGTGACTCCATCCTCTCACCTGGCCATCCAGGGAAAGCTCTCTTCACTGGTCTGCAGCAGAACTGCCAGGTTCTCTCCTTCTGTAGTCTGTCTGAGCCAGGCGCTGCCTGTAGGAGTTATACTGTACCTGACCATCGTGATCTTCAGCATGAACACACACCTGCAGACTCACACAGCTGAGCCTTGAAGAGCAGGGTCACCAACACATGGCTCAACAAATACAAACAGTGAAAACAGTGAGATCTGGTGGGAAATTAATTATTAGTCCAGCAAACTGATGTCGAAACGAGTAAGGAAAGTTATTGAGGTTAAATCATTCTGTGCAGTAATATCCACAGATGTCCTTCCATCAGCTCTTACAGCCATTCCTGCAGACTGCCTTCATCTAGAACTGACACAAATCATCACTTTTAAAAAGATGGAGATTTCAGTATTTTTATTTCTTTAACCTTTACATTTGACTACATAACGCTAATATCTGTTCCCCCAATTTCTGAATATCCCTGCTTTCCCTTAAGAAATACAATTGTAGAGTCACATCACAACAAATAATTAACAAATCTGCTCAATTCACACCCAGATGTGACAAAACACATTTAAGACTTTCAAACTATTTAAATATTTTCTTATTTTCAGTTCTCTTCACTCCCTGGGATATCTGAAAAAACACTGTCGCATACAAGATATTTTACACACAGCTACTAATAAAGATGTACAATAAATTTCATTGTTAATAAATTACTTGTATTAATAGACATTAAATACATTAATAGAAACAATAAAATTAGTTTTTAATAAATTACTCATGAATAAACACATCAATAAAGTTCATTATTAATAAATGTGGTTTCACTGGAAAGTAGTTTAAGTTAAACATTACAATCCTTTTCCAAGTGACGGACACATGACTTCCTGCCGTAGTGCCGGTGTTGTTTCCCCTCTATTCTCCTGTGATCCAGAGCTCCGCCTGTCCCACACTGAGCTGTCTCCCCATGTGAAGAGGCGCTGGGAGTCAGTCCTGTACTCCAGTCACCTCTAGAGGGCAGCAGCTCTCACTCTGGGCTCGTTGCAGTGGAGAGCAGGTTCAGCTCGGAGCTGCGGACTGATTTCAGCGGCCAAGTTCGTTGCTCTTGGTCTGAAGTCGGCGCGCTAGTTTAACACAGAGCTGTGTGCTGACCAGGGGCTGAGCTCCAGTTAGTGCGCTGTGTCAGTTCGTTACAACTGACCCACAATGTCTGTTTTTCAGGTTTCCATACGTATTACACTGATTTGTGTGTAACGAACAAGAAAAAAAGACACACACAAGCTTTGTCTGTTCTCTTTCTGGTTCCCCTGTCTTGTGTGAAGACAACTTCAGCCTTAATTCAGGTGACAGAGTTCAATACACTGACAGACAGCTCTTAACACACACAAACAACAGATCCTTTTTATTACTGTCCTCAGCAGCGCAGGAGGAGACAAGCTTGCAGTTACTGCCTGTGTGACTCAGGTCCCTGTTATTGTTAATGAAGTGGCAGCAATTTCAGCTTCTAAGAATTTCGTCTTAATGAGACTTAAACAATCTAACTGATAGAGAGGAACCAGAATAACCATGAAAAGACAGTTTGCTTATTTTTCTTCTTGTGAAATAATGTATCCATCAGTATAGAGATGCCCTCAGCCGTGTGATCTGCACACAGTGGATCATCAGGTCTCCTTCAGATTTAAAGACACTTTCTCCCACAGGAGCCAGACTCTCGCAGTGTGAGAGCTCTGCACACGCTCACAGCTCATCTCAGCCGGGCTGGGCCTGTCTGTCCTGATCAACCCAGGAGACCCCATTTCCACAGGTCCGCCTGCCTAGTCTCTCCAGTCACATCAGAACACATCCAGAGCATCTGGACCGGTCCTGTCCACACTGTAATGTCCACTAAACGCTGGCCGCACAATACTGACACTTTCTGAAGTGTTTTCTTTATTTTTACCTGCTGCACACAAACAAGCATCAGTGACTGCAGACGAGTTCAACCCAAACCAGTGATGTGAACCTGTGACTGCAGGCATCACGTGCAAACTGTACCAGAACAGTGGAAAAGAGCACAACGGGTTAATTAAATTAAATTTAATTAAATAATAAACCAATAAGTTTCATTTTGTCACTGAATGCCCTGGGTGTCTCAGGACAGACAGGCCCAGTCCAGCTGAAATCAGCAGACTGAACAGAACTGTAGTTTACTGCAGTGAGCTTTCTGCTGGTGTGAATCCTGATACACACTCTAGACACCTGCATCTGTACTTTCATCTGAGAGAGGAGTGAGATACAGATCATTTCATCCTGTCTGTCTGCTCTCTGATCCACAGCTGATGTGACTCTGGACCCCAATACAGCTCATCTCTATCTCATCCTGTCTGAGGATGGGAAACAAGTGAGAGATGGAGACACACGACAGGATCTCCCTGACAATCCAGAGAGATTTGATACTGATGTCTGTGTCCTGGGAAAGGATGGGATCACCTCAGGGAGACACTACTGGGAGGTGGAGGTGGGGGAGAAGACTGAGTGGGATTTAGGAGTCGCCAGAGAGTCCATCAACAGGAAGGAGGACAAACCACTGAGCCCCCAGTATGGTTACTGGGCTGTGTGGCTGAGGAATGGGAATGAGTACAAGGCTCTTGATGACCCCTCAGTCCTCCTCCCCCTGAGCCAGAAGCCCCAGAAGGTGGGGGTGTATGTGGACTATGAGGGGGGACAGGTCTCCTTTTACAATGTGGACAACAGGTCTCATATCTACACCTTCACTGCCTCCTTCACTGAGAAACTCTTTCCATACTTCAGCCCTTGCTTCAATGAAGGAGGTACAAACTCAGCCCCACTGATCATCTGTCCTGTCAGTCACACAGACTGAATCAGCACACTACCTGTGGGAGGGGCTCTCCTGGAGAAAACAATTATTCTACTCGTTTGTGTCAAACTGTTCTGCTTTCAGTCCATGTCATTGCTCTATTTTCTATTGTCTCTCCATTAATCATGTCTTTCAGTAAATCAGTAAAATACTGTCACAGCTGTTGTCTTTCTTCACAAGCGACTGTCCTGCCTGGCTCGGGTCCGACTCGCGTCCTGCGGTTGCCCCTGGCAACAGCAACCTTCCCACGAGCTCCCGACCCGTCACTCCAACTGGATCGGGTCGCCGTTCGGTGAATCCCACCTTTCCCACCAGACCCGATCTGTTCCCAGTCCCGTGAATCAGCAGCCGGATTGACTGCCTTCTTACCGCGGTGTCGGTGCTCCGCTGTCAGAGCCTCCTTCTCCCTGCGAGCGCTCGGTTCTCTCCGAGACGAGAGTGTCTCGTTCCCCTCTTCTCTGCTGCTCTGATTCCCTGTCGCGATACAGCGATTCCTTTTCCTCCTTCTTCCCTCTTTTTCCTTTCTGTCTTGCTCATTTTTTGCCTCATTTCCTTTTCGTTTTTCATCGCCGTCGGCTCATCAGCCTGATGTTCCTTTTTGTTCCTCTTGGTGTTTTTTTGCTTCATATCTTTGCACCCTTCTCCTAGTTTTCTCCTAGTTTCCTCACCGTTATCAGCCTCCCCTCTCTGTTTCCCAGCTGGGAGCCTGGCTTGTTTCAGCGCGCTGCTCGCGAACTGTCCGCCTGTCCTTCTGTATCAAACCCCACTTGTATGTCCTGCTCCTGCCTCCAGCGTTTCTAGATCATCTTACCCAGCACACTGGAACCTGCGCCTGGGCTCCAGCCATCATCACGCTGCAGCAGCACAGCGAGCCCAGTGTCTGTTACTCGTCGCTCTGAAAGAAGGGGATTAGGGCGGGAGTCTGTTCTCAGCTCTGACTTGCAAAGTAGAACTGGACACAGGCAGGTCAGACCTCATCAGCTGGACCGTCCAGTTTCTAATCTGCCTCCGTGTGATGGAGCAAACTGAAGCTCAGTCAGAGCCTCTTCCTTCAGTGCACTGAGCTGGACTCTCCTGCCCTGACTGACTGACTGGACTGACAGGGATCAGCTGACTGGCCCTGTGCCTCACTGGGACTTTCCTCAGGAGAGCAGCGTCAGGTGCAGAGGGCAGGGAGCTGTGTCCCAGCTCAGTGTGGAGTCTCACTCCTGTGCTGTAACATCAGCACCAGCCAGCAGTCTGGAGTCCAGTTCAGGGCTGAGAAGTCCCAAAGACAGAAGGAAGACTGGCAAGGAGTTTGTTAGGTCTGGGGTTTAGTACAGATCAGTGGCTCCAGAGAGAATTCAGTCTTTCAGTGTTGCTGCACTCCTGGATGAGTCTGAATTCTCTGTAGTCTCCACAGTGGAGCAGAACAGTAGAGTTTATAGTAGGAAACTGGGAGCCAGAGGGTGAGGCGCACCAGCAGGTCTCGGAAGAGATGTGGATCGTCTCCCAGTGCAGGGAAGACCGGCCGAGGAAGTGTGAGCCCGCCTGAGGGTGCCAGGAGGTCCCAGAGCAGGGAGGGGACAGGCTTCTTCCTGGGAAAGGGAAGACTGGCCACGGGTGGGAGAGCCCTTCTGAGTGGGCCAGGGGCTCCAGGGAGCGGAAGGAACGAGTCTAGAGAGTGGGGAGGAAGAGGAATGGAGAACTCGGGAGTTCAGCAGGAATTAGTCTGTTCCAGCTTTCTCATGGAACAGAGGACTGCAGACTTGTTCCCTGTGGGAAGAGGAGCTGAAGGTCTGTTGGGGAATGAATCCCTCTGGGCAGGACTGCTTTCTGGTCATAGGGTTTGGGAGAGCAGCTAGAGGTGATGTTGGGGTTACGGATGTTGGGGTTGGGCAGTCGGCTCTGCCCAACCCAGACTCCCTGGGACACATCCCCCAGGGACAGAGTCCTGAGCCCTGAGTCCTGGCTAGGGGGCGGCCAGAGCCCCAGTCAGGAGGGACCCAGGAGAGCAC
Source organism: Lepisosteus platostomus (assembly GCF_059453375.1). Taxonomy (NCBI): domain Eukaryota; kingdom Metazoa; phylum Chordata; class Actinopteri; order Semionotiformes; family Lepisosteidae; genus Lepisosteus; species Lepisosteus platostomus. Next base: position 12,922,100 of record NC_142616.1, read on the forward strand.
TGGAACACCAGGACTCCACAGACAGCAGAGGAGGAAGAGGCCAGCATCATCTTCCTCCCCTCTACCCAACACTGGGCTTGGAGGGGGAGTGTGAGGGACACGGTGTTCAGGACAGCTGGGACTGAAGAGGAAGCTGAAGACCTCCGGAGGACACTGGGCTCCTTCACCCTGGTGGAAGGAGGCACACCAGCTCACTGAGCAGGCCTGGGTTCGAGAGAGTAACACTGCTGGACTGCACCTTTGGGACACTGGGTTTGGTAACTGGGTCCGTGGGGTTCTGGTGCTGTTCTGTGAGCGAGGGGCTCTGGTGGATAAGTGGTGTCCAGTGGGCAGTTAGACAGACTGTTGTGTTGCGGATCCTGTGTGTATTAAAGGGGTTTTGGTTTATAATTCAAATACTGGAACAGTGGTTACCTGGGAAATACTGTATGTAACGTACTGTAGTTGTTTCTCTCAGGATAAAATCTACATTCTGCTAGAATAAAAGTTTTTTGAAAGCATTTATCACACTGTCCCTTTTAAGCCATGAGGACTCCAACTACAACTAAAGTCAATACTTTGCAATTTTTCTAACCCTAGAGTTTGAGCAACCATCCAAAAACTCAGTAAATCAATTTGTCTAAAAAGCATTGAATGAATGAGTGCTTCCTGAGAAACATGTGTGGAATTAGAGTTTCTATCAGTTTCTCAAGCAACTGCTTCTTTAAAATGTATTTCTGTATCTGCTGTGTTCAGCTACACTGTAAATGAAAACTGAAACTATGGTCAGGTTTATACTTACTGTGGAACATGGGTTCAGGTAATGATATGCCTGCAATTTAAATGAGAATAAAAATATAGTATTGATATTAGTGTTGGTGCTGTCGCCAACCATGTGTTGCCCCTCCCTGCATCCCTCTGGAAGTGGGACACCCCAAAAGTTGCTTAGATAAAATTAAAAATGGTAGTTATAGAGAGTGAGAGGTTTTCCACTCAGAACCAAAAAAATAATTGCACATATACCCTTTTATATATATTATATATATAATAAATCTTTACAAAAATGGCCCACAGAAAATGACAGAAAGCCTGTCACAGTGGTAATCCACAATCACAGAATACAGTCCTCTCTTTATCTCAGTCTGTCCCTCTCAGTCCGTGTGGGATAAACTGAATTATGTCCTTTCTTCTCCATCCTGACTTGTCCCTTTCCCAGTCCCCTCTGCTGGAAGAGTCCACTGTGTTCTTACAAAAGGGGCTGAAACTCTTCAGAGGAATCGTTACGTGTCGTGTGATTATGATCACATGGCACAGCACTGAGACCAGTACGACCTACGATTGTGCTAGAATTTACATGAAACCTTGATGCTAGACTTGTTGATCGCCCTGGGAATCTGTTCCGCTTTCCCCTTTCACTGTGTTATGGTACTGGCATGGACCTCACAAGTCATCACACACAGATTCCAAAATATATCCCGACTGCGACTTCACCACAAGGTAAAACTGCGGCTCTTTAAAGTGCTTCTAGATGAATTTTCGAGGACGAGAGCCAAAGTGTCACACCCCCTCACCCCTCTTGAAGTCCTCGAACTGGTTTAATTCCTGTCCTGTACTGGACTCTACACTTGAAAGGCTGTGGAGACAAGTACCACTGTGACACATGAGCGCTGTTGTCTTTCGTACGGTGTGACCATTTGACAGCTCGGTGGTCAGTCTCAAGGAGATTCTTCCCTGACAGGTAATACTGCAAAGTGCCCAGAGCCCACTTTACTGCTGGGCACTGAAATCCCACAGTAGACCTGCAGGCACAGGGGAAGAGTTTCCTGCTGATCTACAGGATGGGCCTCCTGTTCTCCCCTCTCCCTGCAGTAACACAGTCTGGACCACGAACGGCAAGTCAGAATCCAGACACTGCCGCCCTGGGTCTGCACACAATTCCCCTTTCCAGTCAGTAACTGCTCACTCATGCTTCAGTCCAGAAGAGGCTCTGTTCCTCGCTGTCTTTCTGGTCAGATCTGTGGGAGACTCTGGGAAGAAACCTGCGGTACCAGCCCACGAGTCCGAAGGAGGATCAGACTTGTTTTCTCCGGGCTGGCTGCAGTTTGTCAAGCAAGGCCTTGATCTTGTGTACCTGGTGCTCCAACACCCCACTGCTGACAACATACCCCAGGAACAACACCTCCTTCCGTAAGGAAGAGCTCTCCGCTGCTTTTACTGCCAGTCCGGCCTTGTGGATCTGCTGGAAGAGCCCTTCAGGTGCTGCGGGTCTTCATTCAGGAGAGCTGTAGACGACAACATCACGATCTCCTAACAAGTAACTGCACCCTGGTGCACGCAAATTCCAAAATATATCTCGACTGCGGCTTCAGCAGAGGAACACTGATATATCGCTCACAGAGTCCGTTTGGGGGTTACGACGCTGCTGCGCTTGGGGTTTGGGGGTTACCTCTTTACAGTACTGACGTGCCTTGGCGGGTGTCAGTTACGAGTTCTGCACAATGAAGAGCGGACGTCTCAGTCCCTGGTCTTCCTCGGTGTCACACTGGCGGCGAGGAAGGAGTCTTCACTCCCACTGCCCTCCCGTTCCTCACTTGACCTGTTGAGCCTCCAGCGCCCTGGACTCGCTGGCTGGACTCCTTCAGGACTCACTGGGCTGCACCTGAGCTCCCAAACGTGCCGGACGCCCGGAACAAAGCGATCCTCGTGCACTGCCTGGGGACCGGGGGACAGCACGGCGCGTTGTCCACACTCTCGGCCCGCTGCAACCCTTTAGTAACCCTTTAGTAAGTAAGTAGTAAGTAAACAAATAACAGAAATGTCCTTGGATACAGAAGTGTGACCAGAACTGGTCTGAGAAAAGACTGCACAGTCCTCCTCTTCCTCTTCTGCTCTTCTCTTGACTCTTCTCCCTGGATCTTCTCCCCAACTCTTCCCCCTCTGGACACTTGAGGATTCAATCCAGTTCACTCTGTGTCTCCCACTTCTCTCTCCTCACGTTTCCACTGCATCTCCACTCTTCACTCTCACTCTTCACTGAGCACCAGATCTTCACTGGCTGTCCCAGCTGACCGGGTGCAGCCTGTGTGTGAACAGCTCTCATGTCCCTGACATGGCAGCGCAGGTCTGCTGGCTCCTCTCCCCTCGTGCTGAGAGAGCTCCTGTCTGTGCGGATGGGAGACCAGGGGCCTGTGGACTCAGCCTGTGCTCCCTGTCTCTCTCAGCTGTGGGGAGACGATACGCCGCTGCCTCACTCCTGCAGCAGCAGTGCCTCAGCTCAGTCCTGCTTGAACAGCCCCTCTGCTCCCTGCAGCACACTGGGAGCCTTTCATGGGGCCTGAGAAATGAGCCACCACACAGCCATCTGCCCAGAATCGAAGCTGTATCTCCTCAAGCAGCCCTGGATTTCGGACTCCCACAGGCCTGGAAGACAGACCAGCCCTCTAGCAAAAACACTCCTGTTCCTTCCTGCTGGAGCCGAGATGGAGACAGAAACCTTTGCTCTTCCCAGTGGATGAATCAGCCCAGAGGAGCAGGGTATCCTGACAGCTCCTCTCCCTCACTTCAAACCCCTCTTCATCACAGAGCAGAAGACTCACTCGGATCAGATGGGCCTCATTCAGCAGGTGTCCCCATGAGCAGGCAGTAATATTGGCTCATGGTCACACACAGGCCCAACAGGAGCCCCTCTCACTGTCTCACAGGCAGCTGAGCTGAAGTGAACTCATCTTGTCTGTGAGGCTCCTTTCAGGGAGAGAGGAGCTGCCGTCTCACAGTCTGTGGACAAGGAGAGAGGGGCTCCAGGGTGGTGTACTGATATGAGTGTTACTATTCTTATCTCCACAGAAATGTCCTTGAGCACAGAGCTGTGAGTCACATGACTACAGCACAACCTGCCGCCACAGTCCAGTTTCCCAGAATCCTCTCCTGCACTCCTCTGTGTTTCACTGAGAACAGAAAGTGAAAATATTTCATTACTCTGGTAAACAGGGTGTGAGAGTTGAGGTGAACAGATCGTTTTTCAAATCTAGTTATTAAGAGGCCTCAGATACTCAAATATTTCTTTCAGAACAAGAGAGAGAGGAGCTCAGAGCAGCAGGAGCAGGTTGTCCAGTGTGTAAGTATCCTGTCTGTCTCCGAGCAGTTAACAGCACAGTGTGCTGCAGGGTTAGCTGCTGTCCTGTACACTCAGACAGTTAGTCACTAAACAGACGACTTATTGTTGTGAATCATAACCTGATGATGTCGAATGTTTGAGTTTTCTCCTTTATTTCAACGTATCGGATCTGACGGCAGACAAACAGTAAATTTCTTGTCTTTCCTGAAGGTTTCTCTTTCACTTTGTGCTTCCTGTAGTTGAACAGCATCACACTCTGTGAGCAACGACTCTCAACACAAGGAAGATTAAACTTTTCTCCACGATATGGACTGTAATTAACAGTGTGAACGTCCTGTGAGGTGAAACAGGTGAGTCCAGTTATTGTCCAGTAGTATAAGGAGTCAGGAAACACTGTCTGACTGGAATCCTGTCCCCTTGCTTTCTGTGTTAGGCTTCAGCGCACCTGTGACTCCAGACTGGATGAAAAGGAATGGATAGATATAATAATGCTTGTTTTCTATTTACACCAGGTCAGAGTCAGAAAACTAATTCGATTTAGTTGCTGTGTGCTGGAGTGACAGTGAGATCAGTCAGATACAGCAGTGTGTGAGTGATCAGTCAGGACTGAAGCTGCTGTGTGCTGGAGTGACAGTGAGATCAGTCAGATACAGCAGTGTGTGAGTGATCAGTCAGGACTGAAGCTGCTGTGTGCTGGAGTGACAGTGAGGTCAGTCAGATACAGCAGTGTGTGAGTGATCAGTCAGGACTGAAGCTGCTGTGTGCTGGAGTGACAGTGAGATCAGTCAGATACAGCAGTGTGTGAGTGATCAGTCAGTCAGGACTGAAGCTGCTGTGTGCTGGAGTGACAGTGAGATCAGTCAGATACAGCAGTGTGTGAGTGATCAGTCAGGACTGAAGCTGCTGTGTGCTGGAGTGACAGTGAGATCAGTCAGGTACAGCAGTGTGTGAGTGATCAGTCAGGACTGAAGCTGCTGTGTGCTGGAGTGACAGTGAGATCAGTCAGATACAGCAGTGTGTGAGTGATCAGTCAGGACTGAAGCTGCTGTGTGCTGGAGTGACAGTGAGATCAGTCAGATACAGCAGTGTGTGAGTGATCAGTCAGGACTGAAGCTGCTGTGTGCTGGAGTGACAGTGAGATCAGTCAGGTACAGCAGTGTGTGAGTGATCAGTCAGGACTGAAGCTGCTGTGTGCTGGAGTGACAGTGAGATCAGTCAGATACAGCAGTGTGTGAGTGATCAGTCAGTCAGGACTGAAGCTGCTGTGTGCTGGAGTGACAGTGAGGTCAGTCAGATACAGCAGTGTGTGAATGATCAGTCAGGACTGAAGCTGTTGTGTGCTGGAGTGACAGTGAGATCAGTCAGTAAGTGAGCTGAATGATCTGTCTGCCTGTATCTTTCAGAGACCATTGATCTCCATCAGAGTGTTTATTTTAGAGATGAAGGCTGACCAGTCACAGTGGGTCTTTGTGACTCTGCTGTTTCTCCACCAGTCCTCTGTCTCAGGATCAGGTACAGTGAGACTCTTATTGGTGTTTTAATCAATAACATGAACAAGGCCCTCATACCGAAGACTGGTTTCATTACAGTTTCTGGAAACAAAACATCTGAAACTTATAATTTGAACATTAGAACATTTTAAAATCTCTTAATTCTGAATTATTCAATGATCAGAACGTGAGGGTGAACCTGTTCTTGCAAGAAGCCAAGATACAGGTTTCAGGAGCTTGACCTGACACCACGATCTTCACTCCCACAGCCTTGTGTGCCTCCTGTTCTCAGGTTTAAATGCACTTTCTCATCATGTCCACTCTGGTTCATGTTTGACTGTTACCTCTGGAGAGGAGCACTGGATTGAGTCTGAAGTCCCCTTGCAGTCTCTCTGTTAAAGCTCCTGTAGGTCATGTTTGTCTTTCCTGCCTGTAACACTCTGCTCTTGTCTATATTCTCTACATTGACTGCAGCTCTTCTCCAGCTGCTGTCTTCCTGCACAGCTTCACTCTCACAGCTAACATGCTGGTTTCACCTCCTCAGCGTCTGTGATGACAGCTCTCTGCTCTCCAGGCCAGGCTGCTCTCACACACAGTCGCCCCCAGACTGCTCAGCCTGCAGCCCTGCTGTCCTGCTGGAGGATGTGTTTCTCTCTCAGGCTCCAGTATCACTGTCACTGCCCCTCACACACTCTCTCTTCTGGAGACCTGCGGCCCACAGCTCTCGCCCAGCAGACTCAGAGCTCTTTACTCTTGTACCTCAGGAGCTCTGCAGCTCTCAGCTCTTCCTCATTGTCCTGGTAGAAATGAGACGTGTGTAAATGTTGAAAAGGATGAAGTACAGGCTTGCTGGCTCACTGTACAGGCCTGATGAAGAACCAGCCCTGCTGTATCCCAGCTGAAGACAAACACTGGAAACATCCCCACAGCTGCCAGCATCTCTCTCTCTCTCTCCTGCTGGACTGTGTATCAAACACACACTCAGTCCTGGTGGGCTGAGGAGAGCTCTCTAGTGATAAGCATCACTGTTCCAAGGAGAAGCGCTTTTCCTTCTGTCTCCACGGCCTGAGAGAGCAAGCAGTCCTCTCGAGAGGGCAGACAGGCTGTTTATAGAGGAGCCCCCAGCTGGAGCTCATCAAACCATCAGTCCCCTACAGCTGTGCCTCCCTGAGTGACCACTGACTGACAGAGCATCACCCTTCCTTCACAGCTCTATTACACTGAGCTGCTCCTCTGGAGGAGGGAGAGCAGCAGCAGCACAGGGACAGGCTGCTGAAGAGGCTGTACTGACTGGAGAATCACGGCCCCAGAGCTGTTCAGCTGAAAGGAGCTGAGTTTGTAAAATACTGATTACAGTCAAGCTGACTGTGAGGCAAGGAAGCAGAAATCTTCATAACTGAGATTAATTCCAAGGAAGTTGATGACAGGAGAGGGACCATGTTTTATCTGCAGTGAATCGAAGCCCAGTGTGTTGTAATGAAACTCAGAGGAAAGAAGCTCCTGTCGGAGAGGCCTGGGAACAGTGAACACTGACCAGAACACAGGAAGGACTTTGCTCAGCTCTCCTGGGCTGGAGGGAGTGAGGAGAGTGAAGGAGGAGATGGACAAGATGAAGGTCTTCACTTCGTCCAGACTGCTGCTGGAGGGAGAGGGAGCATCAAGGAACTGGGAGGAGCAGGGAGAGGAGTGATCATCCCGAGGGGAAGTCCTGGGCTTGAGGAGCTGGGAGAGCAGGGCTGGACGCAGGGATCTGAGACACTGCTGGCTGTGCTGAGGAGTCTGGGGCAAAGAGGGGATGAAGCTGGAGGGGGCTGGGAAATAGGGACAACCCCTGAGCTGTGCTGGACAGCAGGGGGCAGCAGAGAGAGAAGATGTTGTACGATACCTGTTTACTGTCCCAGAGGTAGGATGGAGGGAGCTGGGAAGAAACGGAGAGAGAAGAGGAAACAGGAAGAGGAGTATGGGCAGGGTGGTACAGTTTACCAGAGAGCTTACCACACAGCAGCAGACTGGACTCCTGACTGGAACTGATTAATCAACAGACACAGAAGGAGACAGAGGACTTGTTTACTGCTGAATGGCATTACCTTCTTTATAGTCTGCTTGATTAACTTGTTTATTTTGCATTGTAAGATGCAGACTGACCTGTATTTCTTTTAACTTTGTGACTGAAAACTTCAACTTCATGACAGTTCAATTGTGATAAGGAGCCTGAGAAACCAGACTGGGTGATGAAGCTTCATACAAGATACAGTACAACAGAGCTCATAGAAAACACTGAGGGGTCACTGAGCTGCTTCTCTTCACTCTGTCAGTATGAGTCTCCAGTTTGTCTCAGTGTGTGTCTGTGTAGAGGCTGAGACTCATGTCAGCTGTGTGCTCTTTCTCTTTCAGAGACATTTCGGGTTGTTGGTCCAGCTGCTCCTGTGTTTGTTTTCCCTGGTGAAGACGCCGTCCTGCCCTGTTACCTCTCACCAGACATCAGCGCTATGGACCTAGAGATCCGCTGGTTTAGAGATGATCATGATAAATTTGTTTGTTTATATGAAGCTCAGGACTATAACATTGATTTACAGAATCTAGCCTACAGGGAAAGGGTTGATTTGTTCCTGAATGAGCTCACCAGAGGCAATGTGTCTCTACTACTGAGAGATGTGAGGCGCTCTGATCATGGAGAGTACAAGTGCATAGTTGTCTCTGGCCATGGAGATGATCACACTGTTATAGACCTGAATGTGAGAGGTGAGTGTCTTTCAGTCTGGTTTACTGTATAAAGAGAGGGCTATATCTGTGATGAATCACTGATCACATCAATACTCTATTAGATGTCAGCTCAGTCCACACGGTAACACACTCAGTGTCAATACAGCACTACACAACACAGTACACAAGACTACACACTCCCCCAGTCTGCACAGGCAGAGTCTTTAGAGAGACTGAGGTACTTATGTTGTGACCCCCACACAGTAACACACAGTAACACAGTCAGTGTCTTGACTCCTGTCAGCTCCCTGCTGAGCAGCTTCATTATTTCACCTCACCGGGGTGTCTCATCATCTACACAACATAGTACAACACAACTCCACACAATACAGCACAACACTACTCAACACAGTACAGCACTGCACAACTCAATACTATTAAACATCAGACTATGACACATTACAGCACAGCTCAACACAACACAGAACAAAACAACACATTAAAGCACAATACAACTCAATACAACATAACCAAATACAGAACTGCATCAAACAGCTCTACACAGTACTATACAAATTAACACTGCAGAATTCACTACAACACTGCAAAACACGACAAACTATTACACAGCTCAGCACTCATCCAAGTGGATCAGTTTCCATCCTTGTGTCTCTGTAATACTGATCCTGTCTCCTGTAAATACAGACTCACTGATACTTCAACACTCCAGATCACCAGCTGACAGCTCAACTGTCACCTTGAGTGGATAAACTTTAAGAGTTATAATATACAGATTCTTCAAACTGTTGATTCTAAACACGTCTTTATCATTTCTGAGTTCTGAAATCACAGCACTGAAATAGCATTTTGCGACAGTGGGCTTTTATCAGCTGTGAAATATCTCCTGTTGTGTCGAACCCACAGCCCTGGGCTCCCAGCCCTCAGTGTCTCTCCACTCCCCTGGAGGAGGTCACACCCAGCTGCTGTGCGGATCAGAGGGGTGGGTCCCTGTGCCTGCAGTGACCTGGACAGACAGGGATGGACATGATGTGACCTCACTGTCCAACAGCACAGTGGAGAGGGACCATCAGGGGCTCCTCAGTGTCAGCAGCTCCATCCCAGTCCAGCAGGAGTCCAACATCTTCTCCTGTCTGGTCAGAAGTGCTCTGCCTGAGCCAGACTGGGGCTCTCAGCTCCACATTCCCAGTGAGTATTGAACACGAACAGTGGAGCTCAGCTGTCACACACCTGAGGTCTCACACACACCCAGGACATAACACACCTGGGCCACTGGGCACAGCCCAGTATAGGAACTAATGATGAAAGGACTCACCTCAACACTCAATACAAAGTGCTGAATCTGTCACGCACATACAATCAGGTGACACACAGTAACACCACTCTCAATAAGACACTTTCTGTAAATTATCTAATATTCAGAAAAAAAGTATCAATTCTGAAAGGTTAAAGATTAAATTAAAACAACAGATCCCATCTCTGCTTTCTGTGTAACTAAAGAATCAAGAACATGAAGTATCTCTCATGCTTTTTTGAATAGCACTGGGTTTAAAACATGTGCCTGCAATGAATACTAACTACTTACTACATGTATTAGAGTCAGTCTCAATAAGAAATGTCTTATTTTTCTGTTTTCCAGGAGACTTTTTCCCTGCGTCCTCTGGGTGGATGGTGGCTCTCTTCTTGTTAGCAGCTGTGACTGTAGCAGCAGCAGCACTTCTGGTGATCCAGTGGAGAAGAATGGACAGTATGTGCTCATTATAGATGTGTGTCTGAATGTCTGTGTCAGGATGGACTGTAAATGACAGTGTCTGAGTAGCACACCCTACTCTAGATAACAGGAGTCAGTGCACAGACACCCTGTCAAGAGCTGTAGATCCCAGCAGCTCAGCTTCTCAGAGTGGGTTATAGAGGGAGATCTACACTGTGGGATGGGATCCTATCAGTCAGAACCAGAACCGGCCCACAGCAGCTGTCCTTGCAGAGACAGACCCAGCTCCTCCAGTGTCAGAGCTCCTCTGTCTTCAGCTGTGTCTCACTGTGAGTTTCCAGTGGAGGTGAATCAGGGTGAAGTTACTCAGGAGTTGTTCCATCATCTATGGGCAACACTGAACATCTGACCTTCTCCTCTGGGATGGAAACTCAGAGAATCCCAGCACAGCCAGGATCTTCCTGCTGGGCTCCTTCCTGATTCTCACCCCCTGGAGAACAGTGTGTTAGTGGTTATAGTGACACCAGCGCTGTGTCCAATACTCTCTAGAAACAATTAGTGTTTCAGTGTTTCCTTGTCCATGTTATTCAGTAACAATCTAATACACCTGATGGATATTTAGCAGATTTCAGATCTGAACTCACTGTTTATCCCACTGCAGCTGTAATCCTAATATTCTGACAGCTGGCCTAGAGGACATTAACATACAGCATCAAACTCAGCAGACCTGATCCCTGAGAATCTCTCCTGCTGTGGTCTGTATGGTCTCAGTGAGGTCATTCTGGAAGATCTGTACAGTCTCTCAGTCTCCCTGTGCCACAGAGTGAGAGAGAGAGTGAGCTGAGGAGAGGAGCTGATCCTCAGTACTGGATCTCAGTCATCTCATAGGATCTTCTCCAGCCTGTCTGATACAGCTGCTGGTTAATATATCAGGGTCACACACTCTACTGAACACACCTCTCTAGACTGCAGTCAGTACAGGATCTTCTCCAGCCTGTCTGATACAGCTGGTACAGCAGAAAACAGCTCAGCAGATTTTACTGGAGCTTCTCTTCACAACCAGCAGGTCTTCCCCAGTGAAACCAGCAGTGTCTGTGTGGGAGGGTCTCTCACACAGCTGCTGAAGGGACAGTAATCAGTGCTGAGCAGGACCAGGGCAGGGAGCTGTTATTTATTACTCTGTACAAACACCTCCCTGAGCTCTTAATGACCAGTCAGGACACAGAGGACAGTGAGGACATTAGAAGATAGAAACACACTGTCCCAAGAGACAACAATACTGGAGCTGCCGAAAGGCACAACAATTTAGACTGAATCTAGATGGGGCAGCATTAATGATCAGGGAATTAAAACACTGTCCACTGTCTCAGCTCTATCTCCATGACAGGATGGTGTTATCACAGTGTTTAACCAGGAAGACTCCACAGAGAGAAGAGGGTTTTGCTCTGGACTGTAGAGACCCAGTTAATACAGGACATCATCACAGAGCTGCTGTTACCCTCCTCACTCTCACAGACCGGACTGCAGTCTGGGCTCAGTACAGGAGCAGGGCTGACAGCAGACCCTGCCTGTAGGTGTGTCAGGTGTCTGTTCTGTATCACATCTGCAGATCACCCTGTAGTCAATAAAGGAATAACTGCTGTAAACTCACATCACTGAATTCCTCATAACCTCCAGACTCCACTGCTCTGCTCTGTGAAGAACAAGTCTATCTACTGACACAGTGAAGTATTTTGTTTTCCAGTTCTTGCAATTTAAATAACCCAGAATCCACTCTGAGTTCTGAGTAGAGGTCTCTGCTCTAATCTAGACTCATATTCCAGCTCTACTTTGTGTCTGATACTCCTGGTGTTTCTTCAGGACAGGAGCCCTTTGTCAGTGTGAGGTTACTGCTGGACAGGGATGCTTTTGATGTTCATGCTACTGTAGGAACAGCATGGAGTCACTGTGCTACTGATGTATGTGGTCTGCGGTCATGACTGTGTCCACTGTGTCACAGTTAGATCTACAGAGAGGATACCTGGAGTCCAGAGAGATCATGAGGTAGTGGGTACATACAGTACACTCTAATCACAGTGAGAATGGAATATCTTTTTAACCACAGTTACCCAACTTCTGTGTTTAAACATTACAGAATGGGGTGAAGTGTGCCTTCCTCCAAATCTTTTTCTAGATCTCTTCGTCATACCTTCTCTTCCTCCCTGGGCCACTTGCCCGCTTCTCTCACTAAACCAGCATTTGGCCTCTTTCTGTCCCCTGCTCCCGCCTCTCACTCCTTCTCCCTCCCAACCTTTGTTCTCCCGCTACTTTACCTTTGCCTACTGCCCTGTCTCTCTCACACCTGAAGAAGGCTCCACGGCCGAAATGTTGTGTTCTCTTTCTTCTTTTTTTCAGCATGGAATAAACCTATTACTTGTTCCTTCAAAGTCTGTGATTAAACATTACAGAATGGGGTGAAGTGATTTTGATTTACTGTAGTGTGGCAAACATTCTTATCTATGAGAGATAGGAGGGATCAATTTTGATGATGGGGTTTCCATTTTCTGAATAAATGCATTAAAAACTGAGAACAGAAGATAACGTCCTTACACAAAGGGTGGTGGGAGAGGGAACAAGCTGCCCAGCCAAGCTGTTGGAGTCGATACCTGCTTCCTTTCAAGACACAGCTGGATGAGATACTAACTTCCACACTGACTGTATGGGCTGCTCCCTTTCTGTTCTTATATCAAGTAAGATGTACTGTATAACACCTGTAATGGAGACAATGCCCGAAGTCGTTGTCCAGTTTCTCCAGCTCTGTTCCTGTGTGTCTGACTCCAGTGTCTGTGTTTGTTTACAGGGGAGGAGAAGCTCAATGGTGAGTGACTGTGAGATGTGTCTGTATTGTCACATTTCTGTAAGTGTCTGTAGATTCGATGTTAATTGTATTTGTATAGCTTTGGCAACACGGATTTATTCATTGGTCGTGCCAATAAAGCATCTTGAGTTGAAATTGAATCAGTTAGACTCTCTGTAGCTTCTCATAAATTTTCATTAATAATTAACTAAAGTCATTTTAGCAGAAGTTCCTCGGTAAAAAAAACATATGGTTTCTTTTTAAAACAGTGTATAGAAACTGATTTTATGATTAAAATGTGTACCTAGAAGAATGTTATGTGTTATGTTTCTTGTCATTGATAGTTTAATTCTGGGAGGTGGTATTTGCTGCCTGTTTGAGTTTGAATATTTAAACTGATTTGAGAGTCATGAGTGACTGAGAGCCCTGATGGTCTAATAATGTCCTCTTGTTTCCAGCCATTCCTGTCATCCGCACAGAGCTGGGTAAGTACCTCCTGTGTCTGTCAGATCACAGAAGTGAAAATACAGATGAGGCTGAGCTGTGCTCTACTGTACTGATATGTGCTGACATGTACTGAGCTCCACTGTGATGAACTCTACTGCACTGATACACAGTAAATCCTTCTTTCTGATTCTTCAGATATAGACACATGTTCGTTCATTCGTTATTTGCTGGTCACTGTGGGTACTGGTCACTCAGGCAGTGATACTGGTCACTGTGGGTACTGGTCACTCAGGCAGTGATACAGGTCACTGTGGGTACTGGTCACTCAGGCTGTGAAACAGGTCACTGTGGGTACTGGTCACTCAGGCAGTGATACAGGTCACTGTGGGTACTGGTCACTCAGGCTGTGAAACAGGTCACTGTGGCTACAGGTCACTCAGGCTGTGACAGTGGTCACAGTGGGGACAGGTCACTCAGGTATTGAAACTGGTCACTGTGGGTACAGGTCACTCAGGCTGTGTGAGAGCAGCTAGTGTTGTCCTTCATGACTTTACAATAAACAGCTTTCAGTATCAGTGTGAAATACCTTCAGGGCTCAAGAGCTACAACTACAGACAGTTCAGTGGTGTCTCTGTCTGTCTTATTGAATTGTGCTGCTCAATCTTACTGACTGAGACACCAGTCTAACAGACACAGCTGTTCTCTCTCACTGACACTGTGATCCCCACTGCAGAGGACACTGAGGATCCTGAATCAACTTATTTCACACTGCAGTATAAACTCTAGTATGATATCCATTAATGAGCAAAATACACTTTTAATACAATAACTTCCTCTTATCTCTCTACAGATGCCATGAAGAGAGATCCCATCCCTAAATCACGTATGTACACTGTGTGGAGGAACTGCAGACTGACACCACTGACTGTACTGATGTCTTATTCCCAATGTGGAGCCCAGTGTGTGTCTGTGATTCACAGTGTGTGTATCTCTGTGTCCAGTGTGTGTCTGTGATTCACAGTGTGTGTATCTCTGTGTTCAGTGTGTGTCTGTGATTCACAGTGTGTGTATCTCTGTGTTCAGTGTGTGTCTGTGATTAACAGTGTCTATATCTCTGTGTTCAGTGTGTGTCTGTGACTAACAGTGTCTGTATCTCTGTGTTCAGTTTGTGTCTGTGATTAACATTGTGTGTATCTCTGTGTTCAGTATGTGTCTGTGATTGACAGTGTGTGTATCTCTGTGTTCAGTGTGTGTCTGTGATTGACAGTGTCTGTATCTCTGTGTTCAGTGTGTGTCTGTGATTGACAGTGTCTGTATCTCTGTGTTCAGTGTGTGTCTGTGATTAACAGTGTCTGTATCTCTGTGTTCAGTGTGTGTCTGTGATTAACAGTGTGTGTATCTCTGTGTTCAGTGTGTGTCTGTGATTGACAGTGTGTGTATCTCTGTGTTCAGTGTGTGTCTGTGATTAACAGTGTCTGTATCTCTGTGTTCAGTGTGTGTCTGTGATTAACAGTGTCTGTGTCTCTGTGTTCAGTGTGTGTCTGTGATTAACAGTGTCTGTATCTCTGTGTTCAGTGTGTGTCTGTGATTAACAGTGTGTGTATCTCTGTGTTCAGTGTATGTCTGTGATTAACAGTGTCTGTATTTCTGTGTTCAGTGTGTGTCTGTGATTAACAGTGTCTGTATCTCTGTGTTCAGTGTGTGTCTGTGATTAACAGTGTCTGTACCTCTGTGTTCAGTGTGTCTGTGATTAACAGTGTGTGTATCTCTGTGTTTCAGAGTGGCAGTGGCTGTGCAGTGCTGAAGGTAGGTCTGTCTCCAGTTGAAGTTAAAGACACAGTTCAGCTATTGATTGTTAATACTGATGAGTTTTGAGTCACAGTGAGAAATATACTGATGAGAGAGGAAAGAGAAGGAGAAACACTGTGAACTGAGGTTCACTGCAGGTTTAGTTTATACTCCTGTGAAGAACTTCAATATCTTTCACAGTGATCATGTTGTCGTTCAGCCAGTGGAATCATGTTAGTGCTGTAGTAATTGAGGTATAACTTCACACAAGTTCCTAAATTATAAACCATTTTTACATTAAGAGAAGCTGATAGCTTGTAGGAGACTAAATGTCATTTAGTATTTAGTATTTTATTACTCAGAGACACAGATCACATTATTACAGTAATTACACAACAGGTGATCACTGATCAATTAAGTACAAATTAAGAGCTCATTAGATCACAGTCACAACACTGTCTCACTGCTGACCGGATCCCTGTTCACACACCCACCCCATATCACCCAAGGAAATACCTGTCAAATATCTAATAACAACTTAGACAGCGGTGCAGATTCATGTTGTGATGAAACCAAATACTTGATACACACAGAGACTGGGCATTAAAATGATCCAATCAAAGTGTTAATTAACATGTGACACCAGGCACACGTCCTCTGTCACACCCTGTTTCTGTGTCTGTAGACAGTAGAATTGAAGAGACAGGACCCAGCGTCTCCCTGGAAAACACTAAACAGCCTCAATCCCCCAGATGAACAGGAGTCATGCTGAGTGTGTCTGAGTGCCTGTGAATACCCAGGCCATAACCCATAACAGACGAGCTGGGAGACTCTGAAGTAGTGAGGTTGTGGAGTGAATAGAGAAATACAAGTGTCTGTGACAGTGAGTTGAGCAGTGTCAGAGGGAGTGTGTGTTAGTGTGTTACTCTATCTGTGTGTGTCCATGTGAGTGTGTGTGTCAGTGTTCATCACTGCCAGTGGAATAACAGAAGAGCAGAGAGTGTTGGGGTCACTGGAGTGTGTGGGTATGCAGGGAACATACAGTAGGAATACTAGTGTGTGATTGTGTGCAGAGCTCTGAGTCTGTATTAGTGTGTTCCTGTATCTGTGTGTGTCAGTGCGAGTGTGTGTTCCTGTTTTACTGTCTCTGTGAGCAGTGTGCATGAATGACACTGTGAGTCTGGGTGTTCATCAGTGTCAGTGGGTTTGTCACTGTAAAAGTACCCAAACTATTTGATTCAGATCTATTTTCACCCCTTGAGATGAAGAGACAGATTATAATGACACCAGAAAGAGAGTTAATGTACTTCACAGGTACAGACATACAAACGTGTGAATGTGTCCCTGTGTTTCTGTGTGAGAGTTGGACTCAGTGGCAGTGTGATCTCTCTATAGATTATATATGGCCTCTGTATGTGACCTCTGTCCTTTGACCTTTTCACCTGTCCACAACACCACATCATACTGGCCATAATAACCCCAGTACTGTCTGTGCTGGACACAGTGTCCAGCAGGGCAGCACAGCTCAGTACTGACCTCTCCTTTCTTCTGTACAGGTATAGGAGGCCCTGTCCCTGACCTGAGTAAGTACTCTGTGTACACTCACAGCTCTGATGGGCTCAGGCCTCTCACTGCCAGTGTGGGGGAAGAGTGTGTGTGGAGCAGCTGAGGGGTATTTAAACTGGGGAACTGGGGGCAGGAAACTCAGAACAGGGCAATTCTGGTGGACTCAGGAAGACCAGGGCAATATTAATCACAAAAGTAAACACACATCAAGGAGGTCACTCTTAAATACTTATATATTACTACAGTATATATCTCAACGTTCAGCATTACGTTTAACAGTTAAAGAGTTACCGAATCATCCCTGACATCACACATTTTAGACATTTCTTCAGTAAGACCAGCTGGACAGCAGGGGTGTTGGTTGGGCTGTGTATCCAAACTAACCTGTAACAAGACAGAGGACTGAGGCCAGAGAGTCCAGACAGTTTGCAGCCTCTATATGGGTGAAACAGGACAGGAGAAACTAGAAGAGCTCATCAGCAGGAGTGTGATCGATCACTGATGAACACAGGGGCCCAACAGCTCACTGTGTGTGGTGTTCACACTGTGTTAAAGGTGATTGGGTAATAACTGGGGATCTCTCCTCCTCTCATGTTAATGTGAGACGTTTCCATGGGGATAAAGAATCTGAAACCGATGTGATGACAACAGTTAATCTTTACTGGAGCTTTGTGCTGCCTCCATATATATACTGTGTTCCTGAATACACATATATTCTGAATAGCTTCTGTACCTCTGTGTTCAGAGTGCGTCTGTGATTAAGTGTCTGTATCTCTGTGTCCAGTGTGTCTGTGATTAACAGTGTCTGTATCTCTGTGTTCAGTGTGTGACTGTGATTAACAGTGTCTGTATCTCTGTGTTCAGTGTGTGTCTGTGATTCACAGTGTCTGTATCTCTGTGTTCAGTGTGTGTCTGTGATTAACAGTGTGTGTATCTCTGTGTTCAGTGTGTGTCTGTGATTAACAGTGTCTGTATCTCTGTGTTCAGTGTGTCTGTGATTAACAGTGTGTGTATCTCTGTGTTCAGTGTGTGACTGTGATTAACAGTGTCTGTATCTCTGTGTTCAGTGTGTGTCTGTGATTCACAGTGTCTGTATCTCTGTGTTCAGTGTGTGTCTGTGATTAACAGTGTGTATGTCTCTGTGTTCAGTGTGTGTGATTAACAGTGCCTGTATCTCTGTGTCCCAGTGTGTGTCTGTGATTTACAGTGTCTGTATCTCTGTGTTCAGTGTGTGATTAACAGTGTGTGTATCTCTGTGTTTCAGAGTGGCAGTGGCTGTGCAGTGCTGCAGGTAGGTCTGTCTCCTGGTGAAATCTTACCCTGTGCTGAGGTCTCTGCTCACTCCTTCATGAGGGTCTACAGGCTGAACCTGGCAGATCCACTGACCTTGGATTTGGGAATATGTGTGGAAAATCAGGATCACAGTGGTGCAGTGGAGAGCCATGCTGCCTCACAGTGCTGGAGCCCTGGGTTCAACTCCTGGGGTGCTGTCTGTGTGGAGTCTGCATGTTCCCCCTGTGTCCACATGGGTTTCCTCCAGGGGCTCCAGTTTCCTCCCACAGTCCAAGATGTGCTGGTGTGTCAATTGGCTCTGGGACAGAACTGGCCCTGGTGTGAGTGTGTGTGTCTGTGTGTTTAGATAATGAATGGTGACGCAAAATTCTAGGTGGAGCTACAATCACAGACACCCCCCACACACAGGTCTTTAACTTAAATGGTGATTTATTGCCCATATCTGACACAGCAACAGGGGAGGTCGATCCTCAAGAAGAGCTGAATATTGAGAACAAACCAGCAGTAGTAGGAGGCCGGTCCAATGAAACTCCTCACATCCTGAACTGACCGGGGGGCTGGCCAGGAGTTTACTGTGGCTCCTCTTCAGGGGCTGTGGAGACCCCTTCTGGCTCAGAAGCTCCCAGGAAACGAGTCTCTTGCTGTAGGAGATTCATGTCTTCAGTGGGTCTTGAGACCTGTCCTCCTCATGAGGTCCCTGACCTTTCTTCACTTGTCCAGGACCTGGAGAATGAGGGTCATCCAGGCACACCGGGCACTCTGACCTGGGCACGCCACTGAGCTCCCTTCCCATCAGCCGCTCAGAGCTGGCTGGGCAGGGCACAGTCCAGAAGGCTGGAGCGTGTGTTGCCACAGCCCCTGACCTCTGGAGAAGGCAGTCTCTGGCCTGACCTCTGGGCACCTCAACTTGCCGGTAGCTGCTGTACAGGTCCAGAGAGCTGAACCAGCGCTACCCTGAGACATAATCCAGCACCTCGTCAGTGTGGCTCAGGGGACAAGAGTCCTTCTTGGTGACGTTGTTGAGTCCCTGTAGTCTGTACAGACCAGCAGTGAAGCGTCCTTCTGCAGGGGGAGATCAGGGCCTGTCAGAGGGCTCGATCTCCCCTGCTGCAGTCAGACCCCGGACTGCTTCCTCTGCCTCGGCTCTCTTGTGGATGGCCAGGCGGGGGGAGGGATGCAGATGGGTCTTGCTTCGCCAGTGTCGATGGTGCTCTGAGCTTCGTTTGTACGAGTACAGTCTTCCTCTCTTCCAGCAAACACATCTGCAAACTCTCGTAGCAGAGTCCTTGGTTGTCCCTGCTCTGCCTCACTCAGTCCCTCTTTGCTGCGCTGAGAAAGCTCCTCCACCATTTTGTCTGATTTTGTTGTGGTCTTGAAGGCCGAGCCCCTGTCCTCAGTTTCAGGATGCTGCTCCCTCGCACCGTGGGTCAGTGTCTCCTGGCTCATGGGGAGACTCTGGGCTCCATGCTGTATCTCCATGGTAACTCTGGGCTGCTCTGGAGCTGTTGCACTGGTACCCAGGAGGAGGTGTGGCCCCTCGCTGCTATTAGCTTGAGGGCCACTCGGCATTTCCTGCTGGCACTGCTCTCGAGACGCACGGTTCTGCACAGAGGAGTTCAGTACCAGTGACTCCATCCTCTCACCTGGCCATCCAGGGAAAGCTCTCTTCACTGATCTGCAGCAGAACTGCCAGGTTCTCTCCTTCTGTAGTCTGTCTGAGCCAGGCGCTGCCTGTAGGAGTTATACTGTACCTGACCATCGTGATCTTCAGCATGAACACACACCTGCAGACTCACACAGCTGAGCCTTGAAGAGCAGGGTCACCAACACATGGCTCAACAAATACAAACAGTGAAAACAGTGAGAGCTGGTGGGAAATTAATTATTAGTCCAGCAAACTGATGTCGAAACGAGTAAGGAAAGTTATTGAGGTTAAATCATTCTGTGCAGTAATATCCACAGATGTCCTTCCATCAGCTCTTACAGCCATTCCTGCAGACTGCCTTCATCTAGAACTGACACAAATCATCACTTTTAAAAAGATGGTGATTACAGTATTTTTATTTCTTTAACCTTTTCATTTGACTACATGACTCTAATATCTGTTTCCCCAATTTCTGAATATCCCTGCTTTCCCTTCAGAAATACAATTGTAGAGACTCATCACAACAAATAAATAACAAATCTGTTCAAATCACACCCAGATTTGACAAAACACATTTAAGACTCACACCAAATATTTTCTTAATTTCAGATCTCTTCACTCCCTGGGATATCTGAAAAAACACTGTCACATACAAAATATTTTACATACAGCTACTAATAAAGATGTACAATAAATTGCATTGTTAATAAATTACTTGTATTCATAGACATTAAATACTTTAATAGATACAATAAAATTAGTTTTTATGAATAAACACATCAATAAAGTTCATTATTAATGAATGTGGTTTAACTGGAAAGCAGTTTTAGTTAAACATTACAATCCTTTTCTGAGCGACGGACACATGACTTCCTGCCGTAGTGCCGGTGTTGTTTCCCCTCTATTCTCCTGTGATCCAGAGCTCCGCCTGTCCCACACTGAGCTGTCTCCCCATGTGAAGAGGCGCTGGGAGTCAGTCCTGTACTCCAGTCACCTCTAGAGGGCAGCAGCTCTCACTCTGGGCTCGTTGCAGTGGAGAGCAGGTTCAGCTCGGAGCTGCGGACTGATTTCAGCGGCCAAGTTCGTTGCTCTTGGTCTGAAGTTGGCGCGCTAGTTTAACACGGAGCTGTGTGCTGATCAGGGGCTGAGCTCCAGTTAGTGCGCTGGGTCAGTTCGTTACAACTGACCCACAATGTCTGTTTTTCAGGTTTCCATACGTATTACACTGATTTGTGTGTAACGAACAAGAAAAAAAGACACACACAAGCTTTGTCTGTTCTCTCTCGGGTTCCCCTGTCTTGTGTAAAGACAACTTCAGCCTTAATTCAGGTGACAGAGTTCAATACACTGACAGACAGCTCTTAACACACACAAACAACAGATCCTTTTAATTACTGTCCTCAGCAGCGCAGGAGGAGACAAGCTTGCAGTTACTGCCTGTGTGATTCAGGTCCCTGTTATTGTTAATGAAGTGGCAGCAATTTCAGCTTCTAAGAATTTTGTCTTAATGAGACTTTTACAATCTAACTGATAGAGAGGAACCAGAATAACCATGAAAAGACAGTTTGCTTATTTTTCTTCTTGTGAAATAATGTATCCATCAGTATAAAGATGCCCTCAGCCGTGTGATCTGCACACAGTGGATCATCAGGTCTCCTTCAGATTTAAAGACACTTTCTCCCACAGGAGCCAGACTCTCGCAGTGTGAGAGCTCTGCACACGCTCACAGCTCATCTCAGCCGGGCTGGGCCTGTCTGTCCTGACCAACCCAGGAGACCCCATTTCCACAGGTCCGCCTGCCCAGTCTTTCCAGTCACATCAGAACACATCCAGAGCATCTGGACCGGTCCTGTCCACACTGTTATGTTCACTACACGCTGGCCACACAATCCTGACACTTTCTGAAGTGTTGTCTTTATTTTTACCTACTGCTCACAAACAAGCGCCATCTACTGCAGACGAGTTCAACCCAAACCAGTGATGTGAACCTGTGACTGCAGGCATCACGTGCAAACTGTGACAGAACAGTGGAGAAGAGGACAACGGGTTTTGTGTAATTAATTAATCAATCATTTATTTTGTCCCTGAATGCCCTGGGTGTCTCAGGACAGGCAGGCCCAGTCCAGCTGAAATCAGCAGACTGAACAGAACTGTAGTTTACTGCAGTGAGCTTCCTGCTGGTGTGAATCCTGATACACACTCTAGACACCTGCATCTGTACTTTCATCTGAGAGAGGAGTGAGATACAGATCATTTCATCCTGTCTGTCTGCTCTCTGATCCACAGCTGATGTGACTCTGGACCCCAATACAGCTCATCCCAATCTCATCCTGTCTGAGGATGGGAAACAAGTGAGACATGGAGACACACGACAGGATCTCCCTGACAATCCAGAGAGATTTGATACTGTTGTCAGTGTCCTGGGAAAGGATGGGATCACCTCAGGGAGACACTACTGGGAGGTGGAGGTGGGAGAGAAGACTAAGTGGACATTGGGAGTCGCCAGAGAGTCCATCAACAGGAAGGGGGAGATCACAGTGAGACCCCAGTATGGTTACTGGGTTGTGTGGCTGAGGAATGGGAATGAGTACGAGGCTCTTGATGACCCCTCAGTCTTCCTCCCCCTGAGCCAGAAGCCCCAGAAGGTGGGGGTGTATGTGGACTATGAGGGGGGACAGGTCTCCTTTTACAATGTGGACAACAGGTCTCATATCTACACCTTCACTGCCTCCTTCACTGAGAAACTCTTTCCATACTTCTGCCCCTGTAACAATGATGGAGGTAGAAACTCAGCCCCACTGATCATCTGTCCTGTCAGTCACACAGACTGAATCAGCACACTACCTGTGGGAGGGGCTCTCCTGGAGAAAACAATTATTCTACTCGTTTGTGTCAAACTGTTCTGCTTTCAGTCCATGTTATTGCTCTATTTTCTATTGTCTCTCCATTAATCATGTCTTTCAGTAAATCAGTAAAATAATGACACAGCTGTTGTCTTTCTTCACAAGCGACTGTCCTGCCTGGCTCGGGTCCGACTCGCGTCCTGCGGTTGCCCCTGGCAACAGCAACCTTCCCACGAGCTCCCGACCCGTCACTCCAACTGGATCGGGTCGCCGTTCGGTGAATCCCACCTTTCCCACCAGACCCGATCTGTTCCCAGTCCCGTGAATCAGCAGCCGGATTGACTGCCTTCTTACCGCGGTGTCGGTGCTCCGCTGTCAGAGCCTCCTTCTCCCTGCGAGCGCTCGGTTCTCTCCGAGACGAGAGTGTCTCGTTCCCCTCTTCTCTGCTGCTCTGATTCCCTGTCGCGATACAGCGATTCCTTTTCCTCCTTCTTCCCTCTTTTTCCTTTCTGTCTTGCTCATTTTTTGCCTCATTTCCTTTTCATATTTTTTCGCCGTCGGCTCATCAGCCTGATGTTCCTTTTTGTTCCTCTTGGTGTTTTTTTGCTTCATATCTTTGCACCCTTCTCCTAGTTTTCTCTTAGTTTCCTCACCGTTATCAGCCTCCCCTCTCTGTTTCCCAGCTGGGAGCCTGGCTTGTTTCAGCGCGCTGCTCGCGAACTGTCCGCCTGTCCTTCTGTATCAAACCCCACTTGTATGTCCTGCTCCTGCCTCCAGCGTTTCTAGATCATCTTACCCAGCACACTGGAACCTGCGCCTGGGCTCCAGCCATCATCACGCTGCAGCAGCACAGCGAGCCCAGTGTCTGTTACTCGTCGCTCTGAAAGAAGGGGATTAGGGCGGGAGTCTGCTCTCAGCTCTGACTTGCAAAGTAGAACTGGACACAGGCAGGTCAGACCTCATCAGCTGGACCGTCCAGTTTCTAATCTGCCTCCGTGTGATGGAGCAAACTGAAGCTCAGTCAGAGCCTCTTCCTTCAGTGCACTGAGCTGGACTCTCCTGCCCTGACTGACTGACTGGACTGACAGGGATCAGCTGACTGGCCCTGTGCCTCACTGGGACTTTCCTCAGGAGAGCAGCGTCAGGTGCAGAGGGCAGGGAGCTGTGTCCCAGCTCAGTGTGGAGTCTCACTCCTGTGCTGTAACATCAGCACCAGCCAGCAGTCTGGAGTCCAGTTCAGGGCTGAGAAGTCCCAAAGACAGAAGGAAGACTGGCAAGGAGTTTGTTAGGTCTGGGGTTTAGTACAGATCAGTGGCTCCAGAGAGAATTCAGTCTTTCAGTGTTGCTGCACTCCTGGATGAGTCTGAATTCTCTGTCGTCTCCACAGTGGAGCAGACCAGTAGAGTTTATAGTAGGAAACTGGGAGCCAGAGGGTGAGGCGCACCAGCAGGTTTTGGAAGAGATGTGGATCGTCTCCCAGCGCAGGGAAGACCGGCCCAGGAAGTGTGAGCCCGCCTGAGGGTGCCAGTAGGTCCCAGAGTAGGGAGGGGACAGGCTTCTTCCTGGGAAAGGGAAGACTGGCCACGGGTGGGAGAGCCCTTCTGAGTGGGCCAGGGGCTCCAGGGAGCGGAAGGAACGAGTCTAGAGAGTGGGGAGGAAGAGGAATGGAGAACTCGGGAGTTCAGCAGGAATTAGTCTGTTCCAGCTTTCTCATGGAACAGAGGACTGCAGACTTGTTCCCTGTGGGAAGAGGAGCTGAAGGTCTGTTGGGGAATGAATCCCTCTGGGCAGGACTGGTTTCTGGTCATAGGGTTTGGGAGAGCAGCTACAGGTGATGGGGTCAGGGTGAGAGAGTGAGGGGTTTGGGAGAGCAGCTAGAGGTGATGTTGGGGTTACGGATGTTGGGGTTGGGCAGTCGGCTCTGCCCAACCCAGACTCCCAGGGACACGTCCCCCAGGGACAGAGTCCTGAGCCCTGAGTCCTGGCCAGGGGGCGGCCAGAGCCCCAGTCAGGAGGGACCCAGGAGAGCACTGGAACACCAGGACTCCACAGACAGCAGAGGAGGAAGAGGCCAGCATCATCTTCCTCCCCCCTACCCAACACTGGGCTTGGAGGGGGAGTGTGAGGGACACGGTGTTCAGGACAGCTGGGACTGAAGAGGAAGCTGAAGACCTCCGGAGGACACTGGGCTCCTTCACCCTGGTGGAAGGAGGCATACCAGCTCACTGAGCAGACCTGGGTTCGAGAGAGTAACACTGCTGGACTGCACCTTTGGGACACTGGGTTTGGTAACTGGGTCCGTGGGGTTCTGGTGCTGTTCTGTGAGCGAGGGGCTCTGGTGGATAAGTGGTGTCCAGTGGGCAGTTAGACAGACTGTTGTGTTGTGGATCCTGTGTGTATTAATGGGGTTTTGGTTTATAATTCAAATACTGGAACAGTGGTTACCTGGGAAATACTGTATGTAATGTACTGTAGTTGTTTCTCTCAGGATAAAACCTGCATTCTGCTAGAATAAAATTTAAAGTTTTTTCAAAGCATTTATCACACTGTCCCTTTTAAGCCATGAGGACTCCAACTACAACTAAAGTCAATACTTTGCAATTTTTCTAACCCTAGAGTTTGAGCAACCATCCAAAAACTCAGTAAATCAATTTGTCTAAAAAGCATTGAATGAATGAGTGCTTCCTCAGAAACATGCATGAAATTAGAGTTTCTATCAGTTCCTCAAGCAACTGCTTCTTTAAAATGTATTTCTGTATCTGCTGTGTTCAGCTACACTGTAAATGAAAACTGAAACTATGGTCAGGTTTATACTTACTGTGGAACATGGGTTCAGGTAATGATATACCTGCAATTTAAATGAGAATAAAAATATAGTATTGATATTAGTGTTGGTGCTGTCACCAAACATGTGTTGCCCCTCCCTGCATCCTTCTGGAAGTGGGACACCCCAAAAGTTGCTTAGATAAAATTAAAAATGGTAGTTATAGAGAGTGAGAGGTTCTCCACTCTCTATAACTAATATATATATTATATATATAATAAATATTTACAAAAATGGCCCACAGAAAATGAGAGAAAGCCTGTCACAGTGGTAATCCACAATCACAGAATACAGTCCTCTCTTTATCTCAGTCTGGCCCTCTCAGTCCGTGTGGGATAAACTGAATTATGTCCTTTCTTCTCCATCCTGACTTGTCCCTTTCCCAGTCCCCTCTGCTGGAAGAGTCCACTGTGTTCTTACAAAAGGGGCTGAAACTCTTCAGAGGAATCGTTACGTGTCGTGTGATTATGATCACAGGGCACAGCACTGAAACCAGTACGACCTACGATTTTGCTAGAATTTACATGAAACCTTGATGCTAGACTTGTTGATCGCCCTGGGAATGTGTTCCGCTTTCCCCTTTCACTGTGTTATGGTACTGGCATGGACCTCACAAGTCATCACACACAGATTCCAAAATATATCCCGACTGCGACTTCACCACAAGGTAAAACTGCGGCTCTTTAAAGTGCTTCTAGATGAATGTTCGGGGACGAGAGCCAAAGTGTCACACCCCCTCACCCCTCTTGAAGTCCTCTAACTGGTTTAATTCCTGTCCTGTACTGGACTCTACACTTGAAAGGCTGTGGAGATAAGTATCACTGTGACACAGGAGCGCTGTTGTCTTTCGTACGGTGTGACCATTTGACAGCTCGGTGGTCAGTCTCAAGGAGATTCTTCCCTGACAGGTAATACTGCAAAGTGCCCAGAGCCCACTTTACTGCTGGGCACTGAAATCCCACAGTAGACCTGCAGGCACAGGGAAGAGTTTCCTGCTGATCTACAGGATGGGCCTCCTGTTCTCCCCTCTCCCTGCAGTAACACAGTCTGGACCACGAATGGCAAGTCAGAATCCAGACACTGCCCTGGGTCTGCACACAATTCCCCTTTCCAGTCAGTAACTGCTCGCTCTGATGCTTCAGTCCAGAAGAGGCTCTGTTCCTCGCTGTCTTTCTGGTCAGATCTGTGGGAGACTCTGGGAAGAAACCTGCGGTACCAGCCCACGAGTCCGAAGGAGGATCAGACTTGTTTTCTCCGGGCTGGCTGCAGTTTGTCAAGCAAGGCCTTGATCTTGTGTACCTGGTGCTCCAACGCCCCACTGCTGACAACATACCCCAGGAACAACACCTCCTTCCGTGATGAAGAGCTCTCCGCTGCTTTTACTGCCAGTCCTGCCTTGTGGATCTGCTGGAAGAGCCCTTCAGGTGCTGCGGGTCTTCATTCAGGAGAGCTGTAGACGACAACATCACGATCTCCTAACAAGTAATTGCACCCTGGTGCACGCAAATTCCAAAATATATCTCGACTGCGGCTTCAGCAGAGGAACACTGATATATCGCGCACAGAGTTCGTTTGGGGGTTACGACGCTGCTGCGCTTGGGGTTTGGGGGTTACCTCTTTACGGTACTGACGTGCCTTGGCGGGTGTCAGTTACGAGTTCTGCACAATGAAGAGCGGACGTCTCAGTCCCTGGTCTTCCTCGGTGTCACACTGGCGGCGAGGAAGGAGTCTTCACTCCCACTGCCCCCCCGTTCCTCACTTGACCTGTTGAGCCTCCAGCGCCCTGGACTCGCTGGCTGGACTCCTTCAGGACTCACTGGGCTGCACCTGAGCTCACAAACGTGCCGGACGCCCGGAACAAAGCGATCCTCGTGCACTGCCTGGGGACCGGGGGACAGCACGGCGCGTTGTCCACACTCTCGGCCCGCTGCAACCCTTTAGTAACCCTTTAGTAAGTAAGTGGTAAGTAAACAAGTAACAGAAATGTCCTTGGATACAGAAGTGTGACCAGAACTGGTCTCAGAAAAGACTGCACAGTCGTCCTCTTCCTCTTCTGCTCTTCTCTTGACTCTTCTCCCCAACTCTTCCCTCTCTGGACACTTGAGGATTCAATCCAGTTCACTCTGTGTCTCCCACTTCTCTCTGCTCACGTTTCCACTGCATCTCCACTCTTCACTCTCACTCTTCACTGAGCACCAGATCTTCACTGGCTGTCCCAGCGGACCGGGTGCAGCCTGTGTGTGAACAGCTCTCATGTCCCTGACATGGCAGCGCAGGTCTGCTGGCTCCTCTCCCCTCGTGCTGAGAGAGCTCCTGTCTGTGCGGATGGGAGACCAGGGGCCTGTGGACTCAGCCTGTGCTCCCTGTCTCTCTCAGCTGTGGGGAGACGATACGCCGCTGCCTCACTCCTGCAGCAGCAGTGCCTCAGCTCAGTCCTGCTTGAACAGCCCCTCTGCTCCTGCAGCACACTGGGAGCCTTTCATGGGGCCTGAGAAATGAGCCACCACACAGCCATCTGCCCAGAATCGAAGCTGTATCTCCTCAAGCAGCTCCTCTCCCTCACTTCAAATCCCTCTTCATCACAGAGCAGAAGACTCACTCGGATCAGATGGGCCTCATTCAGCAGGTGTCCCCATGAGCAGGCAGTAATATTGGCTCATGGTCACACACAGGCCCAACAGGAGCCCCTCTCACTGTCTCACAGGCAGCTGAGCTGAAGTGAACTCATCTTGTCTGTGAGGCTCCTTTCAGGGAGAGTCTGTGGACAAGGAGAGAGGGGCTCCAGGGTGGTATACTGATATGAGTGTTAATATTCTTATCTCCACAGAAATGTCCTTGAACACAGAGCTGTGAGTCACATGACTACAGCACAACCTGCCGCCACAGCCCAGTTTCCCAGAATCCTCTCCCGCACTCCTCTCTGTGTTTCACTGAGAACAGAAAGTGAACATATTCCGTTACTCTCATTAACGGTGTGAGAGGTGAGGTGAACAGATCCTTTTTCAAATCTAGTTATTAAGAGGCCTCAGATACTCAAATATTTCTTTCAGAACAAGAGAGAGAGGAGCTCAGAGCAGCAGGAGCAGGTTGTCCAGTGTGTAAGTATCCTGTCTGTCTCCGAGCAGTTAACAGCACAGTGTGCTGCAGGGTTAGCTGCTGTCCTGTACACTCAGACAGTTAGTCACTAAACAGACGACTTATTGTTGTGAATCATAACCTGAAGGTGTCAAATGTTTGTGTTTTCTCCTTTTTTTCAATGTATCGACTCTGACGGCAGACAAACAGATAAAAAAATATATTTCCTGTCTTTCCTGAAGGTTTCTCTTTCACTTTGTGTTTCCTGTAGTTGAACAGCATCTCTCTGTGTGCAACTTCGGTGAAAACTAGAAACATAAAAGTTTTCTACACGATCTGGACTGCAATTATCATCCTGCCAGGAAAGAGACAGGTGGGTGTGAACCTGCTGTGAGTGTTGCTGTCCAGGACGCTGTGTATTTCTGGACCTTGTACTGCAGGTTGAATTCAGGTCAGTAGTAAGTGCTGCTGGACAGAGCAGTGTCACAGTGTTTAACACTGCAGCCTTCCAGCACTGGAGCCCTGAGCCCAGCTCCTGGGCTCTGTCTGTGTGCAGCTTGTACAGTACTTGTCAGGGATGTCTGAAGGGACGAACTGTGGAATGGCATGAGTGTGAATGTTACGTCCCAGTGTGTGTTCTGTGTGTGTTTTTTCTGTTATGTCCACACTGCTGACCCTTGATTGTTCTCCCTTCCCCATTGGCCAACCATCACACCACTGTTTCAGTATGATGTCATCATCAATCAGCCCTCAGCCAATCAGAACACATTTTATTCACTATATAACATGGAGGTTTTCAGCAAAAAGAGGCCTTTTGTTTGACTTTGGTCCTGTTTGATTTTGGTTATCGCTTTGCTTCGCTTCTGGTTATTGCTTCCGCTTCGTTTGTTGGTTTGTTTTGCTTTGTGTGTGTGTATTTTCGTATAGCTTCGGCTTTGTTGTTTTGTTGGTTTTACGGTAGTATCTTTGTACTTTTGTTTGTTTGTGTGTTCATCCTTGTTTTGCCATTTCCTTGCCCCAGTGTTACATGTTCAACTTTTGTGTTCTTTTGTACCCTGCTCCTGTTTATTACTCTTGTTTTCCCTTATTTGTCTTCCTGGTTCACTTGTGTTTTTGTGTGAACTTTTGTATATAAGGTTAGTTTAGGTTGTTGGGTACACTTACACACTTAGTTGATTTTGTATTTGTACACTAGTTAGTACGGGTGAGTGCTGTTTGTCTTGTAGGGTTTTGGGTAGTCAGTGCAGGTTAGCTAGGGTGTCGAAGACGCAGAAGACCGTGTGTTTCGGGTTTTCTTTTGTAGTCAGGTTAGCTTTCCCTCACTGTCCTAGCCAGCTCCATTTTGTTTGTTTTCTTTTCTTTGGCACCACTCTAGTTCCTTACCCTTGTTATCACACTTCCTAGTCCCTCACCAAAACCCCCCTGTTACCAAAAGAATTATCCTAAATGTTACACCCCTTTACCCCTAGACACTTGGGGTCCTAACAGTGAAGAAGACCCTATGCGTAGTGGCGAGACAGGGGTTAGCCGGGCTCAGCTGTTCAGGAGAAGCCGTATAGAAACCTAGGCCCTCAGGTAGTGAGGCGACCTAGTGCCAGGAGGGTTTCAGGACATCCGAACCTCAATGCTGAGCGAAGAGCAGAAACAGGAAGTTAACAGGCTACACAACAAGACACACCTGAAAGACAAGAATAATCACAGGGACTGGGAAAAGGAGAGCAGCAGAGCGCCCTCTAGGTGTACTGGGCGTGACAGTATTGTTGCCAATGGGGGAACGAAACTGGTGAAGTGAAGATAAGGAACTGGCTGAGAGGCTGAGTCAGCTTGTAAGAGATTCTCCAGAATCTCCCCGAGCGGCTGG
Source organism: Lepisosteus platostomus (assembly GCF_059453375.1). Lineage (NCBI taxonomy): Eukaryota > Metazoa > Chordata > Actinopteri > Semionotiformes > Lepisosteidae > Lepisosteus > Lepisosteus platostomus. Next base: position 12,952,293 of record NC_142616.1, read on the forward strand.
GAGAACTACAGCAACATGAATTCTTTGTTCTCTGGAACAGCTGTAGTGAAAAGAATAATAATCCAGGTACACTTGGTTCAACAAATCTTTCTGATCAATGACAATACACACACTACAGCACACACAACAAAACAGAGCTGCTGCCCTGTTTCCTCTTCATGAAGACATGAGCACCTGCTGGACTGGAGCCCTGGCCCTGTGTGAGGAGGACTGAGCTGCGGTGTGTCTGACTGGCAGAGGAGGGAAAGGACAGAGGGAATAAAGAGCTCAGGGAGGGAAAGGCTGGAGCTGGAGCTGGACTCTCTCTCCTGCAGCTTCAGCTCTGACACTGCAGGCTCCTTCACTACAATAGAGAGCAGAGCTGCTGTGCTGAGGACTGGGACAGGTCTGGACAGCAGGCAGCCTGTTCCTCTGTGCTGGAGGAGTGTGCTGAGGATTTAGGGACGGGAGGAACTGTTGAAGAGACACTGTAAGTGGTGCTCTTGCAGGAAGTTGTGTCACGACAGACGCTGGAGAATTAACATTCAGTTTTGTTTCTGATTCAGACTTCAGTTTTCAGAGTGCTGTTCTCCCCAGTTAAAGCTCCCAGTGACTCTCCCAGTCAGTCCAGTCTGGGGTTTCCTGTACTGCAGTATTCTGTCCTGTCAGATGGTCCCTGGGTGTCACGATTGTAATCCCTCCCCAACTCTGTCATGTTGTCATTTGGATTTCCTGGTTTTTGGGTGATCAGACTTCCTTTTAATTCAATTAGAAGCAACACAAAAGCAATTACTAAAATATCTTCCTTACGGACTCCCTCTGGATTGTCGGATGGAGCACGCCCCCCGAGCACCTGAGCACCTTCGTCAGGCCCCCCGAGCACCTGAGCACCTTCGTCAGGCCCCCCCTGAGCACCTGAGCACCTTCGTCACGCCCCCCGAGCACCTGAGCACCTTCGTAACACCCCCCAGTTCGTCTACCAGCCCAGTTCCTCTTCTCCTCCCCGTGTCTGTTCACTCCCCTCCAGATTCTGCAAAGGGTCCTGAAAAACACATCATAACACTGGGGGCTCAGGGGATTTAGGCTGGCCCAGATGGGAGAGAGAGGAAGTTTTCTTTCTTCTGCTGTGTTGTTTGGTGTGTGACTGGAGTTACTCACCTGTATTACTTTTTGCTGTTTGTGTTGTATTGAGATGGTGCTGATCTTCTCCTCTGATCGTCTCTCTTTCTGCTTGTCTGTGTTCAGGAATGGCCTCACCCAGCAGTGTCCTGTCTGAAGAGCAGTTCCAGTGCTCTATCTGTCTGGACACATTCACCAGCCCAGTGTCCACTCCATGTGGACACAACTACTGTCTGGCCTGTATTGGAGCATACTGGGACAGCAGTGATCTTTGTCAGTGTCCACTGTGTAAGAAGACATTTTACAGAAGACCTGATCTCAGTGTGAACAGAAGCCTGGCAGAAATCACTGAGCAGTTCAAGAGGACCAGAGTCAGTAGTGATGAAGGACTTTGTGCTAAACCTGGAGAAGTGTCCTGTGATTCCTGCACTGGGAGAAAACTCAAGGCTGTGAAATCCTGTCTGGTCTGTTTGGCCTCTTACTGTGAGACTCACATCCAGCCTCACTATCAAGGAGCTGCTTTCAGGAGACACAGACTGATTGAGCCTGTGAAGAGCCTCGAGGACAGGCTGTGTGAGAAGCATGAGAGACTCCTGGAGCTGTTCTGCAGGACTGACCAGACCTGTATTTGTGTGCTGTGTACTGAGACTGACCACAGGACACACAGTATTGTCCCTTTAGAGCAGGAGTGCGGAGTGAAAAAGGTGGGTTTATGGTTATATATTAATTGAAAATTTAAAATTTAAATTAATTGAAAATTATTGTGAATTAAATTAGTATAATCACTAGAATATGGATCAGTGGCTATGATCAATACGTTCAGAAACTGATGGTATCTTAGCACAACTTCCCTGGTGTAAGAGCCTGTTGTCCAGTCCAGCATCAGCGTGAGAGTCTGTTGTCCAGCCCAGTGTGAGAGTCTGTTGTCCAGCCCTGTTCAGTGTGAGAGTCTGTTGTCCAGCCCAGTGTCAGTGTGAGAGTCTGTTGTCCAGCCCAGTGTCAGTGTGAGAGTCTGTTGACCAGTGTCAGTGTGTGAGCCTGTTGTGCAGTGTTAGTGCACCAGCAGCAGTGACTTCAGTGTCTCTGTTCCCCTGTTTGTCCACAGACTCAGCTGAGGAAGACTGTGGCAGAGGTACAACAGATGATCCAGGAGAGATTGAAGAAGGTGGAGGAAATCAAACAGGCAGTGGGGCTCAGCAAAGTGAGTCCTGTCAATCCTTCTGAGTGGAGTACTGCAGGGCTCAGTGCTGGGGTCACTGCTCTCTGCACAGAGAGAGGACACTTAGGAAGACTGAGTGCAAACGCTGTTCTATTCCTGTCATGCCCCACACTCTTCCTCACAAACACTGTTGCATTCCCAAACCCACTGTTTCACAATCTCATTCCCAATTGAACCCATCACATTCCCACAGGCATCAGATTCCACAAATTCTCACTCCCGGACCAATTATCCAACCACATCCCTTTCCCTTCAGTATTTAGAGTTCCCTCACACAGCAACCCTTGCTCACTGTTGAGAAGCCTCCTGCAGAACTCTCTTGTGCGCCTTTCCAAGCCTTTTGATTGATCTCCTGGTACCAAACCTTTGCTCCTGCCTTTTAGATTTCACTTGTTACCGGACTCATTGCCTCCCTAATTGACCAAGCCCCTAGATTACGTCTTTTGGATTCTGTGGGATTCACGGTTACGCATAAGGATCCTCCTATTCTACCGATCGGTTCCCTGACAGAGAGGACAGTTAGGAAGATAATGAAAAAGTCATTATCCAGTTAAAGGATGAGATATTCTGTCACCCAGGAGTGGAGTGACCAACATAGTGTTTCCCTTCTTTTTTGAACTGAAATGAATAATATACAAGTTATTAATTTGTTCACTCTCACATTTCAATAATATTTTTTTATTCCTGTTAACTCAAGAAGTCTCCTGGTGTCTCCTCAGAGCTCTGCAGAGAGAGAGATTGAGGACAGTGTGCAGGTCTTCACTGCTCTTCGAAACTCCATTGAGAGGAGCCAGGCTGAGCTCATCGAGCTGATTGAGGAGAAGCAGAGAGCAGCAGAGAGGAGGGCTGAAGGGATCATTAAAGAGCTGGAGCAGGAAATCACTGAGCTAAAGAGGAGAAACACTGAGCTGGAGCAGCTCTCCCACACTGAGGACCACATCCACTTCCTACAGGTCAGCACACACTGTAGAGAGCAGATACAGTATCTACAGAGAGCAGAGAGTACTACAGGTCAGCACACACTGTAGAGAGCAGATACAGTATCTACAGAGAGCAGAGAGTCCTACAGGTCAGCACACACTGTAGAGAGCAGATATAGTATCTACAGAGAGCAGAGAGTCCTACAGGTCAGCACACACTGTAGAGAGCAGATACAGTATCTACAGAGAGCAGAGAGTCCTACAGGTCAGCACACACTGTAGAGAGCAGATATAGTATCTACAGAGAGCAGAGAGTCCTACAGGTCAGCACACACTGTAGAGAGCAGATACAGTATCTACAGAGAGCAGAGAGTACTACAGGTCAGCACACACTGCAGAGAGCAGATACAGTATCTACAGAGAGCAGAGAGTCCTACAGGTCAGCACACACTGTAGAGAGCAGATATAGTATCTACAGAGAGAAGAGAGTCCTACAGGTCAGCACACACTGTAGAGAGCAGATACAGTATCTACAGAGAGCAGAGAGTCCTACAGGTCAGCACACACTGTAGAGAGCAGATACAGTGTCTACAGAGAGCAGAGAGTCCTACAGGTCAGCACACACTGTAGAGAGCAGATACAGTATCTACAGAGAGCAGAGAGTCCTACAGGTCAGCACACACTGTAGAGAGCAGATACAGTATCTACAGAGAGCAGAGAGAGCTCACTGTGTGACTCTTAGTGATCTATACTGGGCTCTAGGTGTCACGCCCTCTGCAGCCAGAGGGCGCTCCTTCTCTGTCCTGTCCCTAGTTTCCAGTCTGTCCCTCTCTTTCCCTTGGGCTATATATTTCCGGGTCTTGCACTCTATCCTTGCTCAGCATTGACGTTCGGCTGTCCTGAGACCCGCCTAGCACCAGGGCGCCCCACGTCCGCTCCCTGAGGGCATAGGTTTCTATATGGCATTCCTGAACTCTTTGCACTAATGAGCCCGGGCCTTTTTCCCGTCTCGCCGCTACGCATATGGGTCTTTTTCCACTCTCCTGCTCCCCACGGTTAGTCCCTTTGGACGTCTGTGACACTAGGTTTCAGACTCACAGGTGACTTATTGCCTTAGAAGGCTGTGACCCCCCATGACTCTGAGTCTCTCCTGCTGTAGAGTTTCCCCTCCCTGTGCTCCCCTCCACACCCCAAGGACTGGTCTGACATCACTGTTCACCCTGATCTCTGTCTGGGGGCTGTGAGGAGGGCTGTGTGTCAGCTGGAGGACAGACTCATTGAAGAAATGGAGAAAGTACCTGGAGTCAGTGAGTATTACTGTGTGAACACAGCTTGTTTCTGAGGTTCAAAACACCTGTCAATGGCACTCAATCAATCTACTATGAAGAATCAGGTGTGTCTCTTCTTCTCCATCTGTGTTATGAACAGATGTGTCTCACTGCTGTCTGTGTAGAGATAAGGTGTGTGAACAGGTGTGTCTCACTGCTGTCTGTGTAGAGAACAGGTGTGTGAACAGGTGTGTCTCACTGCTGTCTCTGTAGAGACCAGGTGTGTGAACAGGTGTGTCTCACTGCTGTCTCTGTAGAGACCAGGTGTGTGAACAGGTGTGTCTCACTGCTGTCTGTGTAGAGATCAGGTGTGTCTTCACTGCTGTCTGTGTTGAGATCAGGTGTGTGAACAGGTGTGTCTCACTGCTGTCTGAGATCAGGTGTGGAGCAGGGTGATCTTGTGTGTCAGGGGTGTGTTCAGCTGGAGAAAGTGCTGTGTGATGCTGCTCCTCCCACAGGGGAGTTTGAACTGCTCTCTGTCCCTGAGCCTCAGCTCTGCCTCAGTGCTTCAGTCAGAAGCTCTGGAACAGAGAAAGGGCTCAGACTCCTGTGAGGAGGCTGCTCAGTCACTCCTATCCTTGTCTTTGTACTGGAGGCAGTGGGAGGTGTGGAGCTGGACTGTGTGATAACAAGCTGGATGAGCTGTCAGTGTCTCTTACAGACCCACAGCTCCACTGGCCAGACAACACACTCCTGTGTGTTACTGTCCTGCCTGAGAGATCAGCACAGCACTACAACACACAACACTGCACACCTGGAGACCAGACTCCAGCAGGAATGTGCTCTCAGCTCTCTAACATCTTTCTCTCTGTTTGCAGAGTTTGAGAGGCTTCGCAAACATGCAGGTGAGTCTGTTGTCACTGACAGGAACTTGTCATTTACAAAGGTCACAGCAGGGTCACAGGGGTCAATACAGGCTCTTACTCTAACAGGGGGAGATGTTGTAACTCCTGCTTTATACACAGCTGATGTGTTTAATGTTGTGAGCAAAGTCCCTCTGATGGGCTTTGTCCTTATCAGGACTGATGAGGAATTGGACCCCAACACTGTGTCAGGACTGCAGTTCTTCTTTACATCATTGTGAAACAGAGGATTTGGATCCTGTTAAACCTGTAAACTAGAATCTATACTGACAACTAGGAGCCTGCAGACACACAAGACACTGAACACAACAGTCAGACAGGAGCTCGAAATTCACTAACTGTGAGAGACGAAGAGGAGAGGAAGGGCTTGTTAAGGGAGGAAGAGGGTGAAATGAGAGCAGAGAAGAGGGAGAGAGATAGGATGTCTGTCCCTCTGCTCCCCCAGATAGAGGTGTGACAGTGAAGCAGCCGGTCCCACTGAAGGACACCCAATGCTCTCCAGTCCACACTGGACACAGGCATACAGGCTCAGGTACTGGAGGATGAGCTCTGGAACAGACACCTTTACAGATAGAGTGGTGGGAGACTGGAACAAGCTGTCTAGAGTGTCTGCCCCAGTCCTTCTGGTGGGCGGCAGTGAGCTCTGTAGCAGGTGTCAGATTGAAGCAGTTACCCATCACTCTGGGGATGTACTGGAGTCTCCCAGTCTTATGGATCCCTAAACACTGGCACACCTCCCTGAAGACAGCTGACTCTGAGCTCCTCCCCTGGTCAGTATGCAGCTCCTCTCTTGAACATGCAGCAGGGTGTGTGGTTTCTCTCAGCACAGCTGAGCTCCTGGCTCAAGTAGAGACGCCATCACTGCTGGTATCTGTGTCTGGGTTGAATGGGCTCTCTGGGTCCAGCTGAGCCAACACTGGAGACTCTGCAAGGACAGCTCTTGCTGTTCAAAAGCACATTGACAGTCTTCACCCCAGAGGGAAGATGCTGTGAGAAATATAAGGAGTTCAGCAACGTCAGCAAACTAGGGGTCAAACCAGCAGTAGTAGGATGCCGGTCCAATTAAACTTCTCACATCCTGAACTGACCGGGGGGCTGGCCAGGAGTTTACTGTGGCTCCTCTTCAGGGGCTGTGGAGACCCTTCTGGCTCAGAAGCTCCCAGGAAACCAGTCTCTTGCTGTAGGAGATTCATGTCTTCAGTGAGTCTTGAGACCTGTCCTCCTCATGAGGTCCCTGACCTTTCTTCACTTGTCCAGGACCTGGAGAATGAGGGTCATCCAGGCACACCGGGCACTCTGACCTGGGCACGTCACTGAGCTCCCTTCTCATCAGCCGCTCAGAGCTGGCTGGGCAGGGCACAGTCCAGAAGGCTGGAGCGTGTGTTGCCACAGCCCCTGACCTCTGGAGAAGGCAGTCTCTGGCCTGACCTCTGGGGACCTCAACTTGCCGGTAGCTGCTGTACAGGTCCAGAGAGCTGAACCAGCGCTACCCTGAGACATAATCCAGCACCTCGTCAGTGTGGCTCAGGGGACAAGAGTCCTTCTGGGTGACGTTGTTGAGTCCCTGTAGTCTGTACAGACCAGCAGTGAAGCGTCCTTCTGCAGGGGGAGATCAGGGCCTGTCAGAGGGCTCGATCTCCCCTGCTGCAGTCAGACCCCGGACTGCTTCCTCTGCCTCGGCTCTCTTGTGGATGGCCAGGCGGGGGGAGGGATGCAGATGGGTCTTGCTTCGCCAGTGTCGATGGTGCGCTGAGCTTTGTGTGTACGAGTACAGTCTTCCTCTCTTCCAGCAAACACATCTGCAAACTCTCGTAGCAGAGTCCTTGGTTGTCCCTGCTCTGCCTCACTCAGTCCCTCTTTGCTGCGCTGAGAAAGCTCCTCCACCATTTTGTCTGATTTTGTTGTGGTCTTGAAGGCCGAGCCCCTGTCCTCAGTTTCAGGATGCTGCTCCCTCGCACCGTGGGTCAGTGTCTCCTGGCTCATGGGGAGACTCTGGGCTCCCTGCTGTATCTCCATGGTAACTCTGGGCTGCTCTGGAGCTGTTGCACTGGTACCCAGGAGGAGGTGTGGCCCCTCGCTGCTATTAGCTTGAGGGCCACTCGGCATTTCCTGCTGGCACTGCTCTCGAGACGCACGGTTCTGCACAGAGGAGTTCAGTACCAGTGACTCCATCCTCTCACCTGGCCATCCAGGGAAAGCTCTCTTCACTGGTCTGCAGCAGAACTGCCAGGTTCTCTCCTTCTGTAGTCTGTCTGAGCCAGGCGCTGCCTGTAGGAGTTATACTGTACCTGACCATCGTGATCTTCAGCATGAACACACACCTGCAGACTCACACAGCTGAGCCTTGAAGAGCAGGGTCACCAACACATGGCTCAACAAATACAAACAGTGAGATCTGGAGGTAAATTAATTATTAGTCCAGCAAACTGATGTCATAACGAGTAAGGAAAGTTATTGAGGTTAAATCATTCTGTGCAGTAATATCCACAGATGTCCTTCCATCAGCTCTTACAGCCATTCCTGCAGACTACCTTCATCTAGAACTGACACAAATCATCACTTTTAAAAAGATGGAGATTTCAGTATTTTTATTTCTTTAACCTTTATATTTGACTACTTAAAATTAATATCTGTTCCCCCAGTTTCTGAATATCCCTGCTTTCCTTTAAGAAATACAATTGTAGAGTCACATCACAACAAAAAATAACAAATCTGTTCAATTCACACCCAGATGTGACAAAACACATTTACTGTAAGACTCACAGCCTATTTAAATATTTTTTTATTTTCAGTTCTCTTCACTCCCTGGGATATCTGAAAATACACTGTCGCATGCAAAATATTTTACACACAGTTACTAATAGAGGAGCGCTAGTTTAACACGGAGCTGTGTGCTGACCAGGGGCTGAGCTCCAGTTAGTGCGCTGTGTCAGTTCGTTACAACTGACCCACAATGTCTGTTTTTCAGATTTCCATACGTATTACACTGATTTGTGTGTAACGAACAAGAAAAAAAAGACACACACAAGCTTTGTCTGTTCTCTTTCTGGTTCCCCTGTCTTGTGTAAAGACAACTTCAGCCTTAATTCAGGTGACAGAGTTAAATACACTGACAGACAGCTCTTAACACACAAACAACAGATCCTTTTTATTACTGTCCTCAGCAGCGCAGGAGGAGACAAGCTTGCAGTTACTGCCTGTGTGATTCAGGTCCCTGTTATTGTTAATGAAGTGGCAGCAATTTCAGCTTCTAAGAATTTTGTCTTAACAAGACTTTTACAATCTAACTGATAGAGAGGAACCAGAATACCCATGAAAAGACAGTTTGCTTATTTTGCTTCTTGTGAAATGATGTATCCATCAGTATAGAGATGCCCTCAGCCGTGTGATCTGCACACAGTGGATCATCAGGTCTCCTTCAGATTTAAAGACACTTTCTCCCACAGGAGCCAGACTCTCGCAGTGTGAGAGCTCTGCACACGCTCACAGCTCATCTCAGCCGGGCTGGGCCTGTATTTTCATCTGAGAGAGGAGTGAGATACAGATCATTTCATTCTCTCTGTCTGCTCTCTGATCCACAGCTGATGTGACTCTGGACCCCAATACAGCTCATCCCAAACTCATCCTGTCTGAGGATGGGAAACAAGTGAGACATGGAGACACACGACAGGATCTCCCTGACAATCCAGAGAGATTTGATCGTTGTGTCAATGTCCTGGGAAAGGATGGGATCACCTCAGGGAGACACTACTGGGAGGTGGAGGTGGGGGAGAAGACTGACTGGACATTGGGAGTCGCCAGAGAGTCCATCAACAGGAAGGGGAAGATCACACTGAGCCCCCGGTATGGTTACTGGACTGTGTGGCTGAGGAATGGGAATGAGATCGAGGCTTGTGCTGGACCCCCTGTCCTCCTCGCCCTGAGCCAGATGCCCCAGAAGGTGGGGGTGTATGTGGACTATGAGGGGGGACAGGTCTCCTTTTACAATGTGGACGACAGGTCTCATATCTACACCTTCACTGCCCCCTTCACTGAGAAACTCTTTCCATTCTTCGGCCCTGGTCTTCATAAGGGAAGTAAAAACTCAGCCCCACTGATCATCTGTCCTGTCAGTCACACAGACTGAATCAGCACATTGTCTGATTCTCTCTCCTGGAATGTAAATCATTTAGTCTTTTTCATTTGAAATTGTTCTTCTGTTTCTGTTGTTTTGTGTTGTTTTCTCCACCCACTGCTGGGCATGTCCACATCTGCTCTCAACGCTACTCTTTCAGTCACCAGAAACAACATCACCTGTGGGAGGGGCTCTCTTGGAAAATGAAATTATTACTGGCTTCTGTCAAACTGTTCTACTTTCTACTTTCAGTCCATGTCATTGCTCTATTCTGTTTGCTCTGCATTAATCACTTCTTTCAGTAAATCAGTAAAATTGAGTCACAGGTGTTTTCTTTATCTCTCACCTGTAAATTCTCCAGATTCATGGCTGACTAGCTGGGTCACCATCAGACACAGACTAACACGTCAGCTGAATGCCAGTCGCTTTCTACATGATGGACATTGCTGCTTCACTGTCATGGCCTGGACTCAGATAGAACTATTTCTGTATTAAATAAACTCTGAAATTCTGAATATTTGACATTTGGTCTTCATCTTCATCTTCATCATGATTTAATGTCAGCAGCCATATCACCCTGAAACTCACCCTGTCAGCCCCCTGAAGCTCAGCAGGTGTAATCCTGGTCAATACCTGGATTGAAAGCTCCTGGGAAAGCTAAGGCTGCTGCTGGAAGAGGTGTTAGTGGGGCCAACAGGGGGCGCTCACCCTGTGGTGTGTGTGGGTCCTAATGCTCCAGTATAGTGACGGGGACACTAGACTGTAAACAGGCGCCGTCCTTCGGATGAGACGTAAAACCGAGGTCCTGACCTTCTGTGGTCATTAAAAACCCCAGGGTGTTTCTCAAAAAGAGTAGGGGTGTTACCCTAGTGTCCTGGCCAAATTTCCCCCCTGTCCTTTACCAATCATGGCCTCCTAATAACCCCCCTCTCTGAACTGGCCTCATCACTCTGCTCTCCTCCCCACTGAGAGCTGGTGTGTGAGCAGACTGGAGCATCATCCAGGTGGGGCTGAACACTGGTGGTGGTGGAGGGGATCCCCATTACCTGTAAAGAGTTTTGAGTGGAGTGTCCAGAAAAGCACTGTATAACTCTAAGGAATTATGATGATGATGATGATGATGATGATGTAGATTCCTATGTCATGAATGTGCTTGTGATTTCTGTCATCTAACACAATGTTGAGAATCCCAGGCTCTCTCTGTAGGCTGATCAGCTGTCCAGACCCTGTGATTGGAGGAAGACAGAAAACAGCACAAACACTTGTATTCTGTCCACTTTGTAACTTTGTAACAGTTGTGTCAATTTCAAAACACCTGTCCGGTCCAGGCACTGTAACAGGCGCCTGGTCTGTCTGTCGGTGTCCAGCTGTCTGTGGTCACTTGGCCACCCTACTGGGCTGCTTGTTCCAGAAACCTGCTGCTCTCGGTGTTGAGAGGATTGTCCAGCCCTGGTGCTGGAGGTCATGTCTGTCATCTGAGCTCAGTTAACAATGACCTGCAGCTGCTCTTTACTTCCTGAACTGAGTCAGAACAATCAGAACACCAGCAGACACACTGACCAGCCCCTCCAGGACCAGGACTGGACAGCCCTGCTGCAGACACACTGACCAGCCCCTCCAGGACCAGGAATGGACAGCCCTGCTGCAGACACACTGACCAGCCCCTCCAGGACCAGGACTGGACAGCCCTGCTGCAGACACACTGACCAGCCCTCCAGGACCAGGACTGGACAGCCCTGCTGCAGACACACTGACCAGCCCCTCCAGGACCGGGACTGGACAGCCCTGCTGCAGACACACTGACCCCTTCAGGACCACGACTGGACAGCCCTGCTGTAGACACATTGACTGACCCCTCCAGGACCAGGACTGGACAGCCCTGCTGCAGACACACTGACTGACCCCTCCAGGACCAGGACTGGACAGCCCTGCTGCAGACACACTGACCAGTTCTGGACTGGGAGTGGACAACCCTGCTGCAGACATACTGACCCCTCCAGGACCAGGACTAGACAGCCCTTCTGCAGACACACTGACCAATTCTGGACTGGGACTGGACAGCCCTAGTGCAGACACACTGACCAATTCTGGACTGGGACTGGACAGCCCTGCTGCAGACACACTGACCAGTTCTCCAGAACCAGCACTGGACAGTCCTGCTGCAGACACACTGACTGACCCCTCCAGGACCAGGACTGGACAGCCCTGCTGCAGACACTCTGACCAGTTCTGGAGCGGGAGTGTACAGGCTCACAGACACACTGACCAGTTCTGGAGCGGTAGTGGACAGGCTCACAGACACACTGACCAGTTCTGGAGTGGGAGTGGACAGGCTCACAGACACACTGACCAGTTCTGGACTGGGAGTGGACAGGCTCACAGACACACTGACCAGTTCTGGACTGGGAGTGGACAGGCTCACAGACACACTGAGCTGCAGGACAGCAGTGCTGTAAAGTGCCTCCTGTTATCAGCCCTCAGTGCTCTTGATAAAGTCATTTCCATGTCACTCAGGTTGTCTGTGAAACAGCAGCTTCAGCAGAGCTGGTAGCTCTAGCAGCTGAGAAACACAATAAACACAAAATATAATATTGTTACAAAGGGGGGACATGAAAATGATGAGTAACAGGAATTGACAGAGTGGTTTATTCAACAAGTAAAATAATTGATCATAACCCCCAAGTTGTAAGTGATTTCTCTAGAACTGGGGTTCTTATCCTGGGCGTCCTGATCCCCATGAGGGTCACACAATAGGCAGCAGAGACAGAATCACACAAAGGTTAACACACACACTAGAGTGATAAACGGGACACGTCCGCAGATTCAGGGTGTTTACACATCAATGGACAGTAACAGAGGTAAACAGTTCGCTGTTGTACACACCTGCAGGGTTCAGACTGTTTCCACCAGCAGGGTGACTCAGTGGACCCAGAGAGGCCGCTACATTCATTCCTATCGGTGGGCCGTGACTGTGTTTATATTCGTAGAGCTTTCTTCTTCTGCGCAAGGTAGTCGTGATGAGCCCAGCAGTGGAGCGGTTTTAATAGGTGAGACTGGAGGAGTGAGAGCTGAAGATAATGTGGAGAAACGCACAGCAGAAAACAATGAGAAAATCTGACGAACAGTCCCTAGAGTAGGGATTCACACCGTACGGTTTGTGGCGAAGTGTTGGCTCAGGAAAGCCTCAGGCCCTCCAGACTGCTACACCACCTGCAGACCAGACACTCAGCCTTGCAGTCTAAACCTGTTGAGTGTTTTGAACGAAAGCTACAGGAGCTGAGAGGCCAACAATCTGCCCTCCAAAGAGCTGTGAACTGTGAGCCAGAAGCCACTTCAGTGTCTTTCCTCGTAGCTAACTGGACTGCCCAAACTGGGAAGTCACACGTTAGGTGGGACTTTTTCCCTACTGTGCGCTAAGGAAATGGTTTCACTCCTGTGTGGGACAGTGCTGCAGAGCAGCTGGCAGTGATACCAGTGTCACTGATACCAGTGTCATTGATACCAGTGTCAATGATCCTGTGTCTGACCACATTGGGCGTATGGCAAGAGACGTGGAAGAGCAGGTGATCTCTAGGATAAGATCTAGTGTGTAGTTTTCTTTACAACTTGACGAGACCACTGGTGTCTCTGGAGATGCACACCTGCTTGTTTACACCAGACTTGTTGAAGAGGAAGAATTTAAACAAAGCTTTTAGTAAAGAGCATTTAAAGCGCTTAAAACAAAGTGCTTTTTTTACTACGTGAAATATTTTTAATGTTAAAAAAGGGTCGCACTCTCAAAAAGGTTAAGAACCGCTGCTCTAGAATATATTCCAGAAGAGTCAGAATAGTCGCTGTCGAGAACAGTTGTTGGAATAGACAGAGACACAAGAATTCTTTGTTCTCTGGCACAGCTTTGTTGAAAAAAGTAATAATTCGTGCACACTGGATTAAACAAATATTTATTCATTTAAAATTTTAATTATTTTTAGTTTAAATCATCTCTCTGCAAATCTGGATCATAATAAATGATACCGAGGTATATACTGTATGACCCAATAAACCCAAGATCCCCTAAACACAGAACAGCTCTCTCTCTCTCTCTCTCTCTCTCTCTCTCTCTCTCTCTCTCTCTCTCTCTCTCTCTCTCTCTCTCTCTCTCTCTCTCTCTCTCTCTCTCTCTCTCTCTCTCTCTCGCAGGGTTCAGATACTGAGCTCCAGTCAGGTTTGGTCTGGATGATCATGAAGTCGGGGCTCTCGCCTGGCGTGAGATCAAGTCCCAACTCCTCTGGACTCCTCTCTCTCTCTCTCTCGTGGTCTGACCTTCTTTGTCTTCTGTGAATTTACAAACTTACAGTATGTACAAGCATTTCATAAACTTAATATTTCAATCCAAACCTGAATCCACAAGCTCAGGAAGTCTAAGAAAAGCTGCAGTAAGTGTCAGCAATGTCTGAAGAGAAGTGCATGTGATGCTGTAAGCTGATTGAATAAGTATTCAGACAAGTGAGCTCAATATTTGTATCTCCTCAAGCAGCCCTGGATTTCTGACTCCCACAGGCCTGGAAGACAGACCAGCCCTCTAGCAAAAACACTCCTGTTCCTTCCTGCTGGAGCCGAGATGGAGACAGAAACCTTTGCTCTTCCCAGTGGATGAATCAGTCCAGAGGAGCAGGGTATCCTGACAGCTCCTCTCCCTCACTTCAAATCCCTCTTCATCACAGAGCAGAAGACTCACTCGGATCAGATGGGCCTCATTCAGCAGGTTTCCCCATGAGCAGGCAGTAATATTGGCTCATGGTCACACACAGGCCCAACAGGAGCCCCTCTCACTGTCTCACAGGCAGCTGAGCTGAAGTGAACTCATCTTGTCTGTGAGGCTCCTTTCAGGGAGAGAGGAGCTGCCGTCTCACAGTCTGTGGACAAGGAGAGAGCGGCTCCAGGGTGGTATACTGATGAGTGTTAATATTCTTATCTCCACAGAAATGTCCTTGAACACAGAGCTGTGAATCACATGACTACAGCACAACCTGCTGCCACAGCCCAGTTTCCCAGAATCGTCTCCTGCACTCCTCTCTGTGTTTCACTGAGAACAGAAAGTGAAAATATTTCATTACTCTGGTAAACAGGGTGTGAGAGGTGAGGCGACATTGTTTTTCAGATCTAGTTATTAAGAGGCCTCAGATACTCAAATATTTCTTTCAGAACAAAAGAGAGAGGAGCTCAGAGCAGGAGGAGCAGGTTGTCCAGGTTGTATCGGATCTGACAGCAGACGAACAGTAAATTTCCTGTCTTTCCTGAAGGTTTCTCTTTCACTTTGTCCTTCTTGTAGTTGAACAGCATCACACTCTGTGAGCAACGACTCTCAACACAAGGAGGATTAAACTTTTCTCCACGATATGGACTGTAATTAACAGTGTGAACATCCTGTGAGGTGAAACAGGTCAGTCCAGTTATTGTCCAGTAGTATAAGGAGTCAGGAAATACTGTCTGACTGGAATCCTGTCCCCTTGCTTTCTGTGTTAGGCTTCAGCGCACCTGTGACTCCAGACTGGATAAAAAGGAATGGATAGATAAAATAATGCTTGTTTTCTATTTACACCAGGTCAGAGTCAGAAAACTAATTAGATTTAGTTGTTGTGTGCTGGAGTGACAGTGAGATCAGTCAGATACAGCAGTGTGTGAGTGATCAGTCAGTCAGGACTGAAGCTGCTGTGTGCTGGAGTGACAGTGAGATCAGTCAGATACAGCAGTGTGTGAGTGATCAGTCAGGACTGAAGCTGCTGTGTGCTGGAGTGACAGTGATGTCAGTCAGTAAGTGAGCTGAATGATCTGTCTGTCTGTGTCTTTCAGAGACCATTGATCTCCATCAGAGTGTTTATTTCAGAGATGAAAGCTGACCAGTTGCAGTGGTTCTATGTGACTCTGCTGTTTCTCCACCAGTCCTGTGTCTCAGGATCAGGTACAGTGAGACTCTTATTGGTGTTTTAATCAATAACATGAACAAGACCCTCATACCGAAGACTGGTTTCATTACAGTTTCTGGAAACAAAACATCTGAAACTTATAATTTGAACATTAGAACATTTTAAAATCTCTTAATTCTGAATATTCATTGATCAGAACGTGAGGGTGAACCTGTTCTTGCAAGAAGCCAAGATACAGGTTTCAGGAGCTTGACCTGACACCATGATCTTCACTCCCACAGCCTTGTGTGCCTCCTGTTCTCAGGTTTCAATGCACTTTCTCATCATGTCCACTCTGGTTCATGTTTGACTGTTACCTCTGGAGAGGAGCACTGGATTGACTCTGAAGTCTCTCTGTTAAAGAGTTAGGAGACGCTGTTCCTTCAGCCTGTCAGGATACTGTGATTAATATCAGAGCAGAAATGTCTGCTTGTGGTTCTCTGTGCCAGTCTGGGAGGAATGCAGAGTGAGAGATCCTCAGTGAAAACAGTCAGAGATCCTCTCACTGAGGGCAGAGCTGCTCACTGAGTGAAGCTGAGGATCTGAGTGTCTGAGAATCTCTGGTGTGAGGAAGAGGAGATGAGACACTCACTGATCTTCAGTCCTCCTCAGTCACATGTTCTGGATCATTAATGATCTGTTTGTAGATCAGTGAGCTGCTTCTCTTCACTCTGTCAGTATGAGTCTCCAGTTGGTCTCAGTGTGTGTCTGTGTAGAGGCTGAGACTCATGTCAGCTGTGTGCTCCTTCTCTTTCAGAGAAGTTTCGGGTTGTTGGTCCAGCTGCTCCTGTGTTTGTTTTCCCTGGTGAAGACGCTGTCCTGCCCTGTTACCTCTCACCAGACATCAGCGCTGTGGACCTAGAGATCCACTGGTTTAGAGATGACTATGAAAACTTTGTTTGTTTATATGAATCTGGAGTCTATAACTTTGTTAGACAGAATACAGCCTACAGGGGAAGGGTTGAATTATTCCTGGGTGAGCTCCCCAGAGGCAATGTGTCTCTAATACTGAGAGATGTGAGACGCTCTGATCATGGACAGTACAAGTGTATGGTGCTCTCTGACCAGTGGTATGATGACACTGTTATCGATCTCGATGTGAGAAGTGAGTGTCTTTCAGTCTGGTTTATTATCTAAAGAGAGTTATATTTGTGATGAGTAACTGATCACATCAGTACTCAGTAAGATGCCAGCTCTGTCCACACAATAACACACTCACTGTCAATACAGCTCTAAACCAAACAGTACAACACAACAATAAACTGTACATACCCCCAGTCTTGTTACATTTCCAGCTTCTACCTGACCCCTCACTTCTCTCATTCAGTCCTTTCAAAGCATTCTCTGCCTTTCTCTGTTTTAGGGAGCTTTAGTCTTTCTCCCAGTATTTCTCCCAGCGGAGTATTTTGGAAGTTCGTTTTGCTTTTCATCCCCAGCCCAGGGGATTCGCTTTTCGGCTTGTTGTTTTGGTTTGCGCTTTTAGAGGTATTCAGACTCTTCGACTTTCTAGCTCCCTGGTTTACGACTTTGTTTTGTGCTTCGGTACCTTTGCTGGTGTTAATCCTTCGGTTTCGAACTTTTGGACTGGATTCTGGTTTATAGCTTTAGAACACGGTTTCACTACTCTGCACAGAATCTACCTGGCTACCCTAACACGTCTGCATAGGTAAAGACATCAGAGAGACTGAGGTACCTGTGTTGTGTTGTGTCGTGTTGTGATGTCTGTTCTGTTATTATTCTGGGAATACAGAGAAGAGAATACAGTAATAACTTAACTGGAAAAGACTTGCACATACACCAAAAAAATAATTACACAGCTCAGCACTCAGCTGATCAGTTTCCATCCTTGTGTCTCTGTAATACTGATCCTGTCCCCTGTAAATACAGACTCACTGATACCTCAACACTCCAGTTCACCAGCTCACAGCTCAACTGTCACCTTGAGTGGAGAAACTTTAAGAGTTATAATATACAGATAATTCAAACTGTTGATTCTAAACACGTCTTTATCATTTCTGTGTTCTGAAATCAAAGCGACAGTGGGCTTTTATCAGCTGTGAAATATCTCCTGTTGTGTCGAACCCACAGCCCTGGGCTCCCAGCCCTCAGTGTCTCTCCACTCCCCTGGAGGAGGTCACACCCAGCTGCTGTGCAGATCAGAGGGGTGGGTCCCTGCGCCTGCAGTGACCTGGACAGACAGGGATGGACATGATGTGACGTCACTGTCCAGCAGCACAGTGGAGAGGGACAGTCAGGGGCTCCTCAGTGTCAGCAGCTCCATCCCAGTCCAGCAGGAGTCCAACATCTTCTCCTGTCTGGTCAGAAGTGCTCTGCCTGAGCCAGACTGGGGCTCTCAGCTCCACATTCCCAGTGAGTATTAAACACGAACAGTGGAGCTCAGCTGTCACACACCTGAGGTCTCACACACACCCAGGACATAACACACCTGGGCCACTGGGCACAGCCCAGCATAGGAACTAATGATGAAAGGACTCACCTCAACACTCAATACAAAGTGCTGAATCTGTCACGCACATACAATCATTAGACACACAGTAACACCACTCTCAATAAGACACTTTCTGTAAAAATTTACCTAATAATCGGATAAAAATAAGAAATTCTGAGAGGTTCAAGATTAAATAACTGCTCCTATCTGTGGTTTCTGTCTAAAAAATCAAGAATATGAGGTATCTCTCATGCTTTATTGAATCTCAGCACTGGGTTTAAACATGTGCCTGCAATGATGACTAACTACTTACTACAGTATCTGCACTTTTAGTTTTCGGACAGTTTTGGTCACCTTTTTGTATATTGCCCTATCCATTGATTTTATCCAAAACTGAGCCAGATGAAAAGTGTGAAGAATACCTGTTCTAATGGGTAAACTCTCTTCATTTTGTCAGTTAAAGTGCAGCTAAAAGTGCAACAGCGGGCAAAATTCTATGGTTCTTGTAACCCTAACCCTAGCCAGGCATTAAAAGCATGCCGATTTAACTACCATTTAACAGCATTTTTCAGCTTCATGAAAATTTGCCTAAACCAGACAGATTATTAAAGAAGATACATTTCCTAGAGGTTTTAGAAACCGTTTTGATAGTTTGAGACTGATTTTTTGGAGTTTGAGGAAAAAATGTAACTTTGATGTTTGGAGGGCTTCTGAGACACCCTGCCGGAATGCACATTTGAAACCCTAGCTAGGGTTAGGGTTAGCATTCCCACAACAGGTAGAAGTTTTTTACTGTCAGTGCTGCATTCCGGGTCCCCAGTTATCTTTAGGATGAGTGATAATTTGCTCCTATCTGCACTTTTAGTTTTCAGAGAGTTTTGGTCACCTTTTTGTATATTGCCCTATCCATTGATTTTATCCAAAACTGAGCCAGATGAAAAGTGTGAAGAATACCTGTTCTAATGGGTAAACTCTCTTCATTTTGTCATTTAAAGTGCAGCTAAAAGTGCAACAGCGGGCAAAATTCTATGGTTCTTGTAACCCTAACCCTAGCCAGGCATTAAAAGCATGCCGATTTAACTACCATTTAACAGCATTTTTCAGCTTCATGAAAATTTGCCTAAACCAGACAGATTATTAAAGAAGATACATTTCCTAGAGGTTTTAAAAACTGTTTTGATAGTTTGAGACTGATTTTTTGGAGTTTGAGGAAAAAAATCAACTTTGATGTTTGGAGGGCTTCTGAGACACCCTGCCGGAATGCACATTTGAAACCCTAGCTAGGGTTAGGGTTAGCATTCCCACAACAGGTAGAGGTTTTTTACTGTCAGTGCTGCATTCCGGGTCCCCAGTTATCTTTAGGATGAGTGATAATTTGCTCCTATCTGCACTTTTAGTTTTCGGACAGTTTTGGTCACCTTTTTGTATATTGCCCTATGCAGTGATTTTATCCAAAACTGAGCCAGATGAAAAGTGTGAAGAATACCTGTTCTAATGGGTAAACTCTCTTTATTTTGTCATTTAAAGTGCAGCTAAAAGTGCAACAGCGGGCAAAATTCTATGGTTCTTGTAACCCTAACCCTAGCCAGGCATTAAAAGCATGCCGATTTAACTACCATTTAACAGCATTTTTCAGCTTCATGAAAATTTGCCTAAACCAGACAGATTATTAAAGAAGATACATTTCCTAGAGGTTTTAAAAACTGTTTTGATAGTTTGAGACTGATTTTTTGGAGTTTGAGGAAAAAATTCAACTTTGATGTTTGGAGGGCTTCTGAGACACCCTGCCGGAATGCACATTTGAAACCCTAGCTAGGGTTAGGGTTAGCATTCCCACAACAGGTAGAGGTTTTTTACTGTCAGTGCTGCATTCCGGGTCCCCAGTTATCTTTAGGATGAGTGATAATTTGCTCCTATGTGCACTTTTAGTTTTCGGACAGTTTTGGTCACCTTTTTGTATATTGCCCTATGCAGTGATTTTATCCAAAACTGAGCCAGATGAAAAGTGTGAAGAATACCTGTTCTAATGGGTAAACTCTCTTCATTTTGTCAGTTAAAGTGCAGCTAAAAGTGCAACAGCTGGAAAAATTCTATGGTTCTTGTAACCCTAACCCTAGCCAGGCATTAAAAGCATGCCGATTTAACTACCATTTAACAGCATTTTTCAGCTTCATGAAAATTTGCCTAAACCAGACAGATTATTAAAGAAGATACATTTCCTAGAGGTTTTAGAAACCGTTTTGATAGTTTGAGACTGATTTTTTGGAGTTTGAGGAAAAAATTCAACTTTGATGTTTGGAGGGCTTCTGAGACACCGTGCCGGAATGTACATTTGAAACCCTAGCTAGGGTTAGGGTTAGCATTCCCACAACAGGTAGAGGTTTTTTACTGTCAGTGCTGCATTCCGGGTCCCCAGTTATCTTTAGGATGAGTGATAATTTGCTCCTATCTGCACTTTTAGTTTTCGGACAGTTTTGGTCACCTTTTTGTATATTGCCCTATGCAGTGATTTTATCCAAAACTGAGGCAGATGAAAAGTGTGAAGAATACCTGTTCTAATGGGTAAACTCTCTTCATTTTGTGATTTAAAGTGCAGCTAAAAGTGCAACAGCGGGAAAAATTCTATGGTTCTTGTAACCCTAACCCTAGCCAGGTATTAAAAGCATGCCGATTTAACTACAGTACCATTTAACAGCATTTTTTAGCATCATGAAAATTTGCCTAAACCAGACAGATTATTAAAGAAGATATATTTCCTAGAGGTTTTAGACACCGTTTTGATAGTTTGAGACTGATTTTTTGGAGTTTGAGGAAAAATTTTAACTTTGATGTTTGGAGGGCTTCTGAGACACCCTGCCGGAATGCACATTTGAAACCCTAGCTAGGGTTAAGGTTAGCATTCCCACAACAGGTAGAGGTTTTTTACTGTCAGTGCTGCATTCCGGGTCCCCAGTTATCTTTAGGATGAGTGATAATTTGCTCCTATCTGCACTTTTACTTTTCAGAGAGTTTTGGTCACCTTTTTGTATATTGCCCTATGCAGTGATTTTATCCAAAACTGAGCCAGATGAAAAGTATGAAGAATACCTGTTCTAAAGGGTAAACTCTCTTCATTTTGTCAGTTAAAGTGCAGCTAAAAGTGCAACAGCGGGCAAAATTCTTTGGTTCTTGTAACCCTAACCCTAGCCAGGCATTAAAAGCATGCCGATTTAACTACCATTTAACAGCATTTTTCAGCATCATGAAAATTTGCCTGAACCAGACAGATTATTAAAGAAGATACATTTCCTAGAGGTTTTAGAAACCGTTTTGATAGTTTGAGACTGATTTTTTGGAGTTTGAGGAAAAATTTTAACTTTGATGTTTGGAGGGCTTCTGAGACACCCTGCCGGAATGCACATTTGAAACCCTAGCTAGGGTTAGGGTTAGCATTCCCACAACAGGTAGAGGTTTTTTACTGTCAGTGCTGCATTCCGGGTCCCCAGTTATCTTTAGGATGAGTGATAATTTGCTCCTATCTGCACTTTTAGTTTTCGGACAGTTTTGGTCACCTTTTTGTATATTGCCCTATGCAGTGATTTTATCCAAAACTGAGCCAGATGAAAAGTGTGTAGAATACCTGTTCTAATGGGTAAACTCTCTTCATTTTGTGATTTAAAGTGCAGCTAAAAGTGCAACAGCGGGAAAAATTCTATGGTTCTTGTAACCCTAACCCTAGCCAGGTATTAAAAGCATGCCGATTTAACTACAGTACCATTTAACAGCATTTTTTAGCATCATGAAAATTTGCCTAAACCAGACAGATTATTAAAGAAGATACATTTCCTAGTGGTTTTAGAAACTGTTTTGATAGTTTGAGACTGATTTTTTGGAGTTTGAGGAAAAATTTTAACTTTGATGTTTGGAGGGCTTCTGAGACACCCTGCCGGAATGCACATTTGAAACCCTAGCTAGGGTTAGGGTTAGCATTCCCACAACAGGTAGAAGTTTTTTACTGTCAGTGCTGCATTCCGGGCCCCCAGTTATCTTTAGGATGAGTGATAATTTGCTCCTATCTGCACTTTTAGTTTTTGGACAGTTTTGGTCACCTTTTTGTATATTGCCCTATGCAGTGATTTTATCCAAAACTGAGGCAGATGAAAAGTATGAAGAATACCTGTTCTAATGGGTAAACTCTCTTCATTTTGTCAGTTAAAGTGCAGCTAAAAGTGCAACAGCGGGCAAAATTCTTTGGTTCTTGTAACCCTAACCCTAGCCAGGCATTAAAAGCATGCCGATTTAACTACCATTTAACAGCATTTTTCAGCATCATGAAAATTTGCCTGAACCAGACAGATTATTAAAGAAGATACATTTCCTAGAGGTTTTAGAAACCGTTTTGATAGTTTGAGACTGATTTTTTGGAGTTTGAGGAAAAATTTTAACTTTGATGTTTGGAGGGCTTCTGAGACACCCTGCCGGAATGCACATTTGAAACCCTAGCTAGGGTTAGGGTTAGCATTCCCACAACAGGTAGAGGTTTTTTACTGTCAGTGCTGCATTCCGGGTCCCCAGTTATCTTTAGGATGAGTGATAATTTGCTCCTATCTGCACTTTTAGTTTTCGGACAGTTTTGGTCACCTTTTTGCATATTGCCCTATGCAGTGATTTTATCCAAAACTGAGCCAGATGAAAAGTGTGAAGAATACCTGTTCTAATGGGTAAACTCTCTTCATTTTGTCATTTAAAGTGCAGCTAAAAGTGCAACAGCGGGCAAAATTCTATGGTTCTTGTAACCCTAACCCTAGCCAGGCATTAAAAGCATGCCGATTTAACTACCATTTAACAGCATTTTTCAGCTTCATGAAAATTTGCCTAAACCAGACAGATTATTAAAGAAGATACATTTCCTAGAGGTTTTAAAAAGTGTTTTGATAGTTTGAGACTGATTTTTTGGAGTTTGAGGAAAAAAATCAACTTTGATGTTTGGAGGGCTTCTGAGACACCCTGCCGGAATGCACATTTGAAACCCTAGCTAGGGTTAGGGTTAGCATTCCCACAACAGGTAGAGGTTTTTTACTGTCAGTGCTGCATTCCGGGTCCCCAGTTATCTTTAGGATGAGTGATAATTTGCTCCTATCTGCACTTTTAGTTTTCGGACAGTTTTGGTCACCTTTTTGTATATTGCCCTATGCAGTGATTTTATCCAAAACTGAGCCAGATGAAAAGTGTGAAGAATACCTGTTCTAATGGGTAAACTCTCTTTATTTTGTCATTTAAAGTGCAGCTAAAAGTGCAACAGCGGGCAAAATTCTATGGTTCTTGTAACCCTAACCCTAGCCAGGCATTAAAAGCATGCCGATTTAACTACCATTTAACAGCATTTTTCAGCTTCATGAAAATTTGCCTAAACCAGACAGATTATTAAAGAAGATACATTTCCTAGAGGTTTTAAAAACTGTTTTGATAGTTTGAGACTGATTTTTTGGAGTTTGAGGAAAAAATTCAACTTTGATGTTTGGAGGGCTTCTGAGACACCCTGCCGGAATGCACATTTGAAACCCTAGCTAGGGTTAGGGTTAGCATTCCCACAACAGGTAGAGGTTTTTTACTGTCAGTGCTGCATTCCGGGTCCCCAGTTATCTTTAGGATGAGTGATAATTTGCTCCTATGTGCACTTTTAGTTTTCGGACAGTTTTGGTCACCTTTTTGTATATTGCCCTATGCAGTGATTTTATCCAAAACTGAGCCAGATGAAAAGTGTGAAGAATACCTGTTCTAATGGGTAAACTCTCTTCATTTTGTCAGTTAAAGTGCAGCTAAAAGTGCAACAGCTGGAAAAATTCTATGGTTCTTGTAACCCTAACCCTAGCCAGGCATTAAAAGCATTCCGATTTAACTACCATTTAACAGCATTTTTCAGCTTCATGAAAATTTGCCTAAACCAGACAGATTATTAAAGAAGATACATTTCCTAGAGGTTTTAGAAACCGTTTTGATAGTTTGAGACTGATTTTTTGGAGTTTGAGGAAAAAATTCAACTTTGATGTTTGGAGGGCTTCTGAGACACCGTGCCGGAATGTACATTTGAAACCCTAGCTAGGGTTAGGGTTAGCATTCCCACAACAGGTAGAGGTTTTTTACTGTCAGTGCTGCATTCCGGGTCCCCAGTTATCTTTAGGATGAGTGATAATTTGCTCCTATCTGCACTTTTAGTTTTCGGACAGTTTTGGTCACCTTTTTGTATATTGCCCTATCCATTGATTTTATCCAAAACTGAGGCAGATGAAAAGTGTGAAGAATACCTGTTCTAATGGGTAAACTCTCTTCATTTTGTCATTTAAAGTGCAGCTAAAAGTGCAACAGCGGGCAAAATTCTATGGTTCTTGTAACCCTAACCCTAGCCAGGCATTAAAAGCATGCCGATTTAACTACCATTTAACAGCATTTTTCAGCTTCATGAAAATTTGCCTAAACCAGACAGATTATTAAAGAAGATACATTTCCTAGAGGTTTTAAAAACTGTTTTGATAGTTTGAGACTGATTTTTTGGAGTTTGAGGAAAAAATTCAACTTTGATGTTTGGAGGGCTTCTGAGACACCCTGCCGGAATGCACATTTGAAACCCTAGCTAGGGTTAGGGTTAGCATTCCCACAACAGGTAGAGGTTTTTTACTGTCAGTGCTGCATTCCGGGTCCCCAGTTATCTTTAGGATGAGTGATAATTTGCTCCTATGTGCACTTTTAGTTTTCGGACAGTTTTGGTCACCTTTTTGTATATTGCCCTATGCAGTGATTTTATCCAAAACTGAGCCAGATGAAAAGTGTGAAGAATACCTGTTCTAATGGGTAAACTCTCTTCATTTTGTCAGTTAAAGTGCAGCTAAAAGTGCAACAGCTGGAAAAATTCTATGGTTCTTGTAACCCTAACCCTAGCCAGGCATTAAAAGCATTCCGATTTAACTACCATTTAACAGCATTTTTCAGCTTCATGAAAATTTGCCTAAACCAGACAGATTATTAAAGAAGATACATTTCCTAGAGGTTTTAGAAACCGTTTTGATAGTTTGAGACTGATTTTTTGGAGTTTGAGGAAAAAATTCAACTTTGATGTTTGGAGGGCTTCTGAGACACCGTGCCGGAATGTACATTTGAAACCCTAGCTAGGGTTAGGGTTAGCATTCCCACAACAGGTAGAGGTTTTTTACTGTCAGTGCTGCATTCCGGGTCCCCAGTTATCTTTAGGATGAGTGATAATTTGCTCCTATCTGCACTTTTAGTTTTCGGACAGTTTTGGTCACCTTTTTGTATATTGCCCTATCCATTGATTTTATCCAAAACTGAGGCAGATGAAAAGTGTGAAGAATACCTGTTCTAATGGGTAAACTCTCTTCATTTTGTCATTTAAAGTGCAGCTAAAAGTGCAACAGCGGGCAAAATTCTATGGTTCTTGTAACCCTAACCCTAGCCAGGCATTAAAAGCATTCCGATTTAACTACCATTTAACAGCATTTTTCAGCTTCATGAAAATTTGCCTAAACCAGACAGATTATTAAAGAAGATACATTTCCTAGTGGTTTTAGAAACTGTTTTGATAGTTTGAGACTGATTTTTTGGAGTTTGAGGAAAAAATTCAACTTTGATGTTTGGAGGGCTTCTGAGACACCCTGCCGGAATGCACATTTGAAACCCTAGCTAGGGTTAGGGTTAGCATTCCCACAACAGGTAGAGGTTTTTTACTGTCAGTGCTGCATTCCGGGTCCCCAGTTATCTTTAGGATGAGTGATAATTTGCTCCTATGTGCACTTTTAGTTTTCGGACAGTTTTGGTCACCTTTTTGTATATTGCCCTATGCAGTGATTTTATCCAAAACTGAGCCAGATGAAAAGTGTGAAGAATACCTGTTCTAATGGGTAAACTCTCTTCATTTTGTGATTTAAAGTGCAGCTAAAAGTGCAACAGCGGGAAAAATTCTATGGTTCTTGTAACCCTAACCCTAGCCAGGTATTAAAAGCATGCCGATTTAACTACAGTACCATTTAACAGCATTTTTTAGCATCATGAAAATTTGCCTAAACCAGACAGATTATTAAAGAAGATATATTTCCTAGAGGTTTTAGACACCGTTTTGATAGTTTGAGACTGATTTTTTGGAGTTTGAGGAAAAATTTTAACTTTGATGTTTGGAGGGCTTCTGAGACACCCTGCCGGAATGCACATTTGAAACCCTAGCTAGGGTTAGGGTTAGCATTCCCACAACAGGTAGAGGTTTTTTACTGTCAGTGCTGCATTCCGGGTCCCCAGTTATCTTTAGGATGAGTGATAATTTGCTCCTATCTGCACTTTTACTTTTCAGAGAGTTTTGGTCACCTTTTTGTATATTGCCCTATGCAGTGATTTTATCCAAAACTGAGCCAGATGAAAAGTATGAAGAATACCTGTTCTAAAGGGTAAACTCTCTTCATTTTGTCAGTTAAAGTGCAGCTAAAAGTGCAACAGCGGGCAAAATTCTTTGGTTCTTGTAACCCTAACCCTAGCCAGGCATTAAAAGCATGCCGATTTAACTACCATTTAACAGCATTTTTCAGCATCATGAAAATTTGCCTGAACCAGACAGATTATTAAAGAAGATACATTTCCTAGAGGTTTTAGAAACCGTTTTGATAGTTTGAGACTGATTTTTTGGAGTTTGAGGAAAAATTTTAACTTTGATGTTTGGAGGGCTTCTGAGACACCCTGCCGGAATGCACATTTGAAACCCTAGCTAGGGTTAGGGTTAGCATTCCCACAACAGGTAGAGGTTTTTTACTGTCAGTGCTGCATTCCGGGTCCCCAGTTATCTTAAGGATGAGTGATAATTTGCTCCTATCTGCACTTTTAGTTTTCGGACAGTTTTGGTCACCTTTTTGTATATTGCCCTATGCAGTGATTTTATCCAAAACTGAGCCAGATGAAAAGTGTGTAGAATACCTGTTCTAATGGGTAAACTCTCTTCATTTTGTGATTTAAAGTGCAGCTAAAAGTGCAACAGCGGGAAAAATTCTATGGTTCTTGTAACCCTAACCCTAGCCAGGTATTAAAAGCATGCCGATTTAACTACAGTACCATTTAACAGCATTTTTTAGCATCATGAAAATTTGCCTAAACCAGACAGATTATTAAAGAAGATACATTTCCTAGTGGTTTTAGAAACTGTTTTGATAGTTTGAGACTGATTTTTTGGAGTTTGAGGAAAAATTTTAACTTTGATGTTTGGAGGGCTTCTGAGACACCCTGCCGGAATGCACATTTGAAACCCTAGCTAGGGTTAGGGTTAGCATTCCCACAACAGGTAGAGGTTTTTTACTGTCAGTGCTGCATTCTGGGCCCCCAGTTATCTTTAGGATGAGTGATAATTTGCTCCTATCTGCACTTTTAGTTTTTGGACAGTTTTGGTCACCTTTTTGTATATTGCCCTATGCAGTGATTTTATCCAAAACTGAGGCAGATGAAAAGTATGAAGAATACCTGTTCTAATGGGTAAACTCTCTTCATTTTGTCAGTTAAAGTGCAGCTAAAAGTGCAACAGCGGGCAAAATTCTTTGGTTCTTGTAACCCTAACCCTAGCCAGGCATTAAAAGCATGCCGATTTAACTACCATTTAACAGCATTTTTCAGCATCATGAAAATTTGCCTGAACCAGACAGATTATTAAAGAAGATACATTTCCTAGAGGTTTTAGAAACCGTTTTGATAGTTTGAGACTGATTTTTTGGAGTTTGAGGAAAAATTTTAACTTTGATGTTTGGAGGGCTTCTGAGACACCCTGCCGGAATGCACATTTGAAACCCTAGCTAGGGTTAGGGTTAGCATTCCCACAACAGGTAGAGGTTTTTTACTGTCAGTGCTGCATTCCGGGTCCCCAGTTATCTTTAGGATGAGTGATAATTTGCTCCTATCTGCACTTTTACTTTTCGGACAGTTTTGGTCACCTTTTTGTATATTGCCCTATGCAGTGATTTTATCCAAAACTGAGCCAGATGAAAAGTGTGAAGAATACCTGTTCTAAAGGGTAAACTCTCTTCATTTTGTCAGTTAAAGTGCAGCTAAAAGTGCAACAGCGGGCAAAATTCTTTGGTTCTTGTAACCCTAACCCTAGCCAAGTATTAAAAGCATGCCGATTTAACTACCATTTAACAGCATTTTTCAGCATCATGAAAATTTGCCTGAACCAGACAGATTATTAAAGAAGATACATTTCCTAGAGGTTTTAGAAACCGTTTTGATAGTTTGAGACTGATTTTTTGGAGTTTGAGGAAAAATTTTAACTTTGATGTTTGGAGGGCTTCTGAGACACCCTGCCGGAATGCACATTTGAAACCCTAGCTAGGGTTAGGGTTAGCATTCCCACAACAGGTAGAGGTTTTTTACTGTCAGTGCTGCATTCCGGGTCCCCAGTTATCTTTAGGATGAGTGATAATTTGCTCCTATCTGCACTTTTAGTTTTCGGACAGTTTTGGTCACCTTTTTGTATATTGCCCTATGCAGTGATTTTATCCAAAACTGAGGCAGATGAAAAGTGTGAAGAATACCTGTTCTAATGGGTAAACTCTCTTCATTTTGTCAGTTAAAGTGCAGCTAAAAGTGCAACAGCGGGCAAAATTCTTTGGTTCTTGTAACCCTAACCCTAGCCAGGCATTAAAAGCATGCCGATTTAACTACCATTTAACAGCATTTTTCAGCTTCATGAAAATTTGCCTAAACCAGACAGATTATTAAAGAAGATACATTTCCTAGAGGTTATAGAAACCGTTTTGATAGTTTGAGACTGATTTTTTGGAGTTTGAGGAAAAAATGTAACTTTGATGTTTGGAGGGCTTCTGAGACACCCTGCCGGAATGTACATTTGAAACCCTAGCTAGGGTTAGGGTTAGCATTCCCACAACAGGTAGAGGTTTTTTACTGTCAGTGCTGCATTCCGGGCCCCCAGTTATCTTTAGGATGAGTGATAATTTGCTCCTATCTGCACTTTTAGTTTTCAGAGAGTTTTGGTCACCTTTTTGTATATTGCCCTATGCAGTGATTTTATCCAAAACTGAGCCAGATGAAAAGTGTGAAGAATACCTGTTCTAATGGGTAAACTCTCTTCATTTTGTCATTTAAAGTGCAGCTAAAAGTGCAACAGCGGGCAAAATTCTATGGTTCTTGTAACCCTAACCCTAGCCAGGCATTAAAAGCATTCCGATTTAACTACCATTTAACAGCATTTTTCAGCTTCATGAAAATTTGCCTAAACCAGACAGATTATTAAAGAAGATACATTTCCTAGTGGTTTTAGAAACTGTTTTGATAGTTTGAGACTGATTTTTTGGAGTTTGAGGAAAAAATTCAACTTTGATGTTTGGAGGGCTTCTGAGACACCCTGCCGGAATGTACATTTGAAACCCTAGCTAGGGTTAGGGTTAGCATTCCCACAACAGGTAGAAGTTTTTTACTGTCAGTGCTGTATTCCGGGCCCCCAGTTATCTTTAGGATGAGTGATAATTTGCTCCTATCTGCACTTTTAGTTTTCAGAGAGTTTTGGTCACCTTTTTGTATATTGCCCTATGCAGTGATTTTATCCAAAACTGAGCCAGATGAAAAGTGTGAAGAATACCTGTTCTAATGGGTAAACTCTCTTCATTTTGTCATTTAAAGTGCAGCTAAAAGTGCAACAGCGGGCAAAATTCTATGGTTCTTGTAACCCTAACCCTAGCCAGGCATTAAAAGCATGCCGATTTAACTACCATTTAACAGCATTTTTCAGCTTCATGAAAATTTGCCTAAACCAGACAGATTATTAAAGAAGATACATTTCCTAGTGGTTTTAGAAACTGCTTTGATAGTTTGAGACTGATTTTTTGGAGTTTGAGGAAAAAAATCAACTTTGATGTTTGGAGGGCTTCTGAGACACCCTTTCGGAATGCACATTTGAAACCCTAGCTAGGGTTAGGGTTAGCATTCCCACAACAGGTAGAGGTTTTTTACTGTCAGTGCTGCATTCCGGGTCCCCAGTTATCTTTAGGATGAGTGATAATTTGCTCCTATCTGCACTTTTAGTTTTTGGACAGTTTTGGTCACCTTTTTGTATATTGCCCTATGCAGTGATTTTATCCAAAACTGAGCCAGATGAAAAGTATGAAGAATACCTGTTCTAAAGCGTAAACTCTCTTCATTTTGTCAGTTAAAGTGCAGCTAAAAGTGCAACAGCGGGCAAAAGTCTTTGGTTCTTGTAACCCTAACCCTAGCGAGGCATTAAAAGTATGCCGATTTAACTACCATTTAACAGCATTTTTCAGCATCATGAAAATTTGCCTGAACCAGACAGATTATTAAAGAAGATACATTTCCTAGAGGTTTTAGAAACCGTTTTGATAGTTTGAGACTGATTTTTTGGAGTTTGAGGAAAAATTTTAACTTTGGTGTTTGGAGGGCTTCTGAGACACCCTGCCGGAATGCACATTTGAAACCCTAGCTAGGGTTAGGGTTAGCATTCCCACAACAGGTAGAGGTTTTTTACTGTCAGTGCTGCATTCCGGGTCCCCAGTTATCTTTAGGATGAGTGATAATTTGCTCCTATCTGCACTTTTAGTTTTCGGACAGTTTTGGTCACCTTTTTGTATATTGCCCTATGCAGTGATTTTATCCAAAACTGAGCCAGATGAAAAGTGTGAAGAATACCTGTTCTAATGGGTAAACTCTCTTCATTTTGTGATTTAAAGTGCAGCTAAAAGTGCAACAGCGGGAAAAATTCTATGGTTCTTGTAACCCTAACCCTAGCCAGGTATTAAAAGCATGCCGATTTAACTACAGTACCATTTAACAGCATTTTTTAGCATCATGAAAATTTGCCTAAACCAGACAGATAATTAAAGAAGATATATTTCCTAGAGGTTTTAGACACCGTTTTGATAGTTTGAGACTGATTTTTTGGAGTTTGAGGAAAAATTTTAACTTTGATGTTTGGAGGGCTTCTGAGACACCCTGCCGGAATGCACATTTGAAACCCTAGCTAGGGTTAGGGTTAGCATTCCCACAACAGGTAGAAGTTTTTTACTGTCAGTGCTGCATTTTGGGTCCCCAGTTATCTTTAGGATGAGTGATAATTTGCTCCTATGTGCACTTTTAGTTTTCGGACAGTTTTGGTCACCTTTTTGTATATTGCCCTATGCAGTGATTTTATCCAAAACTGAGCCAGATGAAAAGTGTGAAGAATACCTGTTCTAATGGGTAAACTCTCTTCATTTTGTCAGTTAAAGTGCAGCTAAAAGTGCAACAGCGGGAAAAATTCTATGGTTCTTGTAACCCTAACCCTAGCCAGGTATTAAAAGCATGCCGATTTAACTACCATTTAACAGCATTTTTCAGCTTCATGAAAATTTGCCTGAACCAGACAGATTATTAAAGAAGATACATTTCCTAGAGGTTTTAGAAACCGTTTTGATAGTTTGAGACTGATTTTTTGGAGTTTGAGGAAAAATTTTAACTTTGGTGTTTGGAGGGCTTCTGAGACACCCTGCCGGAATGCACATTTGAAACCCTAGCTAGGGTTAGGGTTAGCATTCCCACAACAGGTAGAAGTTTTTTACTGTCAGTGCTGCATTCCGGGTCCCCAGTTATCTTTAGGATGAGTGATAATTTGCTCCTATCTGCACTTTTAGTTTTCGGACAGTTTTGGTCACCTTTTTGTATATTGCCCTATGCAGTGATTTTATCCAAAACTGAGCCAGATGAAAAGTGTGAAGAATACCTGTTCTAATGGGTAAACTCTCTTCATTTTGTGATTTAAAGTGCAGCTAAAAGTGCAACAGCGGGAAAAATTCTATGGTTCTTGTAACCCTAACCCTAGCCAGGTATTAAAAGCATGCCGATTTAACTACAGTACCATTTAACAGCATTTTTTAGCATCATGAAAATTTGCCTAAACCAGACAGATTATTAAAGAAGATATATTTCCTAGAGGTTTTAGACACCGTTTTGATAGTTTGAGACTGATTTTTTGGAGTTTGAGGAAAAATTTTAACTTTGATGTTTGGAGGGCTTCTGAGACACCCTGCCGGAATGCACATTTGAAACCCTAGCTAGGGTTAGGGTTAGCATTCCCACAACAGGTAGAAGTTTTTTACTGTCAGTGCTGCATTTTGGGTCCCCAGTTATCTTTAGGATGAGTGATAATTTGCTCCTATGTGCACTTTTAGTTTTCGGACAGTTTTGGTCACCTTTTTGTATATTGCCCTATGCAGTGATTTTATCCAAAACTGAGCCAGATGAAAAGTGTGAAGAATACCTGTTCTAATGGGTAAACTCTCTTCATTTTGTCAGTTAAAGTGCAGCTAAAAGTGCAACAGCGGGAAAAATTCTATGGTTCTTGTAACCCTAACCCTAGCCAGGTATTAAAAGCATGCCGATTTAACTACAGTACCATTTAACAGCATTTTTCAGCATCATGAAAATTTGCCTGAACCAGACAGATTATTAAAGAAGATACATTTCCTAGAGGTTTTAGAAACCGTTTTGATAGTTTGAGACTGATTTTTTGGAGTTTGAGGAAAAATTTTAACTTTGGTGTTTGGAGGGCTTCTGAGACACCCTGCCGGAATGCACATTTGAAACCCTAGCTAGGGTTAGGGTTAGCATTCCCACAACAGGTAGAGGTTTATTACTGTCAGTGCTGCATTCCGGGTCCCCAGTTATCTTTAGGATGAGTGATAATTTGCTCCTATCTGCACTTTTAGTTTTCGGACAGTTTTGGTCACCTTTTTGTATATTGCCCTATGCAGTGATTTTATCCAAAACTGAGCCAGATGAAAAGTGTGAAGAATACCTGTTCTAATGGGTAAACTCTCTTCATTTTGTGATTTAAAGTGCAGCTAAAAGTGCAACAGCGGGAAAAATTCTATGGTTCTTGTAACCCTAACCCTAGCCAGGTATTAAAAGCATGCCGATTTAACTACAGTACCATTTAACAGCATTTTTTAGCATCATGAAAATTTGCCTAAACCAGACAGATTATTAAAGAAGATATATTTCCTAGAGGTTTTAGACACCGTTTTGATAGTTTGAGACTGATTTTTTGGAGTTTGAGGAAAAATTTTAACTTTGATGTTTGGAGGGCTTCTGAGACACCCTGCCGGAATGCACATTTGAAACCCTAGCTAGGGTGAGGGTTAGCATTCCCACAAGAGGTAGAGGTTTTTTACTGTCAGTGCTGCATTCCGGGTCCCCAGTTACAGATGCAGCCATTCAAAGTGCGCGGTAAAGACACCGCAGTACAGATACCGCAGGTAAGATGACACGCGATACCGCGGTGCGTGATTGGTTGACCGACAGGGGCACTCGTGGTCCGTTGGTCTGTCGTAGAAAGACTTACTGTACTGTAAACGTCTTTACTGTGCCCGTTGTAGATATTGAATTTTACCACTGAAGGGAAATCTTAGTAGCTGAGCATAAAAAGAATAGGAGCATACTGTAACGCGTGTGAAGGCCATAAACGATATTAATTTTGGAACGTAAACATACAGTATATGGCTGGTCTTGGTACTTTAAAGAAAAAAATACGCACCAGTATTCCATTTCTCCCTAAACATTGTAAGCTTCGAAGTCTTTAACTAACGTGATACCGGAGTCAACAAGCATACTTTTAGAATTTGATTAAAAGGGAATATAATATGGAATCGCGTATCTCAATAATTTAATAACGGTATGATTATATCCGTGTACTGCGGCAGAGCTATGTAGGGCTGTTTCGCCTGCCTGATCATGTGAGCTCTCTTGTAGCCTACTGGTCTAGGTGCGTGACCACCAGCTGGTAGGTTGGGTGTTCGAATCCAGCTGGTTCTGGACTTTTCATTTTTATTTATTTATTTTTTAATCGCGTAACATAAACATATTACCGTATGCAAACTGTACTGTATACAGTATGTATATGTATATTTAATGTCTTAACTGTGCCCGTTTAATTGAATTTAAAAAACATTTAACACGAACATTAAGCTGCTTACATCTTCCGCCTGAGAACAGTCACCCGTTGCTACCCAACGCAGAATGGTGATTGGCTGACACCATCTGACACCCCTCTGATTGGAGAAAAAAGACGTGCTGGTGTGCTATACCAGGAAGAGGATTCTTTCCATTCAAAACGTGTATTTTAAAAGTTTAAGAAGTAAAAACCTTACAGCGTACACAGATTTCTAAACTGATCAGGATCGTTATCTTTGTCTTATGCATAATAATGTTCACCGCTCTGTCCAGCAAATTAATAATAAACTTTATTTTATATAGCGTTTTAAACGAATAAGAAATTAGATTGCTCATAAACCTAATCACTTGCTTTTTCTTTTTATTTAGGCTCAGATTTCAACTATAGATCGTATTATTAATAACCATAATAACAACCAACCAACAAAAACAACCATATAAACATAATACCAACCAAAAACATAGATAACAACCACAATACAAAATCAAATAATCAAACCATTTTACACTCGCAAAGTCATCCAATTATCATAATCCCGCCCCTTATGCAAAACCAAACCTTCCTCCCATCCCAGTTTATCCTGTTTATCATAAACAAAATCCACCTCAATTTTCAACATAAAGCATTACACAAAATCAATACCTCAACACTCCATACTCAACAACGATAATTCACAAACAGCCAGAACATGTAACTACACATTCCCAAACAGACCTACTTTCCATAGCCCCGCCCCTTATGCAAAACCAACATCCCTCCCCTGTTCTCTCTCTCCCCTGGCGGTTGTAATTGTTTTTATTTTCAAATAAATTTTAGCAAAGTCATGTATTTTAAAAATCTTAAGATTTTTCTATTTATGTCTTTATTTAGTGGTTTCATTAGTGACAAAGGCTAAACTTTCTTGGAAAAATGTCTTTTATGTAAACCATGTTTGCTATTAATTCATTCAGGGCTAAAATATGTTCATTGTCTTCTAATGAAAGAAGGGTTCCTTTCGCCGTAGTCGAGAGCCTAGCCTTTAACTAGTAAGTACTGTATTTACTGGGTTTTTGAGGGGGGGGGGGGTGTCTTTCGCTGGAAATCTCGCCTCCTACTTTGAAAATACCCGTGAAACCGGTTCAATTCGTCACAGCCAGCACTCCTGCAGAGAGTTGGGTTGTACTTGCAGTGTATACAGTACACGCGTTATGCTCTTCGTTAATGTCTGTGAAGTTTTATTTAATCTCTGAGCCATACTGATTCTTCTGGAAGCACACCAGTATTCCACTTTCTCCCTAAACATTTTTAGGATCAGAGTCTTACATGTGGTTATTTCGAAAACGTTTGTACGTGCTCCTTCTTACCATGTTACTGTTTACCGTTACTGACCATATTAAGTTTAAGTGCCTGTGGGCACTTTTCCTGTCCGTGGGGGGTGGACCGTCTTTCATTAGAAGGTTAGTCTGTTCTACTCTGAGAATGTAGGGGGGGGGGGTGGGAAGTGCCCGCGGTCATTTAATTAGTATTAAAATCTTAGTTATCTTTCTAGTTCACAGGTTTGCATGCATAATTTAATTTTGAAAGCCACTGAGACATCAGGTACTACTGTTGTATTTATGAAAAAGAAACAAAACAAAAAACATACTAACAACTGTGCCATCCTACTCCTTAGTTAATACATTTTATTATTCATAAACAGTTAACATTGTTAGCAAAATATTTTGAATTATATTTAACCCTATTTTTTCTTTAGTTTTGTATTTAACTTATTATATGATAGACTTAATGTATATTAATGTATATTTGAACAATGAAAATATATTTTTACAAGATTTTACATTAAGCACTTAAAATTAATATGGTTAATAATAGTAAACTGTAACATGCTGTAACAAGATCGGTTAAACTTCGAAGAAAATCCTTTCAGAGAAAATGTTTCAGGTGTGAAGAACAAACCTGTTCCCACACACCCTGCCCCCACTACCATTAGAATATACACAAACATTTTATTTTTAGCGTTTCATTCTGAGCAGAAGACCCTCACACCTGAAGAGTGCTGGCTGTGACGAATTAAACCGGTTTTACAGGTTTCAATCACAGATTGGGACTCAGTAAAGTAACACACAGCGCCAGTGGATTTGATAATACTGTACCTAACCAAAATCCGCAATATGGAAACAGAACCTGTGTAATTGTTGATAGATGATGTACTCGTAACATTTTTTCAAGACGAACTACAACATTTAAAAAATGACTTGTATGTACTTGATATCTCTAATCAATCCACGGGTTCCAGCACAAAACGAAACTAAAACGCATACCGTTTCGCGCTTCTTATTAGTTGCTCAAAAGTAATTTGACCGTATGAAATGCATAATATAAACCTAGAAACATATACGTGAGCAGTACTTAAGCACTGTAGTATCGGTGTTAAGACATACCTCTCAAATACTGTAAATCAAGTTAAAAATATCTCAAGAACGATTCTGGTCGTAATGAAACCATGTTTCGTGTATGTTTTCTTTTTCATCTTGAAATAACTCATTTCTAAATACCTTTTTCACTGTTAACATCTTGTAGCAACTTTGCGACAAAATATACACTCTGACAGTTCATCCTGCTACCAACATTAAATAAAACAAATCTTAAGATTTCTATATTTATGTCTTTATTTAGTGGTTTCATTCGAAGCTTACAATGTTTAGGGAGAAATGGAATACTGGTGCGTATTTTTTTCTTTAAAGTACCGAGACCAGCCATATACTGTATGTTTATGTTAAGATTTCCCTTCAGTGGTAAAATTAGATATGAATATTCAATACTTAAACGGGCACAGTTAAGACATTAAATATACATATACATATTGTATACAGTACAGTTTGCATACGGTAATATGTTTATGTTACGCGATTAAAAAATAAATAAATAAAACTGGAAGGTCCAGCACCACCATTATGTTTATATGGTTGTTTTTGTTGGTTGGTTGTTATTATGGTTATTAATAATACGATCTATAGTTGAAATCTGAGCCTAAATAAAAAGAAAAAGCAAGTGATTAGGTTTATGAGCAATCTAATTTCTTATTCGTTTAAAACGCTATATAAAATAAAGTTTATTATTAATTTGCTGGACAGAGCGGTGAACATTATTATGCATAAGACAAAGATAACGATCCTGATCAGTTTAGAAATCTGTGTACGCTGTAAGGTTTTTACTTCTTAAACTTTTAAAATACACGTTTTGAATGGAAAGAATCCTCTTCCTGGTATAGCACACCAGCACGTCTTTTTTCTCCAATCAGAGGGGTGTCAGATGGTGTCAGCCAATCACCATTCTGCGTTGGGTAGCAACGGGTGACTGTTCTCAGGCGGAAGATGTAAGCAGCTTAATGTTCGTGTTAAATATGTTTTTTAAATTCAATTAAACGGGCACAGTTAAGACATTAAATATACATATACATACTGTATACAGTACAGTTTGCATACGGTAATATGTTTATGTTACGCGATTAAAAAATAAATAAATAAAAAAGAAAAGTCCAGAACCAGCTGGATTCGAACACCCAACCTACCAGCTGGTGGTCACGCACCTAGACCAGTAGGCTACAAGAGAGCTCACATTATCAGGCAGGCGAAACAGCCCTACATAGCTCTGCCGCAGTACACGGATATAATCATACCGTTATTAAATTATTGAGATATGCGATTCCATATTATATTCCCTTTTAATCAAATTCTAAAAGTATGCTTGTTGACTCCGGTTTCACGTTAGTTAAAGACTTCGAAGCTTACAATGTTTAGGGAGAAATGGAATACCGGTGTGTATTTTTCCTTGTGATATTTTAAGCTCTAGTTGAATGATAGGTGTCGCATTTTAAATCATTTTCGTAGCTAGAAATTATGAAACGCCCTGTTAAAAGCAAGGAAGTTTTTATGCCCCGTTGAAGTAAAACAAAATGCCTGACAAAGTATGGCTTGGACAGATTCCAAGTGCTTGTACAAATGTGCTAAAGAAATTATACTTTGAGTATACAGCTTGTCCAAAGTCATCCATTATTAATACTATTAGTAATATCTTCAGTAAAGGCTTTGATGCATAAATATTTCTGATAAAGGTAGGTTGTGTACTTCTGTCCAACTGAGCAATCTTGCTTTCATAATATATACCAACATTTTAATGACTGATGATTAACATGCTGTAATACACAGTTCCAAATTAAAGGCTCAAATGCTGTACATGAGAGGTTAAGCTCCCCCTGGCGGTTTTACAAGGCGACGCCGGATAGTTAGTCACGTGACACACGTGACACACGTGATACCGCGTGATACTGCGTGATACTGTGACACGCCCACCGGGGTATGCCGCGAAATACCTCACCCATTTTGAATGGCTGCATCTGTATCTTTAGGATGAGTGATAATTTGCTCCTATCTGCACTTTTACTTTTCAGAGAGTTTTGGTCACCTTTTTGTATATTGCCCTATGCAGTGATTTTATCCAAAACTGAGGCAGATGAAAAGTGTGAAGAATACCTGTTCTAATGGGTAAACTCTCTTCATTTTGTCAGTTAAAGTGCAGCTAAAAGTGCAACAGCGGGCAAAATTCTTTGGTTCTTGTAACCCTAACCCTAGCCAGGCATTAAAAGCATGCCGATTTAACTACCATTTAACAGCGTTTTTCAGCTTCATGAAAATTTGCCTAAACCAGACAGATTATTAAAGAAGATACATTTCCTAGAGGTTTTGGAAACCGTTTTGATAGTTTGAGACTGATTTTTTGGAGTTTGAGGAAAAAATTCAACTTTGATGTTTGGAGGGCTTCTGAGACACCCTGCCGGAATGCACATTTGAAACCCTAGCTAGGGTTAGGGTTAGCATTCCCACAACAGGTAGAAGTTTTTTACTGTCAGTGCTGCATTTTGGGTCCCCAGTTATCTTTAGGATGAGTGATAATTTGCTCCTATGTGCACTTTTAGTTTTCGGACAGTTTTGGTCACCTTTTTGTATATTGCCCTATGCAGTGATTTTATCCAAAACTGAGCCAGATGAAAAGTGTGAAGAATACCTGTTCTAATGGGTAAACTCTCTTCATTTTGTCATTTAAAGTGCAGCTAAAAGTGCAACAGCGGGCAAAATTCTATGGTTTTTGTAACCCTAACCCTAGCCAGGCATTAAAAGCATGCCGATTTAACTACCATTTAACAGCATTTTTCAGCTTCATGAAAATTTGCCTGAACCAGACAGATTATTAAAGAAGATACATTTCCAAGAGGTTTTAGAAACCGTTTTGATAGTTTGAGACTGATTTTTTGGAGTTTGAGGAAAAAATTCAACCTTGATGTTTGGAGGGCTTCTGAGACACCCTGCCGGAATGCACATTTGAAACCCTAGCTAGGGTTAGGGTTAGCATTCCCACAACAGGTAGAGGTTTTTTACTGTCAGTGCTGCATTCCGGGTCCCCAGTTATCTTTAGGATGAGTGATAATTTGCTCCTATCTGCACTTTTACTTTTCAGAGAGTTTTGGTCACCTTTTTGTATATTGCCCTATGCAGTGATTTTATCCAAAACTGAGGCAGATGAAAAGTGTGAAGAATACCTGTTCTAATGGGTAAACTCTCTTCATTTTGTCAGTTAAAGTGCAGCTAAAAGTGCAACAGCGGGCAAAATTCTTTGGTTCTTGTAACCCTAACCCTAGCCAGGCATTAAAAGCATGCCGATTTAACTACCATTTAACAGCGTTTTTCAGCTTCATGAAAATTTGCCTAAACCAGACAGATTATTAAAGAAGATACATTTCCTAGAGGTTTTGGAAACCGTTTTGATAGTTTGAGACTGATTTTTTGGAGTTTGAGGAAAAAATTCAACTTTGATGTTTGGAGGGCTTCTGAGACACCCTGCCGGAATGCACATTTGAAACCCTAGCTAGGGTTAGGGTTAGCATTCCCACAACAGGTAGAAGTTTTTTACTGTCAGTGCTGCATTTTGGGTCCCCAGTTATCTTTAGGATGAGTGATAATTTGCTCCTATGTGCACTTTTAGTTTTCGGACAGTTTTGGTCACCTTTTTGTATATTGCCCTATGCAGTGATTTTATCCAAAACTGAGCCAGATGAAAAGTGTGAAGAATACCTGTTCTAATGGGTAAACTCTCTTCATTTTGTCATTTAAAGTGCAGCTAAAAGTGCAACAGCGGGCAAAATTCTATGGTTTTTGTAACCCTAACCCTAGCCAGGCATTAAAAGCATGCCGATTTAACTACCATTTAACAGCATTTTTCAGCTTCATGAAAATTTGCCTGAACCAGACAGATTATTAAAGAAGATACATTTCCAAGAGGTTTTAGAAACCGTTTTGATAGTTTGAGACTGATTTTTTGGAGTTTGAGGAAAAAATTCAACCTTGATGTTTGGAGGGCTTCTGAGACACCCTGCCGGAATGCACATTTGAAACCCTAGCTAGGGTTAGGGTTAGCATTCCCACAACAGGTAGAGGTTTTTTACTGTCAGTGCTGCATTCCGGGTCCCCAGTTATCTTTAGGATGAGTGATAATTTGCTCCTATCTGCACTCTTAGTTTTCGGACAGTTTTGGTCACCTTTTTGTATATTGCCCTATGCAGTGATTTTATCCAAAACTGAGCCAGATGAAAAGTGTGAAGAATACCTGTTCTAATGGGTAAACTCTCTTCATTTTGTCAGTTAAAGTGCAGCTAAAAGTGCAACAGCGGGCAAAATTCTTTGGTTCTTGTAACCCTAACCCTAGCCAGGCATTAAAAGCATGCCGATTTAACTACCATTTAACAGCATTTTTCAGCTTCATGAAAATTTGCCTAAACCAGACAGATTATTAAAGAAGATACATTTCCTAGAGGTTATAGAAACCGTTTTGATAGTTTGAGACTGATTTTTTGGAGTTTGAGGAAAAAATTCAACTTTGATGTTTGGAGGGCTTCTGAGACACCCTGCCGGAATGTACATTTGAAACCCTAGCTAGGGTTAGGGTTAGCATTCCCACAACAGGTAGAAGTTTTTTACTGTCAGTGCTGCATTTTGGGTCCCCAGTTATATTTAGGATGAGTGATAATTTGCTCCTATCTGCACTTTTAGTTTTCGGACAGTTTTGGTCACCTTTTTGTATAGTGCCCTATGCAGTGATTTTATCCAAAACTGAGCCAGATGAAAAGTATGAAGAATACCTGTTCTAAAGGGTAAACTCTCTTCATTTTGTCAGTTTAAGTGCAGCTAAAAGTGCAACAGCGGGCAAAATTCTTTGGTTCTTGTAACCCTAACCCTAGCCAGGCATTAAAAGCATGCCGATTTAACTACCATTTAACAGCATTTTTCAGCATCATGAAAATTTGCCTGAACCAGACAGATTATTAAAGAAGATACATTTCCTAGAGGTTTTAGAAACCGTTTTGATAGTTTGAGACTGATTTTTTGGAGTTTGAGGAAAAATTTTAACTTTGATGTTTGGAGGGCTTCTGAGACACCCTGCCGGAATGCACATTTGAAACCCTAGCTAGGGTTAGGGTTAGCATTCCCACAACAGGTAGAGGTTTTTTACTGTCAGTGCTGCATTCCGGGTCCCCAGTTATCTTTAGGATGAGTGATAATT
Source organism: Lepisosteus platostomus (assembly GCF_059453375.1). Classification (NCBI taxonomy): domain Eukaryota; kingdom Metazoa; phylum Chordata; class Actinopteri; order Semionotiformes; family Lepisosteidae; genus Lepisosteus; species Lepisosteus platostomus. The sequence goes on from NC_142616.1 coordinate 12,993,798, forward strand.
TGCTCCTATCTGCACTTTTAGTTTTCGGACAGTTTTGGTCACCTTTTTGTATATTGCCCTATGCAGTGATTTTATCCAAAACTGAGCCAGATGAAAAGTGTGAAGAATACCTGTTCTAATGGGTAAACTCTCTTCATTTTGTCAGTTAAAGTGCAGCTAAAAGTGCAACAGCGGGAAAAATTCTATGGTTCTTGTAACCCTAACCCTAGCCAGGTATTAAAAGCATGCCGATTTAACTACAGTACCATTTAACAGCATTTTTCAGCATCATGAAAATTTGCCTAAACCAGACAGATTATTAAAGAAGATATATTTCCTAGAGGTTTTAGAAATCGTTTTGATAGTTTGAGACTGATTTTTTGGAGTTTGAGGAAAAAATTCAACCTTGATGTTTGGAGGGCTTCTGAGACACCCTGCCGGAATGTACATTTGAAACCCTAGCTAGGGTTAGGGTTAGCATTCCCACAACAGGTAGAAGTTTTTTACTGTCAGTGCTGCTTTCCGGGCCCCCAGTTATCTTTAGGATGAGTGATAATTTGCTCCTATCTGCACTTTCAGTTTTTGGACAGTTTTGGTCACCTTTTTGTATATTGCCCTATGCAGTGATTTTATCCAAAACTGAGCCAGATGAAAAGTATGAAGAATACCTGTTCTAAAGGGTAAACTCTCTTCATTTTGTCAGTTAAAGTGCAGCTAAAAGTGCAACAGCGGGCAAAAGTCTTTGGTTCTTGTAACCCTAACCCTAGCGAGGCATTAAAAGCATGCCGATTTAACTACCATTTAACAGCATTTTTCAGCATCATGAAAATTTGCCTGAACCAGACAGATTATTAAAGAAGATACATTTCCTAGAGGTTTTAGAAACCGTTTTGATAGTTTGAGACTGATTTTTTGGAGTTTGAGGAAAAATTTTAACTTTGATGTTTGGAGGGCTTCTGAGACACCCTGCCGGAATGCACATTTGAAACCCTAGCTAGGGTTAGGGTTAGCATTCCCACAACAGGTAGAGGTTTTTTACTGTCAGTGCTGCATTCCGGGTCCCCAGTTATCTTTAGGATGAGTGATAATTTGCTCCTATCTGCACTTTTAGTTTTCAGAGAGTTTTGGTCACCTTTTTGTATATTGCCCTATGCAGTGATTTTATCCAAAACTGAGCCAGATGAAAAGTGTGAAGAATACCTGTTCTAATGGGTAAAATCTATTCATTTTGTCATTTAAAGTGCAGCTAAAAGTGCAACAGCGGGCAAAATTCTATGGTTCTTGTAACCCTAACGCTAGCCAGGCATTAAAAGCATGCCGATTTAACTACCATTTAACAGCATTTTTCAGCATCATGAAAATTTGCCTAAACCAGACAGATTATTAAAGAAGATACATTTCCTAGAGGTTTTAGAAACCGTTTTGATAGTTTGAGACTGATTTTTTGGAGTTTGAGGAAAAAATTTAACTTTGATGTTTGGAGGGCTTCTGAGACACCCTGCCGGAATGTACATTTGAAACCCTAGCTAGGGTTAGGGTTAGCATTCCCACAACAGGTAGAGGTTTTTTACTGTCAGTGCTGCATTCCGGGTCCCCAGTTATCTTTAGGATGAGTGATAATTTGCTCCTATGTGCACTTTTAGTTTTCGGACAGTTTTGGTCACCTTTTTGTATATTGCCCTATGCAGTGATTTTATCCAAAACTGAGCCAGATGAAAAGTGTGAAGAATACCTGTTCTAATGGGTAAACTCTCTTCATTTTGTCATTTAAAGTGCAGCTAAAAGTGCAACAGCGGGCAAAATTCTATGGTTCTTGTAACCCTAACGCTAGCCAGGCATTAAAAGCATGCCGATTTAACTACCATTTAACAGCATTTTTCAGCATCATGAAAATTTGCCTAAACCAGACAGATTATTAAAGAAGATACATTTCCTAGAGGTTTTAGAAACCGTTTTGATAGTTTGAGACTGATTTTTTGGAGTTTGAGGAAAAAATTTAACTTTGATGTTTGGAGGGCTTCTGAGACACCCTGCCGGAATGTACATTTGAAACCCTAGCTAGGGTTAGGGTTAGCATTCCCACAACAGGTAGAGGTTTTTTACTGTCAGTGCTGCATTCCGGGTCCCCAGTTATCTTTAGGATGAGTGATAATTTGCTCCTATGTGCACTTTTAGTTTTCGGACAGTTTTGGTCACCTTTTTGTATATTGCCCTATGCAGTGATTTTATCCAAAACTGAGCCAGATGAAAAGTGTGAAGAATACCTGTTCTAAAGGGTAAACTCTCTTCATTTTGTCAGTTAAAGTGCAGCTAAAAGTGCAACAGCGGGCAAAATTCTTTGGTTCTTGTAACCCTAACCCTAGCCAGGCATTAAAAGCATGCCGATTTAACTACCATTTAACAGCATTTTTCAGCATCATGAAAATTTGCCTGAACCAGACAGATTATTAAAGAAGATACATTTCCTAGAGGTTTTAGAAACCGTTTTGATAGTTTGAGACTGATTTTTTGGAGTTTGAGGAAAAATTTTAACTTTGATGTTTGGAGGGCTTCTGACACACCCTGCCGGAATGCACATTTGAAACCCTAGCTAGGGTTAGGGTTAGCATTCCCACAACAGGTAGAGGTTTTTTACTGTCAGTGCTGCATTCCGGGTCCCCAGTTATCTTTAGGATGAGTGATAATTTGCTCCTATCTGCACTTTTAGTTTTCGGACAGTTTTGGTCACCTTTTTGTATATTGCCCTATGCAGTGATTTTATCCAAAACTGAGCCAGATGAAAAGTGTGAAGAATACCTGTTCTAATGGGTAAACTCTCTTCATTTTGTGATTTAAAGTGCAGCTAAAAGTGCAACAGCGGGAAAAATTCTATGGTTCTTGTAACCCTAACCCTAGCCAGGTATTAAAAGCATGCCGATTTAACTACAGTACCATTTAACAGCATTTTTTAGGATCATGAAAATTTGCCTAAACCAGACAGATTATTAAAGAAGATATATTTCCTAGAGGTTTTTGAAATCGTTTTGATAGTTTGAGACTGATTTTTTGGAGTTTGAGGAAAAAATTCAACCTTGATGTTTGGAGGGCTTCTGAGACACCCTGCTGGAATGTACATTTGAAACCCTAGCTAGGGTTAGGGTTAGCATTCCCACAACAGGTAGAAGTTTTTTACTGTCAGTGCTGCTTTCCGGGCCCCCAGTTATCTTTAGGATGAGTGATAATTTGCTCCTATCTGCACTTTTAGTTTTCAGAGAGTTTTGGTCACCTTTTTGTATATTGCCCTATGCAGTGATTTTATCCAAAACTGAGCCAGATGAAAAGTGTGAAGAATACCTGTTCTAATGGGTAAAATCTATTCATTTTGTCATTTAAAGTGCAGCTAAAAGTGCAACAGCGGGCAAAATTCTATGGTTCTTGTAACCCTAACGCTAGCCAGGCATTAAAAGCATGCCGATTTAACTACCATTTAACAGCATTTTTCAGCATCATGAAAATTTGCCTAAACCAGACAGATTATTAAAGAAGATACATTTCCTAGAGGTTTTAGAAACCGTTTTGATAGTTTGAGACTGATTTTTTGGAGTTTGAGGAAAAAATTTAACTTTGATGTTTGGAGGGCTTCTGAGACACCCTGCCGGAATGTACATTTGAAACCCTAGCTAGGGTTAGGGTTAGCATTCCCACAACAGGTAGAGGTTTTTTACTGTCAGTGCTGCATTCCGGGTCCCCAGTTATCTTTAGGATGAGTGATAATTTGCTCCTATGTGCACTTTTAGTTTTCGGACAGTTTTGGTCACCTTTTTGTATATTGCCCTATGCAGTGATTTTATCCAAAACTGAGCCAGATGAAAAGTGTGAAGAATACCTGTTCTAATGGGTAAACTCTCTTCATTTTGTGATTTAAAGTGCAGCTAAAAGTGCAACAGCGGGAAAAATTCTATGGTTCTTGTAACCCTAACCCTAGCCAGGTATTAAAAGCATGCCGATTTAACTACAGTACCATTTAACAGCATTTTTTAGGATCATGAAAATTTGCCTAAACCAGACAGATTATTAAAGAAGATATATTTCCTAGAGGTTTTAGAAATCGTTTTGATAGTTTGAGACTGATTTTTTGGAGTTTGAGGAAAAAATTCAACCTTGATGTTTGGAGGGCTTCTGAGACACCCTGCCGGAATGTACATTTGAAACCCTAGCTAGGGTTAGGGTTAGCATTCCCACAACAGGTAGAAGTTTTTTACTGTCAGTGCTGCTTTCCGGGCCCCCAGTTATCTTTAGGATGAGTGATAATTTGCTCCTATCTGCACTTTCAGTTTTTGGACAGTTTTGGTCACCTTTTTGTATATTGCCCTATGCAGTGATTTTATCCAAAACTGAGCCAGATGAAAAGTATGAAGAATACCTGTTCTAAAGGGTAAACTCTCTTCATTTTGTCAGTTAAAGTGCAGCTAAAAGTGCAACAGCGGGCAAAAGTCTTTGGTTCTTGTAACCCTAACCCTAGCGAGGCATTAAAAGCATGCCGATTTAACTACCATTTAACAGCATTTTTCAGCATCATGAAAATTTGCCTGAACCAGACAGATTATTAAAGAAGATACATTTCCTAGAGGTTTTAGAAACCGTTTTGATAGTTTGAGACTGATTTTTTGGAGTTTGAGGAAAAATTTTAACTTTGATGTTTGGAGGGCTTCTGAGACACCCTGCCGGAATGCACATTTGAAACCCTAGCTAGGGTTAGGGTTAGCATTCCCACAACAGGTAGAGGTTTTTTACTGTCAGTGCTGCATTCCGGGTCCCCAGTTATCTTTAGGATGAGTGATAATTTGCTCCTATCTGCACTTTTAGTTTTCAGAGAGTTTTGGTCACCTTTTTGTATATTGCCCTATGCAGTGATTTTATCCAAAACTGAGCCAGATGAAAAGTGTGAAGAATACCTGTTCTAATGGGTAAAATCTATTCATTTTGTCATTTAAAGTGCAGCTAAAAGTGCAACAGCGGGCAAAATTCTATGGTTCTTGTAACCCTAACGCTAGCCAGGCATTAAAAGCATGCCGATTTAACTACCATTTAACAGCATTTTTCAGCATCATGAAAATTTGCCTAAACCAGACAGATTATTAAAGAAGATACATTTCCTAGAGGTTTTAGAAACCGTTTTGATAGTTTGAGACTGATTTTTTGGAGTTTGAGGAAAAAATTTAACTTTGATGTTTGGAGGGCTTCTGAGACACCCTGCCGGAATGTACATTTGAAACCCTAGCTAGGGTTAGGGTTAGCATTCCCACAACAGGTAGAGGTTTTTTACTGTCAGTGCTGCATTCCGGGTCCCCAGTTATCTTTAGGATGAGTGATAATTTGCTCCTATGTGCACTTTTAGTTTTCGGACAGTTTTGGTCACCTTTTTGTATATTGCCCTATGCAGTGATTTTATCCAAAACTGAGCCAGATGAAAAGTGTGAAGAATACCTGTTCTAAAGGGTAAACTCTCTTCATTTTGTCAGTTAAAGTGCAGCTAAAAGTGCAACAGCGGGCAAAATTCTTTGGTTCTTGTAACCCTAACCCTAGCCAGGCATTAAAAGCATGCCGATTTAACTACCATTTAACAGCATTTTTCAGCATCATGAAAATTTGCCTGAACCAGACAGATTATTAAAGAAGATACATTTCCTAGAGGTTTTAGAAACCGTTTTGATAGTTTGAGACTGATTTTTTGGAGTTTGAGGAAAAATTTTAACTTTGATGTTTGGAGGGCTTCTGACACACCCTGCCGGAATGCACATTTGAAACCCTAGCTAGGGTTAGGGTTAGCATTCCCACAACAGGTAGAGGTTTTTTACTGTCAGTGCTGCATTCCGGGTCCCCAGTTATCTTTAGGATGAGTGATAATTTGCTCCTATCTGCACTTTTAGTTTTCGGACAGTTTTGGTCACCTTTTTGTATATTGCCCTATGCAGTGATTTTATCCAAAACTGAGCCAGATGAAAAGTGTGAAGAATACCTGTTCTAATGGGTAAACTCTCTTCATTTTGTGATTTAAAGTGCAGCTAAAAGTGCAACAGCGGGAAAAATTCTATGGTTCTTGTAACCCTAACCCTAGCCAGGTATTAAAAGCATGCCGATTTAACTACAGTACCATTTAACAGCATTTTTTAGGATCATGAAAATTTGCCTAAACCAGACAGATTATTAAAGAAGATATATTTCCTAGAGGTTTTTGAAATCGTTTTGATAGTTTGAGACTGATTTTTTGGAGTTTGAGGAAAAAATTCAACCTTGATGTTTGGAGGGCTTCTGAGACACCCTGCTGGAATGTACATTTGAAACCCTAGCTAGGGTTAGGGTTAGCATTCCCACAACAGGTAGAAGTTTTTTACTGTCAGTGCTGCTTTCCGGGCCCCCAGTTATCTTTAGGATGAGTGATAATTTGCTCCTATCTGCACTTTTAGTTTTCAGAGAGTTTTGGTCACCTTTTTGTATATTGCCCTATGCAGTGATTTTATCCAAAACTGAGCCAGATGAAAAGTGTGAAGAATACCTGTTCTAATGGGTAAAATCTATTCATTTTGTCATTTAAAGTGCAGCTAAAAGTGCAACAGCGGGCAAAATTCTATGGTTCTTGTAACCCTAACGCTAGCCAGGCATTAAAAGCATGCCGATTTAACTACCATTTAACAGCATTTTTCAGCATCATGAAAATTTGCCTAAACCAGACAGATTATTAAAGAAGATACATTTCCTAGAGGTTTTAGAAACCGTTTTGATAGTTTGAGACTGATTTTTTGGAGTTTGAGGAAAAAATTTAACTTTGATGTTTGGAGGGCTTCTGAGACACCCTGCCGGAATGTACATTTGAAACCCTAGCTAGGGTTAGGGTTAGCATTCCCACAACAGGTAGAGGTTTTTTACTGTCAGTGCTGCATTCCGGGTCCCCAGTTATCTTTAGGATGAGTGATAATTTGCTCCTATGTGCACTTTTAGTTTTCGGACAGTTTTGGTCACCTTTTTGTATATTGCCCTATGCAGTGATTTTATCCAAAACTGAGCCAGATGAAAAGTGTGAAGAATACCTGTTCTAATGGGTAAACTCTCTTCATTTTGTGATTTAAAGTGCAGCTAAAAGTGCAACAGCGGGAAAAATTCTATGGTTCTTGTAACCCTAACCCTAGCCAGGTATTAAAAGCATGCCGATTTAACTACAGTACCATTTAACAGCATTTTTTAGGATCATGAAAATTTGCCTAAACCAGACAGATTATTAAAGAAGATATATTTCCTAGAGGTTTTAGAAATCGTTTTGATAGTTTGAGACTGATTTTTTGGAGTTTGAGGAAAAAATTCAACCTTGATGTTTGGAGGGCTTCTGAGACACCCTGCCGGAATGTACATTTGAAACCCTAGCTAGGGTTAGGGTTAGCATTCCCACAACAGGTAGAAGTTTTTTACTGTCAGTGCTGCTTTCCGGGCCCCCAGTTATCTTTAGGATGAGTGATAATTTGCTCCTATCTGCACTTTCAGTTTTTGGACAGTTTTGGTCACCTTTTTGTATATTGCCCTATGCAGTGATTTTATCCAAAACTGAGCCAGATGAAAAGTATGAAGAATACCTGTTCTAAAGGGTAAACTCTCTTCATTTTGTCAGTTAAAGTGCAGCTAAAAGTGCAACAGCGGGCAAAAGTCTTTGGTTCTTGTAACCCTAACCCTAGCGAGGCATTAAAAGCATGCCGATTTAACTACCATTTAACAGCATTTTTCAGCATCATGAAAATTTGCCTGAACCAGACAGATTATTAAAGAAGATACATTTCCTAGAGGTTTTAGAAACCGTTTTGATAGTTTGAGACTGATTTTTTGGAGTTTGAGGAAAAATTTTAACTTTGATGTTTGGAGGGCTTCTGAGACACCCTGCCGGAATGCACATTTGAAACCCTAGCTAGGGTTAGGGTTAGCATTCCCACAACAGGTAGAGGTTTTTTACTGTCAGTGCTGCATTCCGGGTCCCCAGTTATCTTTAGGATGAGTGATAATTTGCTCCTATCTGCACTTTTAGTTTTCAGAGAGTTTTGGTCACCTTTTTGTATATTGCCCTATGCAGTGATTTTATCCAAAACTGAGCCAGATGAAAAGTGTGAAGAATACCTGTTCTAATGGGTAAAATCTATTCATTTTGTCATTTAAAGTGCAGCTAAAAGTGCAACAGCGGGCAAAATTCTATGGTTCTTGTAACCCTAACGCTAGCCAGGCATTAAAAGCATGCCGATTTAACTACCATTTAACAGCATTTTTCAGCATCATGAAAATTTGCCTAAACCAGACAGATTATTAAAGAAGATACATTTCCTAGAGGTTTTAGAAACCGTTTTGATAGTTTGAGACTGATTTTTTGGAGTTTGAGGAAAAAATTTAACTTTGATGTTTGGAGGGCTTCTGAGACACCCTGCCGGAATGTACATTTGAAACCCTAGCTAGGGTTAGGGTTAGCATTCCCACAACAGGTAGAGGTTTTTTACTGTCAGTGCTGCATTCCGGGTCCCCAGTTATCTTTAGGATGAGTGATAATTTGCTCCTATGTGCACTTTTAGTTTTCGGACAGTTTTGGTCACCTTTTTGTATATTGCCCTATGCAGTGATTTTATCCAAAACTGAGCCAGATGAAAAGTGTGAAGAATACCTGTTCTAATGGGTAAACTCTCTTCATTTTGTCATTTAAAGTGCAGCTAAAAGTGCAACAGCGGGCAAAATTCTATGGTTCTTGTAACCCTAACGCTAGCCAGGCATTAAAAGCATGCCGATTTAACTACCATTTAACAGCATTTTTCAGCATCATGAAAATTTGCCTAAACCAGACAGATTATTAAAGAAGATACATTTCCTAGAGGTTTTAGAAACCGTTTTGATAGTTTGAGACTGATTTTTTGGAGTTTGAGGAAAAAATTTAACTTTGATGTTTGGAGGGCTTCTGAGACACCCTGCCGGAATGTACATTTGAAACCCTAGCTAGGGTTAGGGTTAGCATTCCCACAACAGGTAGAGGTTTTTTACTGTCAGTGCTGCATTCCGGGTCCCCAGTTATCTTTAGGATGAGTGATAATTTGCTCCTATGTGCACTTTTAGTTTTCGGACAGTTTTGGTCACCTTTTTGTATATTGCCCTATGCAGTGATTTTATCCAAAACTGAGCCAGATGAAAAGTGTGAAGAATACCTGTTCTAAAGGGTAAACTCTCTTCATTTTGTCAGTTAAAGTGCAGCTAAAAGTGCAACAGCGGGCAAAATTCTTTGGTTCTTGTAACCCTAACCCTAGCCAGGCATTAAAAGCATGCCGATTTAACTACCATTTAACAGCATTTTTCAGCATCATGAAAATTTGCCTGAACCAGACAGATTATTAAAGAAGATACATTTCCTAGAGGTTTTAGAAACCGTTTTGATAGTTTGAGACTGATTTTTTGGAGTTTGAGGAAAAATTTTAACTTTGATGTTTGGAGGGCTTCTGACACACCCTGCCGGAATGCACATTTGAAACCCTAGCTAGGGTTAGGGTTAGCATTCCCACAACAGGTAGAGGTTTTTTACTGTCAGTGCTGCATTCCGGGTCCCCAGTTATCTTTAGGATGAGTGATAATTTGCTCCTATCTGCACTTTTAGTTTTCGGACAGTTTTGGTCACCTTTTTGTATATTGCCCTATGCAGTGATTTTATCCAAAACTGAGCCAGATGAAAAGTGTGAAGAATACCTGTTCTAATGGGTAAACTCTCTTCATTTTGTGATTTAAAGTGCAGCTAAAAGTGCAACAGCGGGAAAAATTCTATGGTTCTTGTAACCCTAACCCTAGCCAGGTATTAAAAGCATGCCGATTTAACTACAGTACCATTTAACAGCATTTTTTAGGATCATGAAAATTTGCCTAAACCAGACAGATTATTAAAGAAGATATATTTCCTAGAGGTTTTTGAAATCGTTTTGATAGTTTGAGACTGATTTTTTGGAGTTTGAGGAAAAAATTCAACCTTGATGTTTGGAGGGCTTCTGAGACACCCTGCTGGAATGTACATTTGAAACCCTAGCTAGGGTTAGGGTTAGCATTCCCACAACAGGTAGAAGTTTTTTACTGTCAGTGCTGCTTTCCGGGCCCCCAGTTATCTTTAGGATGAGTGATAATTTGCTCCTATCTGCACTTTTAGTTTTCAGAGAGTTTTGGTCACCTTTTTGTATATTGCCCTATGCAGTGATTTTATCCAAAACTGAGCCAGATGAAAAGTGTGAAGAATACCTGTTCTAATGGGTAAAATCTATTCATTTTGTCATTTAAAGTGCAGCTAAAAGTGCAACAGCGGGCAAAATTCTATGGTTCTTGTAACCCTAACGCTAGCCAGGCATTAAAAGCATGCCGATTTAACTACCATTTAACAGCATTTTTCAGCATCATGAAAATTTGCCTAAACCAGACAGATTATTAAAGAAGATACATTTCCTAGAGGTTTTAGAAACCGTTTTGATAGTTTGAGACTGATTTTTTGGAGTTTGAGGAAAAAATTTAACTTTGATGTTTGGAGGGCTTCTGAGACACCCTGCCGGAATGTACATTTGAAACCCTAGCTAGGGTTAGGGTTAGCATTCCCACAACAGGTAGAGGTTTTTTACTGTCAGTGCTGCATTCCGGGTCCCCAGTTATCTTTAGGATGAGTGATAATTTGCTCCTATGTGCACTTTTAGTTTTCGGACAGTTTTGGTCACCTTTTTGTATATTGCCCTATGCAGTGATTTTATCCAAAACTGAGCCAGATGAAAAGTGTGAAGAATACCTGTTCTAATGGGTAAACTCTCTTCATTTTGTGATTTAAAGTGCAGCTAAAAGTGCAACAGCGGGAAAAATTCTATGGTTCTTGTAACCCTAACCCTAGCCAGGTATTAAAAGCATGCCGATTTAACTACAGTACCATTTAACAGCATTTTTTAGGATCATGAAAATTTGCCTAAACCAGACAGATTATTAAAGAAGATATATTTCCTAGAGGTTTTAGAAATCGTTTTGATAGTTTGAGACTGATTTTTTGGAGTTTGAGGAAAAAATTCAACCTTGATGTTTGGAGGGCTTCTGAGACACCCTGCCGGAATGTACATTTGAAACCCTAGCTAGGGTTAGGGTTAGCATTCCCACAACAGGTAGAAGTTTTTTACTGTCAGTGCTGCTTTCCGGGCCCCCAGTTATCTTTAGGATGAGTGATAATTTGCTCCTATCTGCACTTTCAGTTTTTGGACAGTTTTGGTCACCTTTTTGTATATTGCCCTATGCAGTGATTTTATCCAAAACTGAGCCAGATGAAAAGTATGAAGAATACCTGTTCTAAAGGGTAAACTCTCTTCATTTTGTCAGTTAAAGTGCAGCTAAAAGTGCAACAGCGGGCAAAAGTCTTTGGTTCTTGTAACCCTAACCCTAGCGAGGCATTAAAAGCATGCCGATTTAACTACCATTTAACAGCATTTTTCAGCATCATGAAAATTTGCCTGAACCAGACAGATTATTAAAGAAGATACATTTCCTAGAGGTTTTAGAAACCGTTTTGATAGTTTGAGACTGATTTTTTGGAGTTTGAGGAAAAATTTTAACTTTGATGTTTGGAGGGCTTCTGAGACACCCTGCCGGAATGCACATTTGAAACCCTAGCTAGGGTTAGGGTTAGCATTCCCACAACAGGTAGAGGTTTTTTACTGTCAGTGCTGCATTCCGGGTCCCCAGTTATCTTTAGGATGAGTGATAATTTGCTCCTATCTGCACTTTTAGTTTTCGGACAGTTTTGGTCACCTTTTTGTATATTGCCCTATGCAGTGATTTTATCCAAAACTGAGCCAGATGAAAAGTGTGAAGAATACCTGTTCTAATGGGTAAACTCTCTTCATTTTGTCATTTAAAGTGCAGCTAAAAGTGCAACAGCGGGAAAAATTCTATGGTTTTTCTAACCCTAACCCTAGCCAGGCATTAAAAGCATGCCGATTTAACTACCATTTAACAGCATTTTTCAGCACCATGAAAATTTGTCTGAACCAGACAGATTATTAAAGAAGATACATTTCCTAGAGGTTTTCGAAACCGTTTTGATAGTTTGAGACTGATTTTTTGGAGTTTGAGGAAAAAATTCAACTTTGATGTTTGGAGGGCTTCTGAGACACTCTGCCGGAATGTACATTTGAAACCCTAGCTAGGGTTAGGGTTAGCATTCCCACAACAGGTAGAGGTTTTTTACTGTCAGTGCTGCATTCCGGGTCCCCAGTTATCTTTAGGATGAGTGATAATTTGCTCCTATCTGCACTTTTAGTTTTCAGAGAGTTTTGGTCACCTTTTTGTATATTGCCCTATGCAGTGATTTTATCCAAAACTGAGCCAGATGAAAAGTGTGAAGAATACCTGTTCTAATGGGTAAAATCTATTCATTTTGTCATTTAAAGTGCAGCTAAAAGTGCAACAGCGGGCAAAATTCTATGGTTCTTGTAACCCTAACGCTAGCCAGGCATTAAAAGCATGCCGATTTAACTACCATTTAACAGCATTTTTCAGCATCATGAAAATTTGCCTAAACCAGACAGATTATTAAAGAAGATACATTTCCTAGAGGTTTTAGAAACCGTTTTGATAGTTTGAGACTGATTTTTTGGAGTTTGAGGAAAAAATTTAACTTTGATGTTTGGAGGGCTTCTGAGACACCCTGCCGGAATGTACATTTGAAACCCTAGCTAGGGTTAGGGTTAGCATTCCCACAACAGGTAGAGGTTTTTTACTGTCAGTGCTGCATTCCGGGTCCCCAGTTATCTTTAGGATGAGTGATAATTTGCTCCTATGTGCACTTTTAGTTTTCGGACAGTTTTGGTCACCTTTTTGTATATTGCCCTATGCAGTGATTTTATCCAAAACTGAGCCAGATGAAAAGTGTGAAGAATACCTGTTCTAATGGGTAAACTCTCTTCATTTTGTCATTTAAAGTGCAGCTAAAAGTGCAACAGCGGGCAAAATTCTATGGTTCTTGTAACCCTAACCCTAGCCAGGCATTAAAAGCATTCCGATTTAACTACCATTTAACAGCATTTTTCAGCTTCATGAAAATTTGCCTAAACCAGACAGATTATTAAAGAAGATACATTTCCTAGAGGTTTTAGAAACCGTTTTGATAGTTTGAGACTGATTTTTTGGAGTTTGAGGAAAAAATTCAACTTTGATGTTTGGAGGGCTTCTGAGACACCCTGCCGGAATGCACATTTGGAACCCTAGCTAGGGTTAGGGTTAGCATTCCCACAACAGGTAGAGGTTTTTTACTGTCAGTGCTGCATTCCGGGTCCCCAGTTATCTTTAGGATGAGTGATAATTTGCTCCTATCTGCACTTTTAGTTTTCAGAGAGTTTTGGTCACCTTTTTGTATATTGCCCTATGCAGTGATTTTATCCAAAACTGAGCCAGATGAAAAGTGTGAAGAATACCTGTTCTAATGGGTAAACTCTCTTCATTTTGTCAGTTAAAGTGCAGCTAAAAGTGCAACAGCGGGAAAAATTCTATGGTTCTTGTAACCCTAACCCTAGCCAGGTATTAAAAGCATGCCGATTTAACTACCATTTAACAGCATTTTTCAGCTTCATGAAAATTTGCCTGAACCAGACAGATTATTAAAGAAGATACATTTCCTAGAGGTTTTAGAAACCGTTTTGATAGTTTGAGACTGATTTTTTGGAGTTTGAGGAAAAAATTCAACCTTGATGTTTGGAGGGCTTCTGAGACACCCTGCCGGAATGTACATTTGAAACCCTAGCTAGGGTTAGGGTTAGCATTCCCACAACAGGTAGAAGTTTTTTACTGTCAGTGCTGCTTTCCGGGCCCCCAGTTATCTTTAGGATGAGTGATAATTTGCTCCTATCTGCACTTTCAGTTTTTGGACAGTTTTGGTCACCTTTTTGTATATTGCCCTATGCAGTGATTTTATCCAAAACTGAGCCAGATGAAAAGTATGAAGAATACCTGTTCTAAAGGGTAAACTCTCTTCATTTTGTCAGTTAAAGTGCAGCTAAAAGTGCAACAGCGGGCAAAAGTCTTTGGTTCTTGTAACCCTAACCCTAGCGAGGCATTAAAAGCATGCCGATTTAACTACCATTTAACAGCATTTTTCAGCATCATGAAAATTTGCCTGAACCAGACAGATTATTAAAGAAGATACATTTCCTAGAGGTTTTAGAAACCGTTTTGATAGTTTGAGACTGATTTTTTGGAGTTTGAGGAAAAATTTTAACTTTGATGTTTGGAGGGCTTCTGAGACACCCTGCCGGAATGCACATTTGAAACCCTAGCTAGGGTTAGGGTTAGCATTCCCACAACAGGTAGAGGTTTTTTATTGTCAGTGCTGCATTCCGGGTCCCCAGTTATCTTTAGGATGAGTGATAATTTGCTCCTATCTGCACTTTTAGTTTTCGGACAGTTTTGGTCACCTTTTTGTATATTGCCCTATGCAGTGATTTTATCCAAAACTGAGCCAGATGAAAAGTGTGAAGAATACCTGTTCTAATGGGTAAACTCTCTTCATTTTGTCATTTAAAGTGCAGCTAAAAGTGCAACAGCGGGAAAAATTCTATGGTTTTTCTAACCCTAACCCTAGCCAGGCATTAAAAGCATGCCGATTTAACTACCATTTAACAGCATTTTTCAGCACCATGAAAATTTGTCTGAACCAGACAGATTATTAAAGAAGATACATTTCCTAGAGGTTTTCGAAACCGTTTTGATAGTTTGAGACTGATTTTTTGGAGTTTGAGGAAAAAATTCAACTTTGATGTTTGGAGGGCTTCTGAGACACTCTGCCGGAATGTACATTTGAAACCCTAGCTAGGGTTAGGGTTAGCATTCCCACAACAGGTAGAGGTTTTTTACTGTCAGTGCTGCATTCCGGGTCCCCAGTTATCTTTAGGATGAGTGATAATTTGCTCCTATCTGCACTTTTAGTTTTCAGAGAGTTTTGGTCACCTTTTTGTATATTGCCCTATGCAGTGATTTTATCCAAAACTGAGCCAGATGAAAAGTGTGAAGAATACCTGTTCTAATGGGTAAAATCTATTCATTTTGTCATTTAAAGTGCAGCTAAAAGTGCAACAGCGGGCAAAATTCTATGGTTCTTGTAACCCTAACGCTAGCCAGGCATTAAAAGCATGCCGATTTAACTACCATTTAACAGCATTTTTCAGCATCATGAAAATTTGCCTAAACCAGACAGATTATTAAAGAAGATACATTTCCTAGAGGTTTTAGAAACCGTTTTGATAGTTTGAGACTGATTTTTTGGAGTTTGAGGAAAAAATTTAACTTTGATGTTTGGAGGGCTTCTGAGACACCCTGCCGGAATGTACATTTGAAACCCTAGCTAGGGTTAGGGTTAGCATTCCCACAACAGGTAGAGGTTTTTTACTGTCAGTGCTGCATTCCGGGTCCCCAGTTATCTTTAGGATGAGTGATAATTTGCTCCTATGTGCACTTTTAGTTTTCGGACAGTTTTGGTCACCTTTTTGTATATTGCCCTATGCAGTGATTTTATCCAAAACTGAGCCAGATGAAAAGTGTGAAGAATACCTGTTCTAATGGGTAAACTCTCTTCATTTTGTGATTTAAAGTGCAGCTAAAAGTGCAACAGCGGGAAAAATTCTATGGTTCTTGTAACCCTAACCCTAGCCAGGTATTAAAAGCATGCCGATTTAACTACAGTACCATTTAACAGCATTTTTTAGGATCATGAAAATTTGCCTAAACCAGACAGATTATTAAAGAAGATATATTTCCTAGAGGTTTTAGAAATCGTTTTGATAGTTTGAGACTGATTTTTTGGAGTTTGAGGAAAAAATTCAACCTTGATGTTTGGAGGGCTTCTGAGACACCCTGCCGGAATGTACATTTGAAACCCTAGCTAGGGTTAGGGTTAGCATTCCCACAACAGGTAGAAGTTTTTTACTGTCAGTGCTGCTTTCCGGGCCCCCAGTTATCTTTAGGATGAGTGATAATTTGCTCCTATCTGCACTTTCAGTTTTTGGACAGTTTTGGTCACCTTTTTGTATATTGCCCTATGCAGTGATTTTATCCAAAACTGAGCCAGATGAAAAGTATGAAGAATACCTGTTCTAAAGGGTAAACTCTCTTCATTTTGTCAGTTAAAGTGCAGCTAAAAGTGCAACAGCGGGCAAAAGTCTTTGGTTCTTGTAACCCTAACCCTAGCGAGGCATTAAAAGCATGCCGATTTAACTACCATTTAACAGCATTTTTCAGCATCATGAAAATTTGCCTGAACCAGACAGATTATTAAAGAAGATACATTTCCTAGAGGTTTTAGAAACCGTTTTGATAGTTTGAGACTGATTTTTTGGAGTTTGAGGAAAAATTTTAACTTTGATGTTTGGAGGGCTTCTGAGACACCCTGCCGGAATGCACATTTGAAACCCTAGCTAGGGTTAGGGTTAGCATTCCCACAACAGGTAGAGGTTTTTTACTGTCAGTGCTGCATTCCGGGTCCCCAGTTATCTTTAGGATGAGTGATAATTTGCTCCTATCTGCACTTTTAGTTTTCGGACAGTTTTGGTCACCTTTTTGTATATTGCCCTATGCAGTGATTTTATCCAAAACTGAGCCAGATGAAAAGTGTGAAGAATACCTGTTCTAATGGGTAAACTCTCTTCATTTTGTCATTTAAAGTGCAGCTAAAAGTGCAACAGCGGGAAAAATTCTATGGTTTTTCTAACCCTAACCCTAGCCAGGCATTAAAAGCATGCCGATTTAACTACCATTTAACAGCATTTTTCAGCACCATGAAAATTTGTCTGAACCAGACAGATTATTAAAGAAGATACATTTCCTAGAGGTTTTCGAAACCGTTTTGATAGTTTGAGACTGATTTTTTGGAGTTTGAGGAAAAAATTCAACTTTGATGTTTGGAGGGCTTCTGAGACACTCTGCCGGAATGTACATTTGAAACCCTAGCTAGGGTTAGGGTTAGCATTCCCACAACAGGTAGAGGTTTTTTACTGTCAGTGCTGCATTCCGGGTCCCCAGTTATCTTTAGGATGAGTGATAATTTGCTCCTATCTGCACTTTTAGTTTTCAGAGAGTTTTGGTCACCTTTTTGTATATTGCCCTATGCAGTGATTTTATCCAAAACTGAGCCAGATGAAAAGTGTGAAGAATACCTGTTCTAATGGGTAAAATCTATTCATTTTGTCATTTAAAGTGCAGCTAAAAGTGCAACAGCGGGCAAAATTCTATGGTTCTTGTAACCCTAACGCTAGCCAGGCATTAAAAGCATGCCGATTTAACTACCATTTAACAGCATTTTTCAGCATCATGAAAATTTGCCTAAACCAGACAGATTATTAAAGAAGATACATTTCCTAGAGGTTTTAGAAACCGTTTTGATAGTTTGAGACTGATTTTTTGGAGTTTGAGGAAAAAATTTAACTTTGATGTTTGGAGGGCTTCTGAGACACCCTGCCGGAATGTACATTTGAAACCCTAGCTAGGGTTAGGGTTAGCATTCCCACAACAGGTAGAGGTTTTTTACTGTCAGTGCTGCATTCCGGGTCCCCAGTTATCTTTAGGATGAGTGATAATTTGCTCCTATGTGCACTTTTAGTTTTCGGACAGTTTTGGTCACCTTTTTGTATATTGCCCTATGCAGTGATTTTATCCAAAACTGAGCCAGATGAAAAGTGTGAAGAATACCTGTTCTAATGGGTAAACTCTCTTCATTTTGTCATTTAAAGTGCAGCTAAAAGTGCAACAGCGGGCAAAATTCTATGGTTCTTGTAACCCTAACGCTAGCCAGGCATTAAAAGCATGCCGATTTAACTACCATTTAACAGCATTTTTCAGCATCATGAAAATTTGCCTAAACCAGACAGATTATTAAAGAAGATACATTTCCTAGAGGTTTTAGAAACCGTTTTGATAGTTTGAGACTGATTTTTTGGAGTTTGAGGAAAAAATTTAACTTTGATGTTTGGAGGGCTTCTGAGACACCCTGCCGGAATGTACATTTGAAACCCTAGCTAGGGTTAGGGTTAGCATTCCCACAACAGGTAGAAGTTTTTTACTGTCAGTGCTGCATTCCGGGTCCCCAGTTATCTTTAGGATGAGTGATAATTTGCTCCTATGTGCACTTTTAGTTTTCGGACAGTTTTGGTCACCTTTTTGTATATTGCCCTATGCAGTGATTTTATCCAAAACTGAGCCAGATGAAAAGTGTGAAGAATACCTGTTCTAAAGGGTAAACTCTCTTCATTTTGTCAGTTAAAGTGCAGCTAAAAGTGCAACAGCGGGCAAAATTCTTTGGTTCTTGTAACCCTAACCCTAGCCAGGCATTAAAAGCATGCCGATTTAACTACCATTTAACAGCATTTTTCAGCATCATGAAAATTTGCCTGAACCAGACAGATTATTAAAGAAGATACATTTCCTAGAGGTTTTAGAAACCGTTTTGATAGTTTGAGACTGATTTTTTGGAGTTTGAGGAAAAATTTTAACTTTGATGTTTGGAGGGCTTCTGACACACCCTGCCGGAATGCACATTTGAAACCCTAGCTAGGGTTAGGGTTAGCATTCCCACAACAGGTAGAGGTTTTTTACTGTCAGTGCTGCATTCCGGGTCCCCAGTTATCTTTAGGATGAGTGATAATTTGCTCCTATCTGCACTTTTAGTTTTCGGACAGTTTTGGTCACCTTTTTGTATATTGCCCTATGCAGTGATTTTATCCAAAACTGAGCCAGATGAAAAGTGTGAAGAATACCTGTTCTAATGGGTAAACTCTCTTCATTTTGTGATTTAAAGTGCAGCTAAAAGTGCAACAGCGGGAAAAATTCTATGGTTCTTGTAACCCTAACCCTAGCCAGGTATTAAAAGCATGCCGATTTAACTACAGTACCATTTAACAGCATTTTTTAGGATCATGAAAATTTGCCTAAACCAGACAGATTATTAAAGAAGATATATTTCCTAGAGGTTTTTGAAATCGTTTTGATAGTTTGAGACTGATTTTTTGGAGTTTGAGGAAAAAATTCAACCTTGATGTTTGGAGGGCTTCTGAGACACCCTGCTGGAATGTACATTTGAAACCCTAGCTAGGGTTAGGGTTAGCATTCCCACAACAGGTAGAAGTTTTTTACTGTCAGTGCTGCTTTCCGGGCCCCCAGTTATCTTTAGGATGAGTGATAATTTGCTCCTATCTGCACTTTCAGTTTTTGGACAGTTTTGGTCACCTTTTTGTATATTGCCCTATGCAGTGATTTTATCCAAAACTGAGCCAGATGAAAAGTATGAAGAATACCTGTTCTAAAGGGTAAACTCTCTTCATTTTGTCAGTTAAAGTGCAGCTAAAAGTGCAACAGCGGGCAAAATTCTTTGGTTCTTGTAACCCTAACCCTAGCGAGGCATTAAAAGCATGCCGATTTAACTACCATTTAACAGCATTTTTCAGCATCATGAAAATTTGCCTGAACCAGACAGATTATTAAAGAAGATACATTTCCTAGAGGTTTTAGAAACCGTTTTGATAGTTTGAGACTGATTTTTTGGAGTTTGAGGAAAAATTTTAACTTTGATGTTTGGAGGGCTTCTGAGACACCCTGCCGGAATGCACATTTGAAACCCTAGCTAGGGTTAGGGTTAGCATTCCCACAACAGGTAGAGGTTTTTTACTGTCAGTGCTGCATTCCGGGTCCCCAGTTATCTTTAGGATGAGTGATAATTTGCTCCTATCTGCACTTTTAGTTTTCGGACAGTTTTGGTCACCTTTTTGTATATTGCCCTATGCAGTGATTTTATCCAAAACTGAGCCAGATGAAAAGTGTGAAGAATACCTGTTCTAATGGGTAAACTCTCTTCATTTTGTCATTTAAAGTGCAGCTAAAAGTGCAACAGCGGGAAAAATTCTATGGTTTTTCTAACCCTAACCCTAGCCAGGCATTAAAAGCATACCGATTTAACTACCATTTAACAGCATTTTTCAGCACCATGAAAATTTGTCTGAACCAGACAGATTATTAAAGAAGATACATTTCCTAGAGGTTTTCGAAACCGTTTTGATAGTTTGAGACTGATTTTTTGGAGTTTGAGGAAAAAATTCAACTTTGATGTTTGGAGGGCTTCTGAGACACTCTGCCGGAATGTACATTTGAAACCCTAGCTAGGGTTAGGGTTAGCATTCCCACAACAGGTAGAGGTTTTTTACTGTCAGTGCTGCATTCCGGGTCCCCAGTTATCTTTAGGATGAGTGATAATTTGCTCCTATCTGCACTTTTAGTTTTCAGAGAGTTTTGGTCACCTTTTTGTATATTGCCCTATGCAGTGATTTTATCCAAAACTGAGCCAGATGAAAAGTGTGAAGAATACCTGTTCTAATGGGTAAAATCTATTCATTTTGTCATTTAAAGTGCAGCTAAAAGTGCAACAGCGGGCAAAATTCTATGGTTCTTGTAACCCTAACGCTAGCCAGGCATTAAAAGCATGCCGATTTAACTACCATTTAACAGCATTTTTCAGCATCATGAAAATTTGCCTAAACCAGACAGATTATTAAAGAAGATACATTTCCTAGAGGTTTTAGAAACCGTTTTGATAGTTTGAGACTGATTTTTTGGAGTTTGAGGAAAAAATTTAACTTTGATGTTTGGAGGGCTTCTGAGACACCCTGCCGGAATGTACATTTGAAACCCTAGCTAGGGTTAGGGTTAGCATTCCCACAACAGGTAGAGGTTTTTTACTGTCAGTGCTGCATTCCGGGTCCCCAGTTATCTTTAGGATGAGTGATAATTTGCTCCTATGTGCACTTTTAGTTTTCGGACAGTTTTGGTCACCTTTTTGTATATTGCCCTATGCAGTGATTTTATCCAAAACTGAGCCAGATGAAAAGTGTGAAGAATACCTGTTCTAATGGGTAAACTCTCTTCATTTTGTCATTTAAAGTGCAGCTAAAAGTGCAACAGCGGGCAAAATTCTATGGTTCTTGTAACCCTAACGCTAGCCAGGCATTAAAAGCATGCCGATTTAACTACCATTTAACAGCATTTTTCAGCATCATGAAAATTTGCCTAAACCAGACAGATTATTAAAGAAGATACATTTCCTAGAGGTTTTAGAAACCGTTTTGATAGTTTGAGACTGATTTTTTGGAGTTTGAGGAAAAAATTTAACTTTGATGTTTGGAGGGCTTCTGAGACACCCTGCCGGAATGTACATTTGAAACCCTAGCTAGGGTTAGGGTTAGCATTCCCACAACAGGTAGAGGTTTTTTACTGTCAGTGCTGCATTCCGGGTCCCCAGTTATCTTTAGGATGAGTGATAATTTGCTCCTATGTGCACTTTTAGTTTTCGGACAGTTTTGGTCACCTTTTTGTATATTGCCCTATGCAGTGATTTTATCCAAAACTGAGCCAGATGAAAAGTGTGAAGAATACCTGTTCTAATGGGTAAACTCTCTTCATTTTGTCATTTAAAGTGCAGCTAAAAGTGCAACAGCGGGCAAAATTCTATGGTTCTTGTAACCCTAACGCTAGCCAGGCATTAAAAGCATGCCGATTTAACTACAGTATATGTATTAAAATCAGTCTCAATAAGAAACCTCTTATTTCTTCTGTTTTCCAGGAGACTTTTTCCCTGCGTCCTCTGGGTGGATGGTGGCTCTCTTCTTGTTAGCAGCTGTGACTGTAGCAGCATCAGCACTTCTGGTGATCCAGTGGAGAAGAATGGACAGTATGTGCTCATTATAGATGTGTGTCTGAATGTCTGTGTCAGGATGGACTGTAAATGACAGTGTCTGAGCAGCACACCCTGCTCTAGATAACAGGAGTCAGCGCACAGACACCCTGTCAAGAGCTGTAGATCCCAGCAGCCCAGCTTCTCAGAGTGGGTTATAGAGGGAGATCTACACTGTGGGATGGGATCCTATCAGTCAGAACCAGAACCGGCCCACAGCAGCTGTCCTTGCAGAGACAGACCCAGCTCCTCCAGTGTCAGAGCTCCTCTGTCTTTAGCTGTGTCTCACTGTGAGTTTCCACCAGTGGAGGTGAATCAAGGTGAAGTTACTCAGGAGCTGTTCCATCATCTATGGGCAACAGTGAACATCTGACCTTCTCCTCTGGGATGGAAACTCAGAGAATCCCAACACACCCAGGATCTTCCTGCTGGGCTCCATCCTGATTCTCACCCCCTGGAGAACAGTATGTTAATGGTTATAGTGACACCAGTTCTGTGTCCAATACTCCCTAGAAACAATCAAAGTGTCTCTGTGTTTCCTTGTCCAAGTAAATCAGTAACAAAGTAATTCTGATGGGCATTTTGTAGATTTCAGTTCTTTATTCACTGTTCATCCCAGTGAAGCTGTAATGATAATATTCTGACAGCTGCCCTAGAGCAGATTAATTAATCATAATAATTGCTTACACTTATATAGTGCTTTTCTGTAAAATCCACTCAAAGCACTTTACAGTAATGGGGACTCCCCTTCACCACCACCAGTGTGCAGCCCCACCTGTGTGATGCGATGGCAGCCTGTACCATTGTTAATAATTCTGTCTCTTTATTACAGAGGAGGAGACACTGTGGGAGGATAAATGTAAGTAAATCAATAGAAATTGAAACTGTTGTGTTTAGCTGCTCTGCTATTTTGCTGTATACTCATGCAATTCAGATTTGAGATGAAAAGATGAAAATAAGGCAAAAGTACAGCTCCAGGAGCTGTTAGGTCAGGTCACGTCTGTCTCTACTTTTGTAGATGGGTTGATCAGTCCTCGATTCCAGAGCTCAGGGAAACATCTCTCTCTCAGGTTGAGGATGAAGAGTTTCACTGCATCTTAGGGCTGTTGTCTCAGCATATGTGGGATATTAGACCAGCTACAGTACACCAGTTCCTAAAGTGGAGACATACAGTACAGTTTCTCCTGATTACTCAAACAGATTTAATTTCAGATTTAAATAAATTCAATATAGGTTCAAAGCAATTTTCATTTGAGATTTGAGATATCACCTAAAACAGGGGTGGATTGAACATAAGTGTTATTATTCCAAAATGTTAAAGCATACAGTATATGCACAGAACTAAAAGGTGCCATACTGTACTTTTGCCTCAGTTTCATTTTTTCATTTCAAATGCAAATCTCTTGAACATACAATAAGAATACCAATTTTGACTTCACTGTCCTAATACTTAAGGTGGGCACAATGAGTCAATCCTGATGCAAACAGTTTCCTAAGAATGGGTACATTAGGTTTCAGTACTTTTTATTTTGTTGGTTAAGCTGCTTTTATTATTATTACCCCATTATTATATATTTTATTTATTATATTACTCCAGTTCCATTGTCACTGATCTCTGTAATGACACTGCCTTGTCTGATAAATGTTTCATTCTTTGCAGGTAATACTTTAGTGCTGCTTCGAGACCTGGGTAAGTGCTGCACAGGGAGTACACTCACAGTCTGTGTTTAACTGGAGCTTGCTGCTCTGAGCTGCGTGTAGTTTATGTACAGTAATACCATGGCTCTTACCTGCTGAGACAGCGATCAGAGGCAGTGGGCTAAATGAAAATCCATAAACAAGGTCAAGGAATGTGCAGTCAGAACTCAGAGGGAAACACACAGGGAACACCGAGATACTGGTGCAGAAGCTGGTCTTATAACACCAGGTACAGATGAGAAAGGTGTGGAGATTAAATTTGCACAGGTGGAACTGATCACCTGTCAGCAACTGGTTGATTGGAAAATCTAACAGACGCTCTGTTGGCTGCAGTGGTAATTCCAGTACAATTTCAAGTTTACTGTTCCGTAAAGTGTTGAGTGTAGTTTATTGTACTAATTTGTTGTGATGTGCAGTTCCATCTTCTTGATATTGTCTCTAGCTTCCTGTAGGGACTGTTGTCTAAAATTGCTGTATTCAAGCAATTTTCACATTAACAAGTTTACTCCTAGTGACTCGCAGGTATTTGTTCACACTGATGAAGATCTCTGTAATAAATGGTATAATGTCAAACCTGTCATATTAATTAAAACAGAATGTCTGATCCTTGTCAGTTTGCTGACCTGTAACCTCTTCACATCTGGAAGACTCGTGCTGGTGAACCTCATGGGAGCAGACATGACTCATTTACAGTGCTAACAGGCCTTTTCAACACACCAGACTGTACTGATCAGACAAAACAAGCACAGGAGATTGCATAATCGAACCAAACACTCCTTGGTCTTGTTGCTGTTTCTCTGCAGTCCTGGCCCAAGCTCTCTTCTAGTCTCCTGATGTCTGATAAGACTGGGGGCTGGCTGACTGACCCCACAACCAGAGCACTGACTGTGTCTCTGCACTACAAACCCACCCTCATCAGGCTCTCCCTGTCTTTCTAAAGGCTGGGGGTGCCTCCCAGTTAGACTCCTGTCCCAGCAGTGAGTACAGGACCTACAGCCTCAGTCCCAGACTGTCCAGTCAAACAGATGAGCCTCCTGAGCAGGACGGCTCTCAGCCTGATCAGGTCCCACTCTGCTCCAACAACTCCCTGCACTTCCAGTAACAATCCTCTTCCTTCCTCTTTACAGGAGCGGACGGGCCCATTCCTCATCAAGGTAGGTTCACCGGGTTAAGGTAGGTAGGCACCACGTGGAGGTACAAACTGTTATTGAATCTCTAAAAGACAGCTGCAATTTACTTTAAATGACAGCATATTATGTCTGTGCGTTCTTTAAACTGGTTCTAATAAACATCGGACTAACAGCACGACTCTCCGGTTTAACTGTTCAATGTGTTGATCAGCTTTTCAGCCACAGTGATAGCATAGGGCGTAGTCTAGCGATATTTCTGAGGTGAAAAAAAATATGTTTTGACAATATGCTGCACATGTGGGTCGAATGCTAAGCCAGAATTGAATATCACCCCAAGACAGATTGGAGGGGTTCGAGAGTTATTTGTCATGAGGTGGTTATGTAACTGAAGTGTGACAGCACGTTCTAGAATTTTTTCAAGAGAGGGTAAGCTGGAGATGGGGCGAAATTTGTTTAGATTCTCCAGAGCCATGTTAGGCTTTTTTGGCATGGGGGTAATGGCAGCAGTTTTGAGGACCGTTGGTACAACGCCAGTGCTCAAGGATTCATTTATAATATTGAGGACAGTTATCCTAATGAAAGGATGCTCCTAATCCAAGCCCAGTCAAAAAATGACCAGTCATAATTGAGTATGTGATGTTTCTGAAGCGCGGAAAAAAGTGAAGGATCTCAAAACAGAGGTACACCTAATCAAGCCACTGTAATAATGCACAATATGCGTACTAACGTAATAATTTGTATTTCATTTGGTTTTCAGTCTGTCAGATCCACATAACTAAGATAGACATGTCATATTTTTAAACTAGACACACTAGACTACTAGAGATCTTTTAGTAGAAAAGAACAGATTCACGTTTCCCCCACTTGTATAAATGCTGTCTGTGTTGCCTTGTGGCTGAGGTAATGTTGGTAAGTCTGAGGAATCAACTAGAGGCAACTGTGGATGAAAGCGTAGGCTCCTTGACCGTGATGTCTGCGTGCCTTTTGGCTGAGGTAATGTTGGTAAGTCTGAGGGTGAGTCTGTGCCTTTGGTCCAGATACAAGGCCAAACAGACAAGCATCTGTGATCAGTTGACAGCTAATGTCAGTCTAAGGTGTGAGCTGGCAGTTTCATCAAGTGCAGTCCTTCTGAGAACTTCACAGAGAGGGATAGTATGGTTGGCTCGGGGTGTATAAACTCCTTATTACACCTAAAAATGCATTTTTATGCATTTCTAAACCCCACCGCTCAGTAATCAACTCTTCTACACGCACTCAGTCATCTATCCGCTTTCCCTCCGTACCAGAGAGCTCCGGCCCCAGCCGGTCGGGTCTCTTCAGGACTTTCCGTCCTTCTTCTGTCGTATACACTTGGGTTCAGGCCAGTCGTGCCCTCGGCTGTGTCCAGCTGAGCTGTAACAACTTAAATATGAAGCCCGGCTGGTAGCAGCTTACCAGCGCTCACACAGCTCAAACATTTCCACACTGTAATGTCACACAGCCTTTGTCCTGGTCTTCTCACTTCTTGGGTGACACATGCCTGAGCTTGAGAGGAGCAGCTGCTACTCCACAGCCAGTGTCCCCAGTCAGCCTTCCTATTAAGTGCAGAGGAATTAACTTCCACCTACAGTATGCTATGATGATCTGGTGGATACACCACCACTTCAGGCTCAGCTCCTTGTGGCATCACATTGGATGGTTGTAGAGTATCAGGAGGAATCAGGTGGAGGGATAGTCTTATAATAAACTGCTGTCTCTTTGACTATGATTATGGCACAATACTGCCGTCATCAGGTCCTGTTGCAGTGACAAGGAGGCTACATAGACCTCTGAGACCCATACGAGGTTAAATTACAACACTTTACGAACACTCTAGACACAGTACATCCCAACCTGTCTGACAGCTCCAGCTCGTCCCTTCTCACAGTCCTGTGCCCCTGCCCCAGTCCAGAGTCCCAGACACAGGGGAACTGATCTGGAGGTGAAGGGCTGAGACTCTCAGTGTGGATGGAATAAATCAGAGCTCCACACTGACTTGAAGGGTTCAGGATGGTGGCCTGGAGCTCCTCTAGAGTTTGTCTCAGAGATCAGAGGCCAGATTTCTTTATCAGTCCTCCTCTCACTCCTGCTGGGAGTCTGACTCTGTACTTCAGCTTGGATTCAGCTTATTTATACAGTATTGACCACTGAGGCTACAAGGTACAGTAACTGCTGGAATCTCCAGGGTGAGCTATTACACCACCTGTAATGAAAGAATAGAGACAGGAGCTTCCAGCCTTCCTGAGGGAAAAAACAGAATATAGTTTTATTATAGTTAGAATATAGTTAGTATTTTATTGTGGTGATGAAGTGGGTTTAATTTTCTGTAACAATTGCAAAACTGAGACAGTTAAATGCAAGACTGTTAGGAATCGATAAAGCGTCATGATTTACAGTCCAATCCAGTCAGGAAGAGACTCGCTGGACTGTTTCTCTTCTGCTGTCGGGTGTCTTATCTGTCAGGGTGAGAGGGTGTTGGGGTGAGACGAGGGTGTTGGGGGTGTTTATGTGTCAGTAAGGAGTCTGTTTCCCGTGCTGGGGAATTAATCTGAGAGCTGTGTTCACTTCTGAGACAGGCTGCAGTGATCTGGGTTCAAGAACAGGCTCAGTGGTGTGTTTGACACAACAAACATCAATTCATTAATCACCATCGTCAGTGAATGTTAAGGTACTTACCTGAGATTCCGGGGTGTCTTCAGAAGCATAGGGTTTAAATTTAGCTTCTGTGTTTCCAGAACAGAGCAGTCTTTTTCTCACTCAGTGTGACACAGTGTCTGTAGATGGATGTGTAAGAATATAATAGTCCATTATTGTAGTTGGGAGATATTTAAGTTTGAACTTTTCTAGAGCAGGTGAATTAAAATATTCTGTTTCCTGTCAAAATAAGACATTCACTCACACATGTCACCACTGTGAAAGTAAGGGGCAGTAGGGTCCTGCGCTCCCAGGACAGTGGGGTCAGCAGCCCATGGTCAGTGTAGGAGGGGTATTTACTGGGGCTGTAGGGCTCCTCTTCCTGGACAGGGGTAATATCTTTGGGCTCTTTCTCTTCAGCCCAGCTGGTGTTCATATGGTCCTGGTCAGTAAGTGACCAGTGGTGTGTTTAATTAAAGACTGTCGCTGGTCTGTCAATATTTCACTGGTTAAGCAGGGTGAGTGTGGGGTGTTTACCTGTGATATCAGACTCCTCATTCCAGGACAGAGGTGATATATAGAGTATCGGTGCTTCCACACTGACAGACTCTCCCGTGGAATAGGTCAGTGATGGACACAGTGTCCTGTTCTACACAGAATAGGTGTGAAAGATCAGGGGAAGATGTTGTCTTGTCAGCTTCAGGGCCAGACTGCAGTGTCCATTCCTGTCCAGTAGAGGGCAACAGGAGCTCTTTGTCCAGAAACACAGTCAGGTGTCTTTTATAAATGTTTGAAACCTGGAAGTCTTAAAGACAATTGAACAGGATCAACAAAACTGTGATTTTGTTCTAAACTGAGGCTTGTGAAGCCCAACAGAAGAATACTGGTTTATTGACCTCTTGACCACAGAGAAGGATCTATGGACAACAGTGGGGTCAAACACATTTCACAAGCACAATTTGACTTTAATTGTCATATAATGACAGGAGACTCTTGTGATGTTTCCTGTTTTATTCCCACAGCTGACGTGATTCTGGACCCTGATACAGCTCACTGTGATCTCTCCCTGTCTGAGGATGGGAAGAGAGTGAGAGATGGACTGAGGAAGAGTCTTCCTGCCAATCCACACAGATTTAGTTACTGGTCCTGTGTTGTGAGCAGGGAGGGCTTCATCGCAGGGAGACACTACTGGGAGGTGGAAGTGAATGAAAGGTGGATCATAGGAGTGAGCAGAGAGTCAGCAGAGAGGAAAGGAGTCGTCAGCATCTCTCCTCAGCAGGGTTACTGGTGTCTGGACTCTGACCCTACTGATTTCTCTGCTCTCACTGACCCTGAGACTGATCTCCCCTTCAGTCTGCGGCCCAGGAGGCTGGGGGTGTGTGTGGATATTAAGGAGAGGAAGGTCTCTTTTTACACAGTGGAGTCCAGAGCTCACATCTACACCTTCACTGACATGGTCTTCAATCAGGGGGAGAAGATCTATCCTGTCTTCCGGACCCTGGATTCAGATAAAGATCTTGTGTTGCTGCCTGCTGTCAGCTGTGGAGATTGACGATGACTCATGAACACAGGCTGACTCCTCCCAGCTCTCTGTCTCAGTATAATATTACCACAGTGCCTGACTGGACTGAGACATCAGTCTGCATCAGGAGCTGTGGGGTATTTAAACCTGTTCAGTCTCTCCTCTGCAGTCCAGCACTGCGTCACCAGTCCCTGTCCTGCCCAGCCACTAGCCAGCATTTCCCAGCCTTCCTTCTGCTCCCAGTCTGCCTGAATGCCCCTGTATCCTGACTGATCCTGTTCCCTCCCTGTCTGCACCCTGACCCACCTGGACTCTGCTTGGGGAAACAGTATTACCTGGATTAATTAGTCATCCATCACTCAGGAGATACTTTACTGCGAGGGTGGCAGGTGGATGGAACATGCTTCACAGTTCTGTAGCTGGATCGGATACCCTGGCTTCTTGAAGAGGTAGCTGGATGAGACCCTCAGATCAATTAGTTACTGGAAATCAAGAAGGACTGATGAGGCAACTGTGAGCCTCTCTATTACACCCTTCCTGATCTTCTTGTCTTCTTATATATTCTCATGTTTGAAGTGATTTTGAATTGTTTGTACCAAACACAGAGCTGCTCTTGTCCACTGTGAGTGTGAAAGAGGGCAGCAGTAGTGCAGTCAGTGTGACCCTCAGTCCTCACAGGACACAGTGTCCTGACACACAGCCTGGTCCCAGTGGGAAGAAGCTGGACAGGAGTCAAGATGGACAGTGTCTCTTGTACCTCTGGAGGCTACTCGAATGGAACTAGACTTAGTGTCTAATTCAGATAATTTTAGATTTAGTTTTTTAAGAAGTACAAAACAGCTTTATTTTCATTACTTCAGAAAGAATCTATTAGGTTTTAGATACTGAAATACAAACTGCTGCTCTAATACAGCAATAGCAGACCTGGTGTCCCTCAATCTTTTCCTTCTCCAGAGTCTGAAGGGATTATTTACATCACTATTTGGTTTAGAAACCCACCTGCTGTAATCTGGGGTGATAACGATGGGGTTCAGACAAGGGTGAGTGAGGGAGTGTAGAGAGACTCCCCAACACTCCCACGTTGGGGTCACAGTGTCACAGGCAGCACAGCCCCTACCAGAGCTCCAGCATCAACAGGAGGAGAGCTGTGACCTTCACTGCCTGAAGACACCTGGGAGTCTATATACACAGTATCATATATTCCTCTTTAGTTTTAATAAAAACTTTTCATCAAGTAGAAGACAGAATTATTGCTCAATGAAAGAGTTGTGTCAATAGCTTACGTATAATATACTGTAGGTGGGCAGCTGCATCAGCATGCGCAGGCTGCAAAGGAACAAGTCACAGGTTTATTCCATGCTGAAAAAAAGAAGAAAGAGAACAACGTTTCGGCCGTGGAGCCTTCTTCAGGTGTGAACTGAACTGAACCGACACCTGAAGAAGGCTCCACGGCCGAAACGTTGTGTTCTCTTTCTTCTTTTTTTCAGCACGGAATAAACCTGTGACTTGTTCCTATGTATAATATATCCTCATACCTTGAATACAACATGATACCATCAGATATTTATGGTACATATTCATCTGAGTGCTTTTAGTAACCCAAAACACTTCTGCATCCTCTTAGCTGCTACTGTTTAATAAAGACCTTTTTCCTTCTGCTCCGATCTGTTGTTTTCCTTCCTCAGTGAACACCTCAGTGACATACTGTACCCATGTAGCAACATCAGTCATTTCCCTTTCATTGTATTGGAAGCAATGAACGCAATTTAGAAAGTTTCTATTACATTTAGTCAAGAAACAAAAAGCATCATTACTGTCACTCAAATCCCTCACCCATAATTTGCTTTGTGCTTGCCCCTTTTTGTCATATTTTCTAGGGCTAACACCTACCTGTTTTATAGTACGCTGTTCTGAAGTGTCTTCAGCAGCTTGGTACTGTACAATAATGTTTTTATTGGTTTCTGATGATGCCATTAGATTCTGTAAGATACTCTCCCAGCATCATGGGCGGTCAGTGTAGAGACATGTTTAAAGCTGATGTGATCCAACAGTGTCATTACCAAGGTGCTATGGCAGAAACCATCAGATTCTAAATTAAATCTAAATCTAAATGAATACAATTTAAATGGATTATTTACATAGTACATCGCTATTTGGTTTAGAAACCCACCTGCTGTAATCTGGGGTGATAACGATGGGGTTCAGACGAGGGTGAGTGAGGGAGCGTAGACGGACTCCCCAACACTCCCACGTTGGGGTCACAGTGTCACAAGCAGCACAGCCCCCTACCAGAGCTCCAGCATCAACAGGAGGAGAGCTGTGACCTTCACTGCCTGAGGGCTCTGAGCAACCCATCTCACTGAACACTGGACAGGGCCCCGTCAGCTGATCCCACTGGACACTGGACACTGGACACTGGACAGGGCCCAGTCCGTCGATCTCACTGGACACTGGACAGGGCCCCGTCAGCTGATCACACTGGACACTGGACACTGGACACTGGACACTGGACACTGGACACTGGACACTGGACACTGGACACTGGACACTGGACAGGGCCCAGTCCGTCGATCTCACTGGACACTGGACAGGGCCCCGTCAGCTGATCACACTGGACACTGGACACTGGACACTGGACACTGGACACTGGACACTGGACACTGGACACTGGACAGGGCCCGGTCAGCTGATCCCACTGTGCACTGGACAGTACAGAATATCTGATAAAAAGCCAGGTTTTCTAGAGAACTAGAAACAGATCCGAAACAGATTATGACAGATCTGCCTCTCCTTGGGTGGCCCAGAAGACCAATAAGGAACAGAAATACAAAATAAGAAACTTTAACAAACTCTTCTATCCAACTAAAACACAAAATAAATACTGAAAACCCACCAAACACCAGCCACCCTCATGAATCCCTTTATATACCAAACTAAATTAAAACCATGTGGCTCTCAGAACATCTCCAATTATCTAATAATTGATCAATTATTGCAACACAGGTGCTACATACAGAGAATTGAGCTAAACAGCCTGTAGTGTCAGGACAGCTGAAGCCACTAATCTCAGTGCAGCTGGTCTGCCCAGCTGGGGAAGTGCTGTTCTTGTATTGAGTACAGTGTGAGTATAACACAGCCCCACAGAAGAGTTCACGCCTTTCCTATTGAGTCCCATTCTGTGTGATTCTGTGATTCTGAATCCACAAGCTGAGGACGTCTAAGAAAAGCTGCAGTAAATGTCAGCAATGTCTGAAGAGAAGTGCATGTGATGCTGTAAGCTGATTGAATAAGTATTCAGACATGTGAGCTCAATATTTGTATCTTGGGCACCACTGGGCCACTCCAGGCCTCTGTCTTATTATGAAGCCCCTCCAGTGGAGCTCTGGCCTTGTGCTTTGGCTCAGTGTGCTGCTGAAGTGTGAGTTCAGCTCCAGCCTCAAGTCTTTAGGAGACAGAAACACACTTCAGTCCCATATTTGCGTGTACTTTGCTCCATCTGGTTTTCCTCCAATCCCACACATTCAGACCAACAGGTTCCAGTCTGGTCTGATCCCACAGCAGCCTTCTCACCTGCCTGCAGGCTCAGGGAGCTGCTGGGCTGCAGGCTGCCTGCAGGGGCTGGATGTGTCTTTCTTCAGCCCCATACGAGCCCCTGGTGGACCCCCAGGACACTGATACCCAACTCCTCCCCTCCCAGCCACTCCGCTCTGTCAAAAGCACCACTGGCCTGATGGAGGCCTCCACAACCAGTCTAACCAGTTTTCTCCTTGTGTGGCTGCCCAGTTTGGGGGGACAGTGGGGTCTGGGTGCTGACAGGACCTATTTAAAGTGGGGAAATGGGGAGCAGGGGGCTCCCAACAGGGCAAAACTGGGGAGTCAGGAAAGCCCTGGGCAGCACTAATAAACATCTTTTATATCTCAGTTCTTACAACATCAGCAATAGAGAGCAAGAGCTCATCAGGAGTCCATCATTACTGAGGAGCTGTGACGTTATAGGAGTTACTGGATCATGGCTGGGGAAGGATGAGCTGGATCAGTACAACATTGGAGACATTTCTTCAGAAAGACCAGCTGGACAGAAGGGTGTTGGTTGGGCTGTTTATCCAAACGAACCTGTAACAAGACAGAGGACTGGAGCCAGATGACCCAGAAGTTCACAGCCTAAATGGGTCAAACTGGACGATAGGAACTGTAAGAGCTCAACACCAGCTGTGTGTTACAGATCGCTGACACACACAGGGACACACAGAGCTCACTGTAGGAGGACATCAGGAAGGAGACATGATGTTTATGGGGGATCGCACACCCCTCATGTACAGGTGAGACATTTCTTGTAATTGTAATTTTATTAAATAATAATTTAAATAATTGAATATGAATAAATACAAAATATTAGATTATATTAACTAAATATTAACTTACTGAAATTTAACATTAATTACTTATATGTAACATACAATTTAAATGTATAATAATATATATTTAGTTAATTTTAGCTAAATATTAACAATAATAAATATTTAATAAATATGAACTTATGTATGGGGATACAGAAGCTGAGACTGTGTTGGTTTGAACAGCAGGTTACTTGTTATTATTTATTATTTATACAAAACTTCAATGAAACAGGTCAGGATGTTTGATCAGTTGGACCAGCCTGTGGAAATGACCTCAGATTTCCCTGACCACCAGTGCGTCTGGACCAGTATTCAGACAAGCTGTGAACTGGGCCCTGTGCTGTGATTCAGGTCTGTAGGATGACGATGTCCTTCACTGTGACACTGAAACTCCAGGATCTGTCACCTGAACTGGTCTGGGGTCACTTTCACACTGAAATCAAGACAAATGCAGCTGAGCTCCTGGGTTTTTACACCAATATGTCTGCAGGTTCTCTGGTCATTTATCTTACAGTCTCTAGATAGAGACGAGTACAGGAGAGCATCACTGATCTCCTCTGTTTCCACCAGCTCTTTCCCATGAGGTCATTTTAATGAAGACAGTGACCAGAAAGGCCAGTGCAGTTAAACTGGTCCTGCTGGTAGTGTTGAGGTGGGTGTGGACTGTGGAGGAGTGGGAGACAGAAGGAGTCACATTCGTTCTTTGGGTTGAAGTGATCTGTCCTGTTGTCTTCAGGATCCCCTCCAGCATCCCTGTCCTCACTCACTGGTGTCAGAAAAGACTGCACAGTCCTCCTCTTCCTCTTCTGCTCCTCTCTTGACTCTTCTCCCTAACTCTTCCCTCTCTGGACACTTGAGGATTCAATCCAGTTCACTCTGTGTCTCCCACTTCTCTCTCCTCACGTTTCCACTGCATCTCCACTCTTCACTCTCACTCTTCACTGAGCACCAGATCTTCACTGGCTGTCCCAGCTGACCGGGTGCAGCCTGTGTGTGAACAGCTCTCATGTCCCTGACATGGCAGCGCAGGTCTGCTGGCTCCTCTCCCCTCGTGCTGAGAGAGCTCCTGTCTGTGCGGATGGGAGACCAGGGGCCTGTGGACTCAGCCTGTGCTCCCTGTCTCTCTCAGCTGTGGGGAGACGATACGCCGCTGCCTCACTCCTGCAGCAGCAGTGCCTCAGCTCAGTCCTGCTTGAACAGCCCCTCTGCTCCCTGCAGCACACTGGGAGCCTTTCATGGGGCCTGAGAAATGAGCCACCACACAGCCATCTGCCATCTGTTCATCTGAAGTGAACTCATCTTGTGTGTGAGGCTCCTTTCAGGGAGAGAGGAGCTGCCGTCTCACAGTCTGTGGACAAGGAGAGAGGGGCTCCAGGGTGGTATACTGATATGAGTGTTAATATTCTTATTTCCACAGAAATGTCCTTGAACACAGAGCTGTGAGTCACATGACTACAGCACAACCTGCCACCACAGCCCAGTTTCCCAGAATCCTCTCCTGCACTCCTCTCTGTGTTTCACTGAGAACAGAAAGTGAACATATTCCGTTACTCTCATTAACGGTGTGAAAGGTGAGGTGAACAGATCCTTTTTCAAATCTAGTTATTAAGAGGCCTCAGATACTCAAATATTTCTTTCAGAACAAGAGAGAGAGGAGCTCAGAGCAGCAGGAGCAGGCTGTCCAGTGTGTAAGTATCCTGTCTGTCTCCGAGCAGTTAACAGCACAGTGTGCTGCAGGGTTAGCTGCTGTCCTGTACACTCAGACAGTTAGTCACTAAACAGACGACTTATTGATGTGAATCATAACCTGATGGTGTCAAATGTTTGAGTTTTCTCCTTTTTTTCAATGTATCGACTCTGACTGCAGACAAACAGATAAAAAAATATATTTCCTGTCTTTCCTGAAGGTTTCTCTTTCACTTTGTGTTTCCTGTAGTTGAACGGCATCTCTCTGTGAGCAACTTCCGTGAAAACTAGAAATATAAAAGTTTTCTCCACGATCTGGACTGTAATTAACCTCCTTTCAGGAAAGAGACAGGTGGGTGTGAACCTGCTGTGAGTGTTGCTGTCCAGGACGCTGTGTATTTCTGGACCTTGTACTGCAGGTTGAATTCAGGTCAGTAGTAAGTGCTGCTGGACAGAGCAGTGTCACAGTGTTTAACACTGCAGCCTTCCAGCACTGGAGCCCTGAGCCCAGCTCCTGGGCTCTGTCTGTGTGCAGCTTGTACAGTACTTGTCAGGGATGTCTGAAGGGACGAACTGTGGAATGGCATGAGTGTGAATGTTACGTCCCTGTGTGTGTTCTGTGTGTGTTTTTTCTGTTATGTCCACACTGCTGACCCTTGATTGTTCTCCCTTCCCCATTGGCCAACCATCACACCACTGTTTCAGTATGATGTCATCATCAATCAGCCCTCAGCCAATCAGAACACATTTTATTCACTATATAACATGGAGGTTTTCAGCAAAGAGAGGCCTTTTGTTTGACTTTGGTCCCGTTTGGTTTTGGTTATCGCTTTGCTTCGCTTCGCTTCTGGTTATTGCTTCTGCTTCGTTTGTTGGTTTGTTGGTTTGTTTTGCGTGTGTATTTTCGTATAGCTTCGGTTTTGTTGGTTTTACGGTAGTATCTTTGTACTTTCGTTTGTTTGTGTGTTCATCCTTGTTTTGCCATTTCCTTGCCCCAGTGTTACATGTTCAACGTTTGTGTTCTTTTGTACCCTGCTCCTGTTTATTACTCTTGTTTTCCCTTATTTGTCTTCCTGGTTCACTTGTGTTTTTGTGTGAACTTTTGTATATAAGGTTAGTTTAGGTTGTTGGGTACACTTACACACTTGATTTTGATTTTGTATTTGTACACTAGTTAGTACGGGTGAGTGCCGTTTGTCTTGTAGGGTTTTGGGTAGTCAGTGCAGGTTAGCTAGGGTGTTGAAGACACCGAAGACCGTGTGTTTCGGGTTTTCTTTTGAAGTCAGGTTAGCTTTCCCTCACTGTCCTAGCCAGCTCCATTTTGTTTGTTTTCTTTTCTTTGGCACCACTCTAGTTCCTTACCCTTGTTATCACGCTTCCTAGTCCCTCACCAAAACCCCCCTGCTTCCAAAAGAATTATCCTAAATGTTACACCCCTTTACCCCTAGACACTTGGGGTCCTAACAGTGAAGAAGACCCTATGCGTAGTGGCGAGACAGGGGTTAGCCGGGCTCAGCTGTTCAGGAGAAGCCGTATAGAAACCTAGGCCCTCAGGTAGCGGATGTGGGGCGACCTGGTGCCAGGCGGGTCTCAGGACATCCGAACCTCAACGCTGAGCGAAGAGCAGAGCAGAAACAGGAAGTAAACAGGCTACACAACAAGACACACCAGAAAAACAAGAATAATCACAGGGACTGGGAACAGGAGAGCAGCAGAGCGCCCTCTAGGTGTACTGGGCGTGACAGTATTGTTGCCAATGGGGGAACGAAACTGGTGAAGTGAAGATAAGGAACTGGCTGAGAGGCTGAGTCAGCTTGTAAGAGATTCTCCAGAATCTCCCCGAGCGGCTGGGAGAACTACAGGAACATGATTTCTTTGTTCTCTGGAACAGCTGTAGTGAAAAGAATAATAATC
Organism: Lepisosteus platostomus; assembly: GCF_059453375.1. Lineage (NCBI taxonomy): Eukaryota > Metazoa > Chordata > Actinopteri > Semionotiformes > Lepisosteidae > Lepisosteus > Lepisosteus platostomus. The sequence continues at coordinate 13,030,530 of NC_142616.1, forward strand.
CAGGTACACTTGGTTCAACAAATCTTTCTGATCAATGACAATACACACACTACAGCACACACAACAAAACCGAGCTGCTGCCCTGTTTCCTCTTCATGAAGACATGAGCACCTGCTGGACTGGAGCCCTGGCCCTGTGTGAGGAGGACTGAGCTGCGGTGTGTCTGACTGGCAGAGGAGGGAAAGGACAGAGGGAATAAAGAGCTCAGGGAGGGAAAGGCTGGACCTGGAGCTGGACTCTCTCTCCTGCAGCTTCAGCTCTGACACTGCAGGCTCCTTCACTACAATAGAGAGCAGAGCTGCTGTGCTGAGGACTGGGACAGGTCTGGACAGCAGGCAGCCTGTTCCTCTGTGCTGGAGGAGTGTGCTGAGGATTTAGGGACGGGAGGAGCTGTTGAAGAGACACTGTAAGTGCTGCTCTTGCAGGAAGTTGTATTACGAGAGACGCTGGAGAATTAACTTTCAGTTTTGTTTCTGATTCAGACTTCAGTTTCCAGAGTGCTGTTCTCCCCAGTTAAAGCTCCCAGTGACTCTCCCAGTCAGTCCAGTCTGGGGTTTCCTGTATGGCAGTATTCTGTCCTGTCAGATGGTCCCTGGGTGTCACGATTGTAATCCCTCCCCATGAAGGGCGCTCTGGCTCTTTACATTTTAGTTGATTCTGTGCTCCTGCTCCCTGTTCCAGCCCACCTCAAAAGCCAGACGCTCGCTGTGTTCCGGGCTCTGCACTGGATCACGGACGCCCGGAGGCCCGCCTGTCTCCGTGTCGCCCTCCGTCCGCGGCTCGAGGGCAGAGGCCTCCTATCGGCTCCTGAACCAGCCGAGTCCGGGACCTGGAGCCCTTTTTATCTTCGTCATGTTGTCATTTGGATTTCCTGGTTTTTGGGTGATCGGACGTCGCCCTGGTTTTCCCTACGGACTCCCTCTGGATTGTCGCATGGAGCACGCCCCCCGAGCACCTGAGCACCTTCGTCACGCCCCCCGAGCACCTGAGCACCTCCGTCACGCCCCCCAGTTCGTCTACCAGCCCAGTTCCTCTTCTCCTCCCCGTGTCTGTTCACTCCCCTCCGGATTCTGCAAAGGGTCCTGAAAAACACATCATAACACTGGGGGCTCAGGGGATTTAGGCTGGCCCAGATGGGAGAGAGAGGAAGTTTTCTTTCTTCTACTGTGTTGTTTGGTGTGTGACTGGAGTTACTCACCTGTATTACTTTTTGCTGTTTGTGTTGTATTGAGATGGTGCTGATCTTCTCCTCTGATCTTCTCTGTTTCTGCTTGTCTGTGCTCAGGAATGGCCTCACCCAGCAGTGTCCTGTCTGAAGAGCAGTTCCAGTGCTCTATCTGTCTGGACACATTCACCAGCCCCGTGTCCACTCCATGTGGACACAACTACTGTCTGGCCTGTATTGGAGCATACTGGGACAGCAGTGATCTTTGTCAGTGTCCACTGTGTAAGAAGACATTTTACAGAAGACCTGATCTCAGTGTGAACAGAAGTCTGGCAGAAATCACTGAGCAGTTCAAGAGGACCAGAGTCAGCAGTGATGAAGGACTTTGTTCTAAACCTGGAGAAGTGTCCTGTGATTTCTGCACTGGGAGAAAACTCAAGGCTGTGAAATCCTGTCTGATGTGTCAGATGTCATACTGTTCAGTTCACATCCAGCCTCACTATGACCTTGTTAAACTGAAGAAGCACAGACTGATTGAGCCTGTGAAGAGCCTTGAGGACAGGCTGTGTGAGAAGCATGAGAGACTCCTGGAGCTGTTCTGCAGGACTGACCAGACCTGTGTTTGTGTGCTGTGTACTGAGACTGACCACAGGACGCACAGCACTGTCCCTTTAGAGCAGGAATGTGGAGTGAAAAAGGTGGGTTTATGGTTATATATTAATTAAAAATTTAAACTTTAAAATTAAAATTCATTTAAAATTATTGTGAATTAAATTAGTATAATCACTAGAATATGGATCAGTGGCTATGATCAATACGTTCAGAAACTGATGGTATCTTAGCACAACTTCCCTGGTGTAAGAGCCTGTTGTCCAGCCCAGCATCAGTGTGAGAGTCTGTTGTCCAGCCCAGCATCAGTGTGAGAGTCTGTTGTCCAGTGTCAGTGTGTGAGTCTGTTGTGCAGTGTTTGTGCACCAGCAGCAGTGACTTCAGTGTCTCTGTTCCCCTGTTTGTCCACAGACTCAGCTGAGGAAGACTGAGAATAAAGTGCAACAGATGATCCAGGAGAGACTGAAGAAGGTGGAGGAGATACAACAGGCAGTGGAGCTCAGCAAAGTGAGTCCTGTCAATCCTTCTGAGTGGGGTACTGCAGGGCTCAGTGCTGGGGTCACTGCTCTCTGCACAGAGAGAGGACACTTAGGAAGACTGAGTGCAAACGCTGTTCTATTCCTGTCATGCCCCACACTCTTCCTCACAAACACTGTTGCACTCCCAAACCCACTGTTTCACAATCTCATTCCCAACTGAACCCATCACATTCCCACAGGCACCAGATTCCACAAATTCTCACTCCCGGACCAATTATCCAACCACGTCCCTTTCCCTTCAGTATTAAGAGTTCCCTCACACAGCAACCCTTGCTCACTGTTGAGAAGCCTCCTGCAGAACTCTCTTGTGCGCCTTTCTAAGCCTTTTGATTGATCTCCTGGTACCAAACCTTTGCTCCTGCCTTTTGGATTTCCCTCGTTACCGGACTCGTTGCCTCCCTAATTGACCAAGCCCCTGGATTACGTCTTTTGGATTCTGTGGGATTCACGGTTACGCATAAGGATCCTCCTATTCTACCGATCGGTTCCCTGACAGAGAGGACAGTTAGGAAGATAATGAAAGTCATTATCCAGATAACGGATGAGATATTCTGTGACCCAGGAGTGGAGTGACCCAAATAGTGTTTTGCTTCTTTTTTTAACTGAAATGAATAATATACAAGTTATTAATTTGTTCACTCTCATAATATTTTTTTATTCCTGATAACTCAAGAAGTCTCCTGGTGTCTCCTCAGAGCTGTGCCCAGAGAGAGATTGTGGACAGTGTGCAGGTCTTCACTGCTCTTCGAAACTCCATTGAGAGAAGACAGGCTGAGCTCATCGAGCTGATTGAGGAGAAGCAGAGAGCAGCAGAGAGGAGGGCTGAAGGGATCATTAAAGAGCTGGAGCAGGAAATCACTGAGCTAAAGAGGAGAAACACTGAGCTGGAGCAGCTCTCCCACACTGAGGACCACATCTACTTCCTACAGGTCAGCACGCACTGTAGAGAGCAGATACAGTATCTACAGAGAGCAGAGAGTCCTACAGGTCAGCACACTCTGTAGAGAGCAGATACAGTATCTACAGAGAGCAGAGAGTCCTACAGGTCAGCACACACTGTAGAGAGCAGATACAGTATCTACAGAGAGCAGAGAGTCCTACAGGTCAGCACACACTGTAGAGAGCAGATACAGTATCTACAGAGAGCAGAGAGTCCTACAGGTCAGCACACACTGTAGAGAACAGATACAGTATCTACAGAGAGCAGAGAGTCCTACAGGTCAGCACACACTGTAGAGAGCAGATACAGTATCTACAGAGAGGAGAGAGTCCTACAGGTTTAGCACACATTGTAGAGAGCAGATACAGTATCTACAGAGAGCAGAGAGTCCTACAGGTCAGCACACACTGTAGAGAGCAGATACAGTATCTACAGAGAGCAGAGAGTCCTACAGGTCAGCACACACTGTAGAGAGCAGATATAGTATCTACAGAGAGTAGAGAGACCTACAGGTCAGCACACTCTGTAGAGAGCAGATACAGTATCTACAGAGAGCAGAGAGTCCTACAGGTCAACACACACTGTAGAGAGCAGATACAGTATCTACAGAGAGCAGAGAGTCCTACAGGTCAGCACACTCTGTAGAGAGCAGATACAGTATCTACAGAGAGCAGGGAGTCGTACAGGTCAGCACACACTGTAGAGAGCAGATACAGTGTCTACAGATAGAAGAGAGAGCTACAGGTCAGCACACACTGTAGAGAGCAGATATAGTATCTACAGAGAGTAGAGAGACCTACAGGTCAGCACACTCTGTAGAGAGCAGATACAGTATCTACAGAGAGCAGAGAGTCCTACAGGTCAACACACACTGTAGAGAGCAGATACAGTATCTACAGAGAGCAGAGAGTCCTACAGGTCAGCACACTCTGTAGAGAGCAGATACAATATCTACAGAGAGCAGGGAGTCGTACAGGTCAGCACACACTGTAGAGAGCAGATACAGTGTCTACAGATAGAAGAGAGTCCTACAGGTCAGCACACACTGTAGAGAGCAGATACAGTATCTACAGAGAGCAGAGAGTCCTACAGGTCAGCACACACTGTAGAGAGCAGATACAGTATCTACAGAGAGCAGAGAGTCCTACAGGTCAGCACACACTGTAGAGAGCAGATACAGTGTCTACAGAGAGCAGAGAGTACTACAGGTCAGCACACACTATAGAGAGCAGATACAGTATCTACAGAGAGCAGAGAGACCTACAGGTCAGCACACACTGTAGAGAGCAGATACAGTATCTACAGAGAGCAGGGAGTCCTACAGGTCAGCACACACTGTAGAGAGCAGATACAGTATCTACAGAGAGCAGAGAGTCCTACAGGTCAGCACACACTATAGAGAGCAGATACAGTATCTACAGAGAGCAGAGAGACCTACAGGTCAGCACACACTGTAGAGAGCAGATACAGTATCTACAGAGAGCAGAGAGTCCTACAGGTCAGCACACACTATAGAGAGCAGATACAGTATCTACAGAGAGCAGAGAGACCTACAGGTCAGCACACACTGAAGAGAGCAGATACAGTATCTACAGAGAGCAGAGAGAGCTCACTGTGTGACTCTTAGTGATCTATACTGGGCTCTAGGTTTCAGACTCACAGGTGACTTATTGCCTTAGAGGGCTGTGACCCCCCATGACTCTGAATCTCTCCTGCTGTAGAGTTTCCCCTCCCTGTGCTCCCCTCCACACCCCAAGGACTGGTCTGACATCACTGTTCACCCTGATCTCTGTCTGGGGGCTGTGAGGAGGGCTGTGTGTCAGCTGGAGGACAGACTCAGAGAGGAAGTCAAGAGGCTCTCAGAGGAAGGTTTGTGTTTCCCTCAATGTTCTTCAGAATTTAACAATAGAAAAAGTGTTAAGTGTCAGTTAGGAAATGTAACTTTTTATTTCATGTTTCATGTTATATTTATGTTATGTTTTTATTTTCATTTTTCATATCATGGCTATTAATTAATTTATACATTGTATCTTTTCAAAATTTAATTCATATTAGGTGCTATTAGTAATCATGTTTACCTTCATGTTCATATTTTTTACTTTATTTACCTGTATCTGGACACAAGATCCTCATGACTTGTGTTTTTCCATCAAAATCTCCTGACAGATTAGTCTGGTTTTCTTCAGGATCAGTAGTTTGTTCCAGTGCAGCTGGATGAGCTGGATGAGCTGTCAGTGTCTCTTACAGACCCACAGCTCCACTGGCCAGACAACACACTCCTGTGTGTTACTGTCCTGCCTGAGAGATCAGCACAGCACTACAACACACAACACTGCACACCTGGAGACCAGACTCCAGCAGGAATGTGCTCTCAGCTCTCTAACATCTTTCTCTCTGTTTGCAGAGTTTGAGAGGCTTCGCAAACATGCAGGTGAGTCTGTTGTCACTGACAGGAACTTGTCATTTACAAAGGTCACAGCAGGGTCACAGGGGTCAATACAGGCTCTTACTCTAACAGGGGGAGATGTTGTAACTCCTGCTTTATACACAGCTGATGTGTTTAATGTTGTGAGCAAAGTCCCTCAGATGGGCTTTGTCCTTATCAGGACCGATTAGGAATTGGACCCCAACACTGTGGCACACTGTGGGGACACCAACACTGACCCATGTCTTGGGGTCCCCAATACACAGATTGAAGACCCCATCACTGTGTCAGGACTGCAGTTCTCTATTCCATCATTGTGAAACAGAGGATTGTAATCCTGTTAAACCTGTAAACTAGAATCTACACTGACAACTAGGAGCCTGCAGACACACAAGACACTGAACACAACAGTCTGAGACAGGAGCTCGAAATTCACTACTGTGAGAGACTAAGAGGAGAGGAAGGACTTGTTAAGGGAGGAAGAGGGTGAAATGAGAGCAGAGAAGAGGGAGAGAGACAGGATGTCTGTCCCTCTGCTCCTCCAGATAGAGGTGTGACAGTGAAGCAGCCGGTCCCACTGAAGGACACCCACTGCTCTCCAGTCCACACTAGAAACAGGCACACAGCCTCAGGCACTGGAGGATGAGCTCTGGAACAGACACCTTTACACAGAGAGTGGTGGGAGACTGGAACAAGCTGTCTAGAGTGTCTGCCCCAGTCCTTCTGGTGGGCGGCAGTGAGCTTTGTAGCAGGTGTCAGATTGAAGCAGTAACCCATCACTCTGGGGATGTACTGGAGTCTCCCAGTCTTATAGATCCCTAAACACTGGCACACCTCCCTGAAGACAGCTGACTCTGAGCTCCTCCCCTGGTCAGTATGCAGCTCCTCTCGTGAACATGCAGCAGGGTGTGTGGTTTCTCTCAGCACAGCTGAGCTCCTGGCTCAAGTACAGACGCCATCACTGCTGGTATCTGTGTCTGGGTTGAATGGGGTCTCTGGGTCCAGCTGGGCCAACACTGGAGACTCTGCAAGGACAGCTCTTGTTGTTCAAAATCACATTGACAGTCTTCACCCCAGAGGGAAGATGCTGCTTTGCATGTGAGAAATATAAGGAGTTCAGCAACGTCAGCAAACTAGGGGTCAAACCAGCAGTAGTAGGATGCCGGTCCAATGAAACTTCTCACATCCTGAACTGACTGGGGGGCTGGCCAGGAGTTTACTGTGGCTCCTCTTCAGGGCCTGTGGAGACCCCTTCTGGCTCAGAAGCTCCCAGGAAACGAGTCTCTTGCTGTAGGAGATTCATGTCTTCAGTGAGTCTAGAGACCTGTCCTCCTCATGAGGTCCCTGACCTTTCTTCACTTGTCCAGGACCTGGAGAATGAGGGTCATCCAGGCACACCGGGCACTCTGACCTGGGCACGCCACTGAGCTCCCTTCCCATCAGCCGCTCAGAGCTGGCTGGGCAGGGCACAGTCCAGAAGGCTGGAGCGTGTGTTGCCACAGCCCCTGACCTCTGGAGAAGGCAGTCTCTGGCCTGACCTCTGGGGCACCTCAACTTGCCGGTAGCTGCTGTACAGGTCCAGAGAGCTGAACCAGCGCTACCCTGAGACATAATCCAGCACCTCGTCGGTGTGGCTCAGGGGACAAGAGTCCTTCTTGGTGACGTTGTTGAGTCCCTGTAGTCTGTACAGACCAGCAGTGAAGCGTCCTTCTGCAGGGGGAGATCAGGGCCTGTCAGAGGGCTCGATCTCCCCTGCTGCAGTCAGACCCCGGACTGCTTCCTCTGCCTCGGCTCTCTTGTGGATGGCCAGGCGGGGGGAGGGATGCAGATGGGTCTTGTTTCACCAGTGTCGGTGGTGCCCTGAGCTTCGTTTGTACGAATACAGTCTTCCTCTCTTCCAGCAAACACATCTGCAAACTCTCGTAGCAGAGTCCTTGGTTGTCCCTGCTCTGCCTCACTCAGTCCCTCTTTGCTGCGCTGAGAAAGCTCCTCCACCATTTTGTCTGATTTTGTTGTGGTCTTGAAGGCCGAGCCCCTGTCCTCAGTTTCAGGACGCTGCTCCCTCGCACCGTGGGTCAGTGTCTCCTGGCTCAGGGAGAGTCTCTGGGCTCCCTGCTGTATCTCCATGGTAACTCTCGGCTGCTCTGGAGCTGTTGCACTGGTACCCAGGAGGAGGTGTGGCCCCTCGCTGCTATTAGCTTGAGGGCCACTCGGCATTTCCTGCTGGCACTGCTCTCGAGACGCACGGTTCTGCACAGAGGAGTTCAGTACCAGTGACTCCATCCTCTCACCTGGCCATCCAGGGAAAGCTCTCTTCACTGGTCTGCAGCAGAACTGCCAGGTTCTCTCCTTCTGTAGTCTGTCTGAGCCAGGCGCTGCCTGTAGGAGTTATACTGTACCTGACCATCGTGATCTTCAGCATGAACACACACCTGCAGACTCACACAGCTGAGCCTTGAAGAGCAGGGTCACCAACACATGGCTCAACAAATACAAACAGTGAAAACAGTGAGATCTGGTGGGAAATTAATTATTAGTCCAGCAAACTGATGTCGAAACGAGTAAGGAAAGTTATTGAGGTTAAATCATTCTGTGCAGTAATATCCACAGATGTCCTTCCATCAGCTCTTACAGCCATTCCTGCAGACTGCCTTCATCTAGAACTGACACAAATCATCACTTTTAAAAAGATGGAGATTACAGTATTTTTATTTCTTTAACCTTTACATTTGACTACATAACTTTAATATCTGTTCCCCCAGTTTCTGAATATCCCTGCTTTCCCTTCAGAAATACAATTGTAGAGTCACATCACAACAAATAAATGACAAATCTGCTCAATTCACACCCAGATGTGACAAAACACATTTAAGACTCACACTAAATATTTTCTTAATTTCAATTCTCTTCACTCCCTGGGATATCTGAAAAACACTGTCACATACAAAATATTTTACATACAGCTACTAATAAAGATGTACAATAAATTTCATTGTTAATAAATTACTTGTATTAATAGACATTAAATACATTAATAGAAACAATAAAATTAGTTTTTAATAAATTACTCATGAATAAACACATCAATAAAGTTCATTATTAATAAAAGTGATTTAACTGGAAAGCAGTTTTAGTTAAACATTACAATCCTTTTCTGAGTGACGGACACATGACTTCCTGCCGTAGTGCCGGTGTTGTTTCCCCTCTATTCTCCTGTGATCCAGAGCTCCGCCTGTCCCACACTGAGCTGTCTCCCCATGTGAAGAGGCGCTGGGAGTCAGTCCTGTACTCCAGTCACCTCTAGAGGGCAGCAGCTCTCACTCTGGGCTCGTTGCAGTGGAGAGCAGGTTCAGCTCGGAGCTGCGGACTGATTTCAGTGGCCAAGTTCGTTGCTCTTGGTCTGAAGTTGGCGCACTAGTTTAACACGGAGCTGTGTGCTGACCAGGGGCTGAGCTCCAGTTAGTGCGCTGGGTCAGTTCGTTACAACTGACCCACAATGTCTGTTTTTCAGGTTTCCATAGGTATTACACTGATTTGTGTTTAACGAACAAGAAAAAAAGACACACACAAGCTTTGTCTGTTCTCTCTCGGGTTCCCCTGTCTTGTGTAAAGACAACTTCAGCCTTAATTCAGGTGACAGAGTTAAATATACTGACAGACAGCTCTTAACACACACACAGACAACAGATCCTTTTAATTACTGTCCTCAGCAGCGCAGGAGGAGACAAGCTTGCAGTTACTGCCTGTGTGACTCAGGTCCCTGTTATTGTTAATGAAGTGGCAGCAATTTCAGCTTCTATGAATTTTGTCTTAATGAGACTTTTACAATCTAACTGATAGAGAGGAACCAGAATAACCATGAAAAGACAGTTTGATCATTTTTCTTCTTGTGAAATAATGTATCCATCAGTATAGAGATGCCCTCAGCCATGTTATCTGCACACAGTGGATCATCAGGTCTCCTTCAGATTTAAAGACACTTTCTCCCACAGGAGCCAGACTCTCGCAGTGTGAGAGCTCTGCACACGCTCACAGCTCATCTCAGCCGGGCTGGGCCTGTCTGTCCTGACCAACCCAGGAGAGCCCATTTCCACAGGTCCGCCTGCCCAGTCTCTCCAGTCATATCAGAACACATCCAGAGCATCTGGACCGGTCCTGTCCACACTGTAATGTCCACTACACGCTGGCCACACAATCCTGACACTTTCTGAAGTGTTTTCTTTATTTTTACCTGCTGCACACAAACAAGCGCCAGTGACTGCAGACGAGTTCAACCCAAACCAGTGATGTGAACCTATGACTGCAGGCATCACGAGCAAACTGTGACAGAACAGTGGAGAAGAGGAAAATGGGTTTTGTGTAATTAATGTATCAACAAATCAGTTTTATTTTGTCACTGAATGCTCTGGGTGTCTCAGGACAGGCAGGTCGTCCAGCTGAAATCAGCAGACTGAACAGAGCTGTAGTTTACTGCAGTGAGCTTTCTGCTGGTGTGAATCCTGATACACACTCTAGACACCTGCATCTGTACTTTCATCTGAGAGAGGAGTGAGATACAGATCATTTCATCCTGTCTGTCTGCTCTCTGATCCACAGCTGATGTGACTCTGGACCCCAATACAGCTCATCTCTACCTCATCCTGTCTGAGGATGGGAAACAAGTGAGACTGGGAGACACACGACAGGATCTCCCTGACAATCCAGAGAGATTTGATCCTTGTCCCTGTGTCCTGGGAAAGGATGGGATCACCTCAGGGAGACACTACTGGGAGGTGGAGGTGGGGGAGAAGACTAAGTGGGATTTAGGTGTCGCCAGAGAGTCCATCAACAGGAAGGGGAAGATCACACTGAGCCCCCGGTATGGTTACTGGACTGTGTGGCTGAGGAATGGGAATGAGTACGAGGCTTGTGCTGGACCCTCTGTCCTCCTCCCCCTGAGCCAGAAGCCCCAGAAGGTGGGGGTGTATGTGGACTATGAGGGGGGACAGGTCTCCTTTTACAATGTGGACAACAGGTCTCATATCTACACCTTCACTGCCTCCTTCACTGAGAAACTCTTTCCACTCTTCAGCCCTGGTCTTCATCAGGGAGGTAAAAACTCAGCCCCACTGATCATCTGTCCTGTCAGTCACACAGACTGAATCAGCACATTGTCTGATTCTCTCTCTGGAATGTAAATCATTTAGTCTTTTTCATTTGAAATTGTTCTTCTGTTTCTTCGGTGTTGTTTTCTCCACCCACTGCTGGGCATGTCCACATCTGCTCTCAACGCTACTCGTTCAGTCACCAGAAACAACATCACCTGTGGGAGGGGCTCTCTTGGAAAATGAAATTATTACTGGCTTGTGTCAAACTGTTCTACTTTCTACTTTCAGTCCATGTCATTGCTCTATTCTGTTTGCTCTGCATTAATCATGTCTTTCAGTAAATCAGTAAAATTGAGTCACAGGTGTTTTCTTTATCTCTTACCTGTAAATTCTCCAGATTCATGGCTGACCAGTTGGGTCACCATCAGACACAGACTCACACGTCAGCTGAATGCCAGTCGCTTTCTACATGATGGACATGGCTGCTTCACTGTCATGGCCTGGACTCAGATAGAACTATTTCTGTATTAAATAAACTCTGAAATTCTGAATATTTGACATTTGGTCTTCATCTTCATCTTCATCATGATTTAATGTCAGCAGGTATATCACCCTGAAACTCACCCTGTCAGCCCCCTGAAGCTCAGCAGGAGTGAGCCTGGTCAGGTCCTGGAGGGGAGACTCCTGGGAGAGGTGTTAGTGGGGTCAGTAGGGGGCGCTCATCCTGCGGTCTGTGTGGGTCCTAATGCCCCAGTATAGTGATGGGGACACTGGACTGTAAAAAGGTGCTGTGTTTCAGATGAGACATAAAACCAAGGTCCTGACTCTCTTTGGTCATTAAAAATCCCAGGGTGTCTTTCAGAAAGAGTAGGGGTGTTTCCCCTTGTGTCCTGGCCAAATTTCTCTTGGCCTTTACCAATCATGGCCTCCTAATAACCCCCCTCTCTGAACTGGCTTCATCACTCTGCTCTCCTCCCCACTGAGAGCTGGTGTGTGTGAGCAGACTGGAGCATCATCCAGGTGGGGCTGCACACTGGTGGTGGTGGAGGGGATCCCCATTACCTGTAAAGAGTTTTGAGTGGAGTGTCCAGAAATGCACTGTATAACTCTAAGGAATTTGATGATGAAGATGATGATGATGTAGATTCCTATGTCATGAATGTGCTTGTGATTTCTGTCATCTAACACAGTGTGGAGAATCCCAGACTCTCTGTAGGCTGATCAGCTGTCCAGACCCTGTGATTGGAGGAAGACAGAAAACAGCACAAACACTTGTATTCTGTCCACTTTGTAACTTTGTAACATTTGTGTCAATTTCAAGGCAGCCTGTCCTGTCCAGGCACTGTAAAAGGCACCTGATCTGTCTGTCAGTGTCCAGCTGTCTGTGGTCACTTGGCCACCCTACTGGGCTGCTTGTTCCAGAAACCTGCTGCTCTCGGTGTTGAGAGGATTGTCCAGCCCTGGTGCTGGAGGTCATGTCTGTCATCTGAGCTCAGTTAACAATGACCTGCAGCTGCTCTTTACTTCCTGAACTGAGTCAGAACAATCAGAACACCAGCAGACACACTGAACAGCCCCTCCAGGACCAGGACTGGACAGCCCTGCTGCAGACACACTGACTGACCCCTCCAGGACTGGACAGCCCTGCTGCAGACACACTGACCAGTTCTCCAGGACCAGGACTGGACAGCCCTGCTGCAGACACACTGACCAGCCCCTCCAGGACCAGGACTGGACAGCCCTGCTGCAGACACACTGACCAGTTCTGGAGTGGGAGTGGACAGGCTCACAGACACACTGACCAGTTCTGGACCGGGAGTGGACAGGCTCACAGACACACCGACCAGTTCTGGAGTGGGAGTGCACAGGCTCACAGACACACCGACCAGTTCTGGAGTGGGAGTGGACAGGCTCACAGACACACCGACCAGTTCTGGTGTGGGAGTGGACAGGCTCACAGACACACCGACCAGTTCTGGGTGGGAGTGGACAGGCTCACAGACACACTGACCAGTTCTGGAGTGGGAGTGGACAGGCTCACAGACACACTGACCAGTTCTGGACTGGGAGTGGACAGGCTCACAGACACACTGACCAGTTCTGGACTGGTAGTGGACAGGCTCACAGACACACTGACCAGTTCTGGAGTGGGAGTGGACAGGCTCACAGACACACTGACCAGTTCTGGAGTGGGAGTGGACAGGCTCACAGACACACTGAGCTGCAGGACAGCAGTGCTGTAAAGTGCCTCCTGTTATCAGCCCTCAGTGCTCTTGATAAAGTCATTTCCATGTCACTCAGGTTGTCTGTGAAACAGCAGCTTCAGCAGAGCTGGTAGCTCTAGCAGCTGAGAAACACAATAAGCACAAAATATAATATTGTTACAAATGGGGGACATGAAAATGGTGAATAACAGGAACTGACCGAGCGGTTTAGTCAACAAGTAAAATAATTGATCATAACCCCCAAGTTGTAAGTGATTTCTCTAGAACTGGGGTTCTTATCCTGGGCGTCCTGACCCCCATGAGGGTCACACAATAGGCAGCAGAGACAGAATCAACCTAAGGTTAACACACACACTAGAGTGATAAACGGGACACGTCTGCAGATTCAGGGTGTTTACACATCAATGGACAGTAACAGAGGTAAACAGTTCGCTGTTGTACACACCTGCAGGGTTCAGACTGTTTCCACCAGCAGGGTGACTCAGTGGACCCAGAGAGGCCGCTACACTCATTCCTATCGGTGGGCCGTGACTGTGTTTATATTCGTAGAGCTTTCTTCTTCTGCGCAAGGTAGTCGTGATGAGCCCAGCAGTGGAGCGGTTTTAATAGGTGAGACTGGAGGAGTGAGAGCTGAAGATAATGTGGAGAAACGCACAGCTGAAAACAATGAGAAAATCTGACGAACAGTCCCGAGAGTAGGGATTCACACCGTACGGTTTGTGGCGAAGTGTTGGCTCAGGAAAGCCTCAGGCCCTCCAGACTGCTACACCACCTGCAGACCAGACACTCAGCCTTGCAGTCTAAACCTGTTGAGTGTTTTGAACGAAAGCTACAGGAGCTGAGAGGCCAACAATCTGCCCTCCAAAGAGCTGTGAACTGTGAGCCAGAAGCCACTTCAGTGTCTTTCCTCATAGCTAACTGGACTGCCCAAACTGGGAAGCCACACGTTAGGTGGGACTTTTTCCCCTACTGTGCGCTAAGGAAATGGTTTCAATCCTGTGTGGGAAAGTGCTGCAGAGCAGCTGGCAGTGATACCAGTGTCATTGATACCAGTGTCACTGATACCAGTGTCAATGATCCTGTGTCTGACCACATTGGGCGTATGGCAAGAGTCGTGGAAGAGCAGGTGATCTCTAGGATAAGATCTAGTGTGTAGTTTTCTTTACAACTTGACGAGACCACTGGTGTCTCTGGAGATGCACACCTGCTTGTTTACACCAGACTTGTTGAAGAGGAAGAATTTAAACAAAGCTTTTAGTAAAGAGCATTTAAAGCGCTTAAAACAAAGTGCTTTTTTTACTACGTGAAATATTTTTAATGTTAAAAAAGGGTCGCACTCTCAAAAAGGTTAAGAACTGCTGCTCTAGAATATATTCCAGAAGAGTCAGAACAGTTGTTGGAATAGACAGAGACACAAGAATTCTTTGTTCTCTGGCACAGCTTTGTTGAAAAAAGTAATAATTCGTGCACACTGGATTAAACAAATATTTATTCATTTAAAATTTTAATTATTTTTTAGTTTAAATCATCTCTCTGCAAATCTGGATCATAATAAATGATACCGAGGTATATACTGTATGACCCAATAAACCCAAGATCCCCTAAACACAGAACAGCTCTCTCTCTCTGTCAGTCAGTAAGTGAGCTGAATGATCTGTCTGTCTGTGTCTTTCAGAGACCATTGATCTCCATCAGAGTGTTTATTTCAGAGATGAAAGCTGACCTGTTGCAGTGGTTCTATGTGACTCTGCTGTTTCTCCACCAGTCCTGTGTCTCAGGATCAGGTACAGTGAGACTCTTATTGGTGTTTTAATCAATAACATGAACAAGACCCTCATACCGAAGACTGGTTTCATTACAGTTTCTGGAAACAAAACATCTGAAACTTATAATTTGAACATTAGAACATTTTAAAATCTCTTAATTCTGAATATTCATTGATCAGAACGTGAGGGTGAACCTGTTCTTGCAAGAAGCCAAGATACAGGTTTCAGGAGCTTGACCTGACACCATGATCTACACTCCCACAGCCTTGTGTGCCTCCTGTTCTCAGGTTTCAATGCACTTTCTCATCATGTCCACTCTGGTTCATGTTTGACTGTTACCTCTGGAGAGGAGCACTGGATTGACTCTGAAGTCTCTCTGTTAAAGAGTTAGGAGACGCTGTTCCTTCAGCCTGTCAGGATACTGCGATTAATATCAGAGCAGAAATGTCTGCTTGTGGTTCTCTGTGGCAGTCTGGGAGGAATGCAGAGTGAGAAATCCTCAGTGAAAACAGTCAGAGATCCTCTCACTGAGGGCAGAGCTGCTCACTGAGTGAAGCTGAGGATCTGAGTGTCTGAGAATCTCTGGTGTGAGGAAGAGGAGATGAGACACTCACTGATCTTCAGTCCTCCTCAGTCACATGTTCTGGATCATTAATGATCTGTTTGTAGATCAGTGAGCTGCTTCTCTTCACTCTGTCAGTATGAGTCTCCAGTTTGTCTCAGTGTGTGTCTGTGTAGAGGCTGAGACTCATGTCAGCTGTGTGCTCTTTCTCTTTCAGAGACGTTTCGGGTTGTTGGTCCAGCTGCTCCTGTGTTTGTTTTCCCTGGTGAAGACGCTGTCCTGCCCTGTTACCTCTCACCAGACATCAGCGCTGTGGACCTAGAGATCCACTGGTTTAGAGATGACTATGAAAACTTTGTTTGTTTATATGAATCTGGAGTCTATAACTTTGTTAGACAGAATCCAGCCTACAGGGGAAGGGTTGAATTATTCCCAGATGAGCTCCCCAGAGGCAATGTGTCTCTAATACTGAGAGATGTGAGACGCTCTGATCATGGACAGTTCAAGTGTATGGTGCTCTCTGACCAGTGGTATGATGACACTGTTAACGATCTCGATGTGAGAGGTGAGTGTCTTTCAGTCTGGTTTATTATCTAAAGAGAGTTATATTTGTGATGAGTAACTGATCACATCAGTACTCAGTAAGATGCCAGCTCTGTCCACACAATAACACACTCACTGTCAATACAGCTCTAAACCAAACAGTACAACACAACAATAAACTGTACATACCCCCAGTCTTGTTACATTTCCAGCTTCTACCTGACCCCTCACCTCTCTCATTCAGTCCTTTCAAAGCATTCTCTGCCTTTCTCTGTTTTAGGGAGCTTTAGTCTTTCTCCCAGTATTTCTCCCAGCGGAGTATTTTGGAAGTTCGTTTTGCTTTTCATCCCCAGCCCGGGGGATTTGCTTTTCGGCTTGTTGTTTTGGTTTGCGCTTTTAGAGGTATTCAGACTCTTCGACTTTCTAGCTCCCTGGTTTACGACTTTGTTTTGTGCTTCGGTACCTTTGCTGGTGTTAATCCTTCGGTTTCGAACTTTTGGACTGGATTCTGGTTTATAGCTTTAGAACACGGTTTCACTACTCTGCACAGAATCTACCTGGCTACCTTAACACGTCTGCATAGGTAAAGACATCAGAGAGACTGAGGTACCTGTGTTGTGTTGTGTCGTATTGTGATGTCTCTTCTGTTATTATTCTGGGAATACAGAGAAGAGAATACAGTAATAACTTAACTGGAAAAGACTTGCACATACACCAAAAAAAAAATTACACAGCTCAGCACTCAGCTGATCAGTTTCCATCCTTGTGTCTCTGTAATACTGATCCTGTCCCCTGTAAATACAGATTCACTGATACCTCAACACTCCAGTTCATCAGCTGACAGCTCAACTGTCACCTTGAGTGGAGAAACTTTAAGAGTTATAATATACAGATAATTCAAACTGTTGATTCTAAACAAGTCTTTATCATTTCTGTGTTCTGAAATCAAAGCGACAGTGGGCTTTTATCAGCTGTGAAATATCTCCTGTTGTGTCGAACCCACAGCCCTGGGCTCCCAGCCCTCAGTGTCTCTCCACTCCCCTGGAGGAGGTCACACCCAGCTGCTGTGCAGATCAGAGGGGTGGGTCCCTGCGCCTGCAGTGACCTGGAAAGACAGGGATGGACATGATGTGACCTCACTGTCCAGCAGCACAGTGGAGAGGGACAGTCAGGGGCTCCTCAGTGTCAGCAGCTCCATCCCAGTCCAGCAGGAGTCCAACATCTTCTCCTGTCTGGTCAGAAGTGCTCTGCCTGAGCCAGACTGGGGCTCTCAGCTCCACATTCCCAGTGAGTATTGAACACGAACAGTGGAGCTCAGCTGTCACACACCTGAGGTCTCACACACACCCAGGACATAACACACCTGGGCCACTGGGCACAGCCCAGAATAAGAACTAATGATGAAAGGACTCACCTCAACACTCAACACAAAGTGCTGAATCTGTCAGGCACATACAATCAGGTGACACACAGTAACTCCACTCTCAATAAGACACTTTCTGTAAAAATTTACCTAATAATCGGATAAAAATTAGAAATTCTGAGAGGTTCAAGATTAAATAACTGCTCCTATCTGTGGTTTCTGTCTAAAAAATCAAGAATATGAGGTATCTCTCATGCTTTATTGAATCTCAGCACTGGGTTTAAACATGTGCCTGCAATGATGACTAACTACTTACTACAGTATCTGCACTTTTAGTTTTCGGACAGTTTTGGTCACCTTTTTGTATATTGCCCTATGCAGTGATTTTATCCAAAACTGAGCCAGATGAAAAGTGTGAAGAATACCTGTTCTAATGGGTAAACTCTCTTCATTTTGTCATTTAAAGTGCAGCTAAAAGTGCAACAGCGGGCAAAATTCTATGGTTCTTGTAACCCTAACGCTAGCCAGGCATTAAAAGCATGCAGATTTAACTACCATTTAACAGCATTTAGCAGCATCATGAAAATTTGCCTAAACCAGACAGATTATTAAAGAAGATATATTTCCTAGAGGTTTTAGGAACCGTTTTGATAGTTTGAGACTGATTTTTTGGAGTTTGAGGAAAAAATTCAACTTTGATGTTTGGAGGGCTTCTGAGACACCCTGCCGGAATGTACATTTGAAACCCTAGCTAGGGTTAGGGTTAGCATTCCCACAACAGGTAGAAGTTTTTTACTGTCAGTGCTGCATTCCGGGCCCCCAGTTATCTTTAGGATGAGTGATAATTTGCTCCTATCTGCACTTTTAGTTTTCGGACAGTTTTGGTCACCTTTTTGTATATTGCCCTATCCATTGATTTTATCGAAAACTTAGCCAGATGAAAAGTGTGAAGAATACCTGTTCTAATGGGTAAACTCTCTTCATTTTGTCATTTAAAGTGCAGCTAAAAGTGCAATAGCGGGAAAAATTCTATGGTTCTTGTAACCCTAACCCTAGCCAGGCATTAAAAGCATGCCGATTTAACTACCATTTAACAGCATTTTTAGCACTATGAAAATTTGCCTGAATTAGACAGATTATTAAAGAAGATACATTTCCTAGAGGTTTTAGAAACCGTTTTGATAGTTTGAGACTGATTTTTTGGAGTTTGAGGAAAAAATTCAACTTTGATGTTTGGAGGGCTTCTGAGACACCCTGCCGGAATGTACATTTGAAACCCTAGCTAGGGTTAGGGTTAGCATTCCCACAACAGGTAGAGGTTTTTTACTGTCAGTGCTGCATTCCGGGTCCCCAGTTATCTTTAGGATGAGTGATAATTTGCTCCTATCTGCACTTTTAGTTTTCGGACAGTTTTGGTCACCTTTTTGTATATTGCCCTATCCATTGATTTTATCCAAAACTGAGCCAGATGAAAAGTGTGAAGAATACCTGTTCTAATGGGTAAACTCTCTTCATTTTGTCATTTAAAGTGCAGCTAAAAGTGCAACAGCGGGCAAAATTCTATGGTTCTTGTAACCCTAACGCTAGCCAGGCATTAAAAGCATGCCGATTTAACTACCATTTAACAGCATTTTTCAGCATCATTAAAATTTGCCTGAACCAGACAGATTATTAAAGAAGATACATTTCCTAGAGGTTTTAGAAACTGTTTTGATAGTTTTAGACTGATTTTTTGGAGTTTGAGGAAAAAAATCAACTTTGATGTTTGGAGGGCTTCTGAGACACCCTGCCGGAATGCACATTTGAAACCCTAGCTAGGGTTAGGGTTAGCATTCCCACAACAGGTAGAAGTTTTTTACTGTCAGTGCTGCATTCCGGGCCCCCAGTTATCTTTAGGATGAGTGATAATTTGCTCCTATCTGCACTTTTAGTTTTCGGACAGTTTTGGTCACCTTTTTGTATATTGCCCTATGCAGTGATTTTATCCAAAACTGAGCCAGATGAAAAGTGTGAAGAATACCTGTTCTAATGGGTAAACTCTCTTCATTTTGTCATTTAAAGTGGAGCTAAAAGTGCAACAGTGGGCAAAATTCTATGGTTCTTGTAACCCTAACCCTAGCCAGGCATTAAAAGCATGCCGATTTAACTACCATTTAACAGCATTTTTCAGCACCATGAAAATTTGCCTGAACCAGACAGATTATTAAAGAAGATACATTTCCTAGAGGTTTTAGAAACCGTTTTGATAGTTTGAGACTGATTTTTTGGAGTTTGAGGAAAAAATTCAACTTTGATGTTTGGAGGGCTTCTGAGACACCTTGCCGGAATGCACATTTGAAACCCTAGCTAGGGTGAGGGTTAGCATTCCCACAACAGGTAGAGGTTTTTTACTGTCAGTGCTGCATTCCGGGCCCCCAGTTATCTTAAGGATGAGTGATAATTTACTCCTATCTGCACATTTAGTTTTCGGACAGTTTTGGTCACCTTTTTGTATATTGCCCTATGCAGTGATTTTATTCAAAACTGAGCCAGATGAAAAGTGTGAAGAATACCTGTTCTAATGGGTAAACTCTCTTCATTTTGTCATTTAAAGTGCAGCTAAAAGTGCAACAGCGGGAAAAATTCTATGGTTCTTGTAACCCTAACCCTAGCCAGGCATTGAAAGCATGCCGATTTAACTACCATTTAACAGCATTTTTCAGCTTCATGAAAATTTGCCTGAACCAGACAGATTATTAAAGAAGATACATTTCCTAGAGGTTTTAGAAACCGTTTTGATAGTTTGAGACTGATTTTTTGGAGTTTGAGGAAAAAATTCAACTTTGATGTTTGGAGGGCTTCTGAGTCACCCTGCCGGAATGCACTTTTGAAACCCTAGCTAGGGTGAGGGTTAGCATTCCCACAACAGGTAGAAGTTTTTTACTGTCAGTGCTGCATTCCGGGCCCCCAGTTATCTTTAGGATGAGTGATCATTTGCTCCTATCTGCACTTTTAGTTTTCGGACAGTTTTGGTCACCTTTTTGTATATTGCCCTATGCACTGATTTTATTCAAAACTGAGCCAGATGAAAAGTGTGAAGAATACCTGTTCTAATGGGTAAACTCTCTTCATTTTGTCATTTAAAGTGCAGCTAAAAGTGCAACAGCGGGCAAAATTCTATGGTTCTTGTAACCCTAACCCTAGCCAGGTATTAAAAGCATGCCGATTTAACTACCATTTAACAGCATTTTTCAGCATCATGAAAATTTGCCTAAACCAGACAGATTATTAAAGAAGATACATTTCCTAGAGCTTTTAGAAACCGTTTCGATTGTTTGAGACTGATTTTTTGGAGTTTGAGGAAAAAATTTAACTTTGATGTTTGGAGGGCTTCTGAGACACCCTGCCGGAATGCACATTTGAAACCCTAGCTAGGGTTAGGGTTAGCATTCCCACAACAGGTAGAAGTTTTTTACTGTCAGTGCTGCATTCCGGGCCCCCAGTTATCTTTAGGATGAGTGATAATTTGCTCCTATCTGCACTTTTAGTTTTCGGACAGTTTTGGTCACCTTTTTGTATATTGCCCTATGCAGTGATTTTATCCAAAACTGAGCCAGATGAAAAGTGTGAAGAATACCTGTTCTAATGGGTAAACTCTCATTTTGTCATTTAAAGTGCAGCTAAAAGTGCAACAGCGGGAAAAATTCTATGGTTCTTGTAACCCTAACCCTAGCCAGGCATTAAAAGCATGCCGATTTAACTTCCATTTAACAGCATTTTTCAGCTTCATGAAAATTTGCCTAAACAAGACAGATTATTAAAGAAGATACATTTCCTAGAGGTTTTAGAAACCGTTTTGATAGTTTGAGACTGATTTTTTGGAGTTTGAGGAAAAAAATCAACTTTGATGTTTGGAGGGCTTCTGAGACACCCTGCCGGAATGCACATTTGAAACCCTAGCTAGGGTTAGGGTTTGCATTCCCACAACAGGTAGAGGTTTTTTACTGTCAGTGCTGCATTCCGGGCCCCCAGTTATCTTTAGGATGAGTGATAATTTGCTCCTATCTGCACTTTTAGTTTTCGGACAGTTTTGGTCACCTTTTTGTATATTGCCCTATCCATTGATTTTATCCAAAACTGAGCCAGATGAAAAGTGTGAAGAATACCTGTTCTAATGGGTAAACTCTCTTCATTTTGTCATTTAAAGTGCAGCTAAAAGTGCAACAGCGGGCAAAATTCTATGGTTCTTGTAACCCTAACCCTAGCCAGGTATTTAAAGCATGCCGATTTAACTACCATTTAACAGCATTTTTAGCACTATGAAAATTTGCCTGAATTAGACAGATTATTAAAGAAGATACATTTCCTAGAGGTTTTAGAAACCGTTTTGATAGTTTGAGACTGATTTTTTGGAGTTTGAGGAAAAAATTCAACTTTGATGTTTGGAGGGCTTCTGAGACACCCTGCCGGAATGCACTTTTGAAACCCTAGGTAGGGTTAGGGTTAGCATTCCCACAACAGGTAGAAGTTTTTTACTGTCAGTGCTGCATTCCGGGCCCCCAGTTATCTTTAGGATGAGTGATCATTTGCTCCTATCTGCACTTTTAGTTTTCGGGCAGTTTTGGTCACCTTTTTGTATATTGCCCTATGCAGTGATTTTATCCAAAACTGAGCCAGATGAAAAGTGTGAAGAATACCTGTTCTAATGGGTAAACTCTCTTCATTTTGTCATTTAAAGTGGAGCTAAAAGTGCAACAGTGGGCAAAATTCTATGGTTCTTGTAACCCTAACCCTAGCCAGGCATTAAAAGCATGCCGATTTAACTACCATTTAACAGCATTTTTCAGCACCATGAAAATTTGCCTGAACCAGACAGATTATTAAAGAAGATACATTTCCTAGAGGTTTTAGAAACCGTTTTGATAGTTTGAGACTGATTTTTTGGAGTTTGAGGAAAAAATTCAACTTTGATGTTTGGAGGGCTTCTGAGACACCCTGCCAGAATGTACATTTGAAACCCTAGCTAGGGTTAGGGTTAGCATTCCCACAACAGGTAGAGGTTTTTTACTGTCAGTGCTGCATTCCGGGTCCCCAGTTATCTTTAGGATGAGTGATAATTTGCTCCTATCTGCACTTTTAGTTTTCGGACAGTTTTGGTCACCTTTTTGTATATTGCCCTATCCATTGATTTTATCCAAAACTGAGCCAGATGAAAAGTGTGAAGAATACCTGTTCTAATGGGTAAACTCTCTTCATTTTGTCATTTAAAGTGCAGCTAAAAGTGCAACAGCGGGCAAAATTCTATGGTTCTTGTAACCCTAACCCTAGCCAGGCATTAAAAGCATGCCGATTTAAGTACCATTTAACAGCATTTTTCAGCTTCATGAAAATTTGCCTAAACCAGACAGATTATTAAAGAAGATACATTTCCTAGAGGTTTTAGAAACCGTTTTGATAGTTTGAGACTGATTTTTTGGAGTTTGAGGAAAAAATTCAACTTTGATGTTTGGAGGGCTTCTGAGACACCCTGCCAGAATGTACATTTGAAACCCTAGCTAGGGTTAGGGTTAGCATTCCCACAACAGGTAGAGGTTTTTTACTGTCAGTGCTGCATTCCGGGTCCCCAGTTATCTTTAGGATGAGTGATAATTTGCTCCTATCTGCACTTTTAGTTTTCGGACAGTTTTGGTCACCTTTTTGTATATTGCCCTATCCATTGATTTTATCCAAAACTGAGCCAGATGAAAAGTGTGAAGAATACCTGTTCTAATGGGTAAACTCTCTTCATTTTGTCATTTAAAGTGCAGCTAAAAGTGCAATTGCGGGCAAAATTCTATGGTTCTTGTAACCCTAACCCTAGCCAGGCATTAAAAGCATGCCGATTTAAGTACCATTTAACAGCATTTTTCAGCTTCATGAAAATTTGCCTAAACCAGACAGATTATTAAAGAAGATACATTTCCTAGAGGTTTTAGACACCATTTTGATAGTTTGAGACTGATTTTTTGGAGTTTGAGGAAAAAAATCAACTTTGATGTTTGGAGGGCTTCTGAGACACCCTGCCAGAATGTACATTTGAAACCCTAGCTAGGGTTAGGGTTAGCATTCCCACAACAGGTAGAGGTTTTTTACTGTCAGTGCTGCATTCCGGGTCCCCAGTTATCTTTAGGATGAGTGATAATTTGCTCCTATCTGCACTTTTAGTTTTCGGACAGTTTTGGTCACCTTTTTGTATATTGCCCTATCCATTGATTTTATCCAAAACTGAGCCAGATGAAAAGTGTGAAGAATACCTGTTCTAATGGGTAAACTCTCTTCATTTTGTCATTTAAAGTGCAGCTAAAAGTGCAACAGCGGGAAAAATTCTATGGTTCTTGTAACCCTAACCCTAGCCAGGCATTAAAAGCATGCCGATTTAAGTACCATTTAACAGCATTTTTCAGCTTCATGAAAAGTTGCCTAAACCAGACAGATTATTAAAGAAGATACATTTCCTAGAGGTTTTAGAAACCGTTTTGATAGTTTGAGACTGATTTTTTGGAGTTTGAGGAAAAAATTCAACTTTGATGTTTGGAGGGCTTCTGAGACACCCTGCCAGAATGTACATTTGAAACCCTAGCTAGGGTTAGGGTTAGCATTCCCACAACAGGTAGAGGTTTTTTACTGTCAGTGCTGCATTCCGGGTCCCCAGTTATCTTTAGGATGAGTGATAATTTGCTCCTATCTGCACTTTTAGTTTTCGGACAGTTTTGGTCACCTTTTTCTATATATTGCCCTATCCAGTGATTTTATCCAAAACTGAGCCAGATGAAAAGTGTGAAGAATACCTGTTCTAATGGGTAAACTCTCTTCATTTTGTCATTTAAAGTGCAGCTAAAAGTGCAACAGCGGGCAAAATTCTATGGTTCTTGTAACCCTAACCCTAGCCAGGCATTAAAAGCATGCCGATTTAAGTACCATTTAACAGCATTTTTCAGCTTCATGAAAATTTGCCTAAATCAGACAGATTATTAAAGAAGATACATTTCCTAGAGGTTTTAGAAACCGTTTTGATAGTTTGAGACTGATTTTTTGGAGTTTGAGGAAAAAATTCAACTTTGATGTTTGGAGGGCTTCTGAGACACCCTGCCAGAATGTACATTTGAAACCCTAGCTAGGGTTAGGGTTAGCATTCCCACAACAGGTAGAGGTTTTTTACTGTCAGTGCTGCATTCCAGGTCCCCAGTTATCGTTAGGATGAGTGATAATTTGCTCCTATCTGCACTTTTAGTTTTCGGACAGTTTTGGTCACCTTTTTGAATATTGCCCTATCCAGTGATTTTATCCAAAACTGAGCCAGATGAAAAGTGTGAAGAATACCTGTTCTAATGGGTAAACTCTCTTCATTTTGTCATTTAAAGTGCAGCTAAAAGTGCAACAGCGGGCAAAATTCTATGGTTCTTGTAACCCTAACCCTAGCCAGGCATTAAAAGCATGCCGATTTAACTACCATTTAACAGCATTTTTCAGCTTCATGAAAATTTGCCTAAACCAGACAGATTATTAAAGAAGATACATTTCCTAGAGGTTTTAGAAACCGTTTTGATAGTTTGAGACTGATTTTTTGGAGTTTGAGGAAAAAATTCAACTTTGATGTTTGGAGGGCTTCTGAGACACCCTGCCAGAATGTACATTTGAAACCCTAGCTAGGGTTAGGGTTAGCATTCCCACAACAGGTAGAGGTTTTTTACTGTCAGTGCTGCATTCCGGGTCCCCAGTTATCGTTAGGATGAGTGATAATTTGCTCCTATCTGCACTTTTAGTTTTCGGACAGTTTTGGTCACCTTTTTGTATATTGCCCTATCCATTGATTTTATCCAAAACTGAGCCAGATGAAAAGTGTGAAGAATACCTGTTCTAATGGGTAAACTCTCTTCATTTTGTCATTTAAAGTGCAGCTAAAAGTGCAACAGCGGGCAAAATTCTATGGTTCCTGTAACCCTAACCCTAGCCAGGCATTAAAAGCATGCCGATTTAACTACCATTTAACAGCATTTTTCAGCATCATGAAAATTTGCCTGAACCAGACAGATTATTAAAGAAGATACATTTCCTAGAGGTTTTAGAAACCGTTTTGATAGTTTGAGACTGATTTTTTGGAGTTTGAGGAAAAAATTCAACTTTGATGTTTGGAGGGCTTCTGAGACACCCTGCCAGAATGTACATTTGAAACCCTAGCTAGGGTTAGGGTTAGCATTCCCACAACAGGTAGAGGTTTTTTACTGTCAGTGCTGCATTCCGGGTCCCCAGTTATCGTTAGGATGAGTGATAATTTGCTCCTATCTGCACTTTTAGTTTTCGGACAGTTTTGGTCACCTTTTTGTATATTGCCCTATCCATTGATTTTATCCAAAACTGAGCCAGATGAAAAGTGTGAAGAATACCTGTTCTAATGGGTAAACTCTCTTCATTTTGTCATTTAAAGTGCAGCTAAAAGTGCAACAGCGGGAAAAATTCTATGGTTCTTGTAACCCTAACCCTAGCCAAGCATTAAAAGCATGCCGATTTAAGTACCATTTAACAGCATTTTTCAGCTTCATGAAAATTTGCCTAAACCTGACAGATTATTAAAGAAGATACATTTCCTAGAGGTTTTAGAAACCGTTTTGATAGTTTGAGACTGATTTTTTGGAGTTTGAGGAAAAAATTCAACTTTGATGTTTGGAGGGCTTCTGAGACACCCTGCCAGAATGTACATTTGAAACCCTAGCTAGGGTTAGGGTTAGCATTCCCACAACAGGTAGAGGTTTTTTACTGTCAGTGCTGCATTCCGGGTCCCCAGTTATCTTTAGGATGAGTGATAATTTGCTCCTATCTGCACTTTTAGTTTTCGGACAGTTTTGGTCACCTTTTTGTATATTGCCCTATCCATTGATTTTATCCAAAACTGAGCCAGATGAAAAGTGTGAAGAATACCTGTTCTAATGGGTAAACTCTCTTCATTTTGTCATTTAAAGTGCAGCTAAAAGTGCAACAGCGGGCAAAATTCTATGGTTCTTGTAACCCTAACCCTAGCCAGGCATTAAAAGCATGCCGATTTAAGTACCATTTAACAGCATTTTTCAGCTTCATGAAAATTTGCCTAAACCAGACAGATTATTAAAGAAGATACATTTCCTAGAGGTTTTAGAAACCATTTTGATAGTTTGAGACTGATTTTTTGGAGTTTGAGGAAAAAATTCAACTTTGATGTTTGGAGGGCTTCTGAGACACCCTGCCAGAATGTACATTTGAAACCCTAGCTAGGGTTAGGGTTAGCATTCCCACAACAGGTAGAGGTTTTTTACTGTCAGTGCTGCATTCCGGGTCCCCAGTTATCTTTAGGATGAGTGATAATTTGCTCCTATCTGCACTTTTAGTTTTCGGACAGTTTTGGTCACCTTTTTCTATATATTGCCCTATCCAGTGATTTTATCCAAAACTGAGCCAGATGAAAAGTGTGAAGAATACCTGTTCTAATGGGTAAACTCTCTTCATTTTGTCATTTAAAGTGCAGCTAAAAGTGCAACAGCGGGCAAAATTCTATGGTTCTTGTAACCCTAACCCTAGCCAGGCATTAAAAGCATGCCGATTTAAGTACCATTTAACAGCATTTTTCAGCTTCATGAAAATTTGCCTAAACCAGACAGATTATTAAAGAAGATACATTTCCTAGAGGTTTTAGAAACCGTTTTGATAGTTTGAGACTGATTTTTTGGAGTTTGAGGAAAAAATTCAACTTTGATGTTTGGAGGGCTTCTGAGACACCCTGCCAGAATGTACATTTGAAACCCTAGCTAGGGTTAGGGTTAGCATTCCCACAACAGGTAGAGGTTTTTTACTGTCAGTGCTGCATTCCGGGTCCCCAGTTATCTTTAGGATGAGTGATAATTTGCTCCTATCTGCACTTTTAGTTTTCGGACAGTTTTGGTCACCTTTTTGTATATTGCCCTATCCATTGATTTTATCCAAAACTGAGCCAGATGAAAAGTGTGAAGAATACCTGTTCTAATGGGTAAACTCTCTTCATTTTGTCATTTAAAGTGCAGCTAAAAGTGCAACAGCGGGAAAAATTCTATGGTTCTTGTAACCCTAACCCTAGCCAGGCATTAAAAGCATGCCGATTTAAGTACCATTTAACAGCATTTTTCAGCTTCATGAAAATTTGCCTAAACCAGACAGATTATTAAAGAAGATACATTTCCTAGAGGTTTTAGAAACCGTTTTGATAGTTTGAGACTGATTTTTTGGAGTTTGAGGAAAAAATTCAACTTTGATGTTTGGAGGGCTTCTGAGACACCCTGCCAGAATGTACATTTGAAACCCTAGCTAGGGTTAGGGTTAGCATTCCCACAACAGGTAGAGGTTTTTTACTGTCAGTGCTGCATTCCAGGTCCCCAGTTATCTTTAGGATGAGTGATAATTTGCTCCTATCTGCACTTTTAGTTTTCGGACAGTTTTGGTCACCTTTTTGAATATTGCCCTATCCAGTGATTTTATCCAAAACTGAGCCAGATGAAAAGTGTGAAGAATACCTGTTCTAATGGGTAAACTCTCTTCATTTTGTCATTTAAAGTGCAGCTAAAAGTGCAACAGCGGGCAAAATTCTATGGTTCTTGTAACCCTAACCCTAGCCAGGCATTAAAAGCATGCCGATTTAACTACCATTTAACAGCATTTTTCAGCTTCATGAAAATTTGCCTAAACCAGACAGATTATTAAAGAAGATACATTTCCTAGAGGTTTTAGAAACCGTTTTGATAGTTTGAGACTGATTTTTTGGAGTTTGAGGAAAAAATTCAACTTTGATGTTTGGAGGGCTTCTGAGACACCCTGCCAGAATGTACATTTGAAACCCTAGCTAGGGTTAGGGTTAGCATTCCCACAACAGGTAGAGGTTTTTTACTGTCAGTGCTGCATTCCGGGTCCCCAGTTATCGTTAGGATGAGTGATAATTTGCTCCTATCTGCACTTTTAGTTTTCGGACAGTTTTGGTCACCTTTTTGTATATTGCCCTATCCATTGATTTTATCCAAAACTGAGCCAGATGAAAAGTGTGAAGAATACCTGTTCTAATGGGTAAACTCTCTTCATTTTGTCATTTAAAGTGCAGCTAAAAGTGCAACAGCGGGAAAAATTCTATGGTTCTTGTAACCCTAACCCTAGCCAGGCATTAAAAGCATGCCGATTTAACTACCATTTAACAGCATTTTTCAGCATCATGAAAATTTGCCTGAACCAGACAGATTATTAAAGAAGATACATTTCCTAGAGGTTTTAGAAACCGTTTTGATAGTTTGAGACTGATTTTTTGGAGTTTGAGGAAAAAATTCAACTTTGATGTTTGGAGGGCTTCTGAGATAACCTGCCAGAATGTACATTTGAAACCCTAGCTAGGGTTAGGGTTAGCATTCCCACAACAGGTAGAGGTTTTTTACTGTCAGTGCTGCATTCCGGGTCCCCAGTTATCGTTAGGATGAGTGATAATTTGCTCCTATCTGCACTTTTAGTTTTCGGACAGTTTTGGTCACCTTTTTGTATATTGCCCTATCCATTGATTTTATCCAAAACTGAGCCAGATGAAAAGTGTGAAGAATACCTGTTCTAATGGGTAAACTCTCTTCATTTTGTCATTTAAAGTGCAGCTAAAAGTGCAACAGCGGGAAAAATTCTATGGTTCTTGTAACCCTAACCCTAGCCAAGCATTAAAAGCATGCCGATTTAAGTACCATTTAACAGCATTTTTCAGCTTCATGAAAATTTGCCTAAACCTGACAGATTATTAAAGAAGATACATTTCCTAGAGGTTTTAGAAACCGTTTTGATAGTTTGAGACTGATTTTTTGGAGTTTGAGGAAAAAATTCAACTTTGATGTTTGGAGGGCTTCTGAGACACCCTGCCAGAATGTACATTTGAAACCCTAGCTAGGGTTAGGGTTAGCATTCCCACAACAGGTAGAGGTTTTTTACTGTCAGTGCTGCATTCCGGGTCCCCAGTTATCTTTAGGATGAGTGATAATTTGCTCCTATCTGCACTTTTAGTTTTCGGACAGTTTTGGTCACCTTTTTGTATATTGCCCTATCCATTGATTTTATCCAAAACTGAGCCAGATGAAAAGTGTGAAGAATACCTGTTCTAATGGGTAAACTCTCTTCATTTTGTCATTTAAAGTGCAGCTAAAAGTGCAACAGCGGGAAAAATTCTATGGTTCTTGTAACCCTAACCCTAGCCAAGCATTAAAAGCATGCCGATTTAAGTACCATTTAACAGCATTTTTCAGCTTCATGAAAATTTGCCTAAACCTGACAGATTATTAAAGAAGATACATTTCCTAGAGGTTTTAGAAACCGTTTTGATAGTTTGAGACTGATTTTTTGGAGTTTGAGGAAAAAATTCAACTTTGATGTTTGGAGGGCTTCTGAGACACCCTGCCAGAATGTACATTTGAAACCCTAGCTAGGGTTAGGGTTAGCATTCCCACAACAGGTAGAGGTTTTTTACTGTCAGTGCTGCATTCCGGGTCCCCAGTTATCTTTAGGATGAGTGATAATTTGCTCCTATCTGCACTTTTAGTTTTCGGACAGTTTTGGTCACCTTTTTGTATATTGCCCTATCCATTGATTTTATCCAAAACTGAGCCAGATGAAAAGTGTGAAGAATACCTGTTCTAATGGGTAAACTCTCTTCATTTTGTCATTTAAAGTGCAGCTAAAAGTGCAACAGCGGGAAAAATTCTATGGTTCTTGTAACCCTAACCCTAGCCAGGCATTAAAAGCATGCCGATTTAAGTACCATTTAACAGCATTTTTCAGCTTCATGAAAATTTGCCTAAACCAGACAGATTATTAAAGAAGATACATTTCCTAGAGGTTTTAGACACCATTTTGATAGTTTGAGACTGATTTTTTGGAGTTTGAGGAAAAAAATCAACTTTGATGTTTGGAGGGCTTCTGAGACACCCTGCCAGAATGTACATTTGAAACCCTAGCTAGGGTTAGGGTTAGCATTCCCACAACAGGTAGAGGTTTTTTACTGTCAGTGCTGCATTCCGGGTCCCCAGTTATCTTTAGGATGAGTGATAATTTGCTCCTATCTGCACTTTTAGTTTTCGGACAGTTTTGGTCACCTTTTTGTATATTGCCCTATCCATTGATTTTATCCAAAACTGAGCCAGATGAAAAGTGTGAAGAATACCTGTTCTAATGGGTAAACTCTCTTCATTTTGTCATTTAAAGTGCAGCTAAAAGTGCAACAGCGGGAAAAATTCTATGGTTCTTGTAACCCTAACCCTAGCCAGGCATTAAAAGCATGCCGATTTAAGTACCATTTAACAGCATTTTTCAGCTTCATGAAAATTTGCCTAAACCAGACAGATTATTAAAGAAGATACATTTCCTAGAGGTTTTAGAAACCGTTTTGATAGTTTGAGACTGATTTTTTGGAGTTTGAGGAAAAAATTCAACTTTGATGTTTGGAGGGCTTCTGAGACACCCTGCCAGAATGTACATTTGAAACCCTAGCTAGGGTTAGGGTTAGCATTCCCACAACAGGTAGAGGTTTTTTACTGTCAGTGCTGCATTCCGGGTCCCCAGTTATCTTTAGGATGAGTGATAATTTGCTCCTATCTGCACTTTTAGTTTTCGGACAGTTTTGGTCACCTTTTTCTATATATTGCCCTATCCAGTGATTTTATCCAAAACTGAGCCAGATGAAAAGTGTGAAGAATACCTGTTCTAATGGGTAAACTCTCTTCATTTTGTCATTTAAAGTGCAGCTAAAAGTGCAACAGCGGGCAAAATTCTATGGTTCTTGTAACCCTAACCCTAGCCAGGCATTAAAAGCATGCCGATTTAAGTACCATTTAACAGCATTTTTCAGCTTCATGAAAATTTGCCTAAATCAGACAGATTATTAAAGAAGATACATTTCCTAGAGGTTTTAGAAACCGTTTTGATAGTTTGAGACTGATTTTTTGGAGTTTGAGGAAAAAATTCAACTTTGATGTTTGGAGGGCTTCTGAGACACCCTGCCAGAATGTACATTTGAAACCCTAGCTAGGGTTAGGGTTAGCATTCCCACAACAGGTAGAGGTTTTTTACTGTCAGTGCTGCATTCCAGGTCCCCAGTTATCGTTAGGATGAGTGATAATTTGCTCCTATCTGCACTTTTAGTTTTCGGACAGTTTTGGTCACCTTTTTGAATATTGCCCTATCCAGTGATTTTATCCAAAACTGAGCCAGATGAAAAGTGTGAAGAATACCTGTTCTAATGGGTAAACTCTCTTCATTTTGTCATTTAAAGTGCAGCTAAAAGTGCAACAGCGGGCAAAATTCTATGGTTCTTGTAACCCTAACCCTAGCCAGGCATTAAAAGCATGCCGATTTAACTACCATTTAACAGCATTTTTCAGCTTCATGAAAATTTGCCTAAACCAGACAGATTATTAAAGAAGATACATTTCCTAGAGGTTTTAGAAACCGTTTTGATAGTTTGAGACTGATTTTTTGGAGTTTGAGGAAAAAATTCAACTTTGATGTTTGGAGGGCTTCTGAGACACCCTGCCAGAATGTACATTTGAAACCCTAGCTAGGGTTAGGGTTAGCATTCCCACAACAGGTAGAGGTTTTTTACTGTCAGTGCTGCATTCCGGGTCCCCAGTTATCGTTAGGATGAGTGATAATTTGCTCCTATCTGCACTTTTAGTTTTCGGACAGTTTTGGTCACCTTTTTGTATATTGCCCTATCCATTGATTTTATCCAAAACTGAGCCAGATGAAAAGTGTGAAGAATACCTGTTCTAATGGGTAAACTCTCTTCATTTTGTCATTTAAAGTGCAGCTAAAAGTGCAACAGCGGGCAAAATTCTATGGTTCTTGTAACCCTAACCCTAGCCAGGCATTAAAAGCATGCCGATTTAACTACCATTTAACAGCATTTTTCAGCATCATGAAAATTTGCCTGAACCAGACAGATTATTAAAGAAGATACATTTCCTAGAGGTTTTAGAAACCGTTTTGATAGTTTGAGACTGATTTTTTGGAGTTTGAGGAAAAAATTCAACTTTGATGTTTGGAGGGCTTCTGAGACACCCTGCCAGAATGTACATTTGAAACCCTAGCTAGGGTTAGGGTTAGCATTCCCACAACAGGTAGAGGTTTTTTACTGTCAGTGCTGCATTCCGGGTCCCCAGTTATCGTTAGGATGAGTGATAATTTGCTCCTATCTGCACTTTTAGTTTTCGGACAGTTTTGGTCACCTTTTTGTATATTGCCCTATCCATTGATTTTATCCAAAACTGAGCCAGATGAAAAGTGTGAAGAATACCTGTTCTAATGGGTAAACTCTCTTCATTTTGTCATTTAAAGTGCAGCTAAAAGTGCAACAGCGGGAAAAATTCTATGGTTCTTGTAACCCTAACCCTAGCCAGGCATTAAAAGCATGCCGATTTAAGTACCATTTAACAGCATTTTTCAGCTTCATGAAAATTTGCCTAAACCTGACAGATTATTAAAGAAGATACATTTCCTAGAGGTTTTAGAAACCGTTTTGATAGTTTGAGACTGATTTTTTGGAGTTTGAGGAAAAAATTCAACTTTGATGTTTGGAGGGCTTCTGAGACACCCTGCCAGAATGTACATTTGAAACCCTAGCTAGGGTTAGGGTTAGCATTCCCACAACAGGTAGAGGTTTTTTACTGTCAGTGCTGCATTCCGGGTCCCCAGTTATCTTTAGGATGAGTGATAATTTGCTCCTATCTGCACTTTTAGTTTTCGGACAGTTTTGGTCACCTTTTTGTATATTGCCCTATCCATTGATTTTATCCAAAACTGAGCCAGATGAAAAGTGTGAAGAATACCTGTTCTAATGGGTAAACTCTCTTCATTTTGTCATTTAAAGTGCAGCTAAAAGTGCAACAGCGGGAAAAATTCTATGGTTCTTGTAACCCTAACCCTAGCCAGGCATTAAAAGCATGCCGATTTAAGTACCATTTAACAGCATTTTTCAGCTTCATGAAAATTTGCCTAAACCAGACAGATTATTAAAGAAGATACATTTCCTAGAGGTTTTAGAAACCATTTTGATAGTTTGAGACTGATTTTTTGGAGTTTGAGGAAAAAATTCAACTTTGATGTTTGGAGGGCTTCTGAGACACCCTGCCAGAATGTACATTTGAAACCCTAGCTAGGGTTAGGGTTAGCATTCCCACAACAGGTAGAGGTTTTTTACTGTCAGTGCTGCATTCCGGGTCCCCAGTTATCTTTAGGATGAGTGATAATTTGCTCCTATCTGCACTTTTAGTTTTCGGACAGTTTTGGTCACCTTTTTCTATATATTGCCCTATCCAGTGATTTTATCCAAAACTGAGCCAGATGAAAAGTGTGAAGAATACCTGTTCTAATGGGTAAACTCTCTTCATTTTGTCATTTAAAGTGCAGCTAAAAGTGCAACAGCGGGCAAAATTCTATGGTTCTTGTAACCCTAACCCTAGCCAGGCATTAAAAGCATGCCGATTTAAGTACCATTTAACAGCATTTTTCAGCTTCATGAAAATTTGCCTAAACCAGACAGATTATTAAAGAAGATACATTTCCTAGAGGTTTTAGAAACCGTTTTGATAGTTTGAGACTGATTTTTTGGAGTTTGAGGAAAAAATTCAACTTTGATGTTTGGAGGGCTTCTGAGACACCCTGCCAGAATGTACATTTGAAACCCTAGCTAGGGTTAGGGTTAGCATTCCCACAACAGGTAGAGGTTTTTTACTGTCAGTGCTGCATTCCGGGTCCCCAGTTATCTTTAGGATGAGTGATAATTTGCTCCTATCTGCACTTTTAGTTTTCGGACAGTTTTGGTCACCTTTTTGTATATTGCCCTATCCATTGATTTTATCCAAAACTGAGCCAGATGAAAAGTGTGAAGAATACCTGTTCTAATGGGTAAACTCTCTTCATTTTGTCATTTAAAGTGCAGCTAAAAGTGCAACAGCGGGAAAAATTCTATGGTTCTTGTAACCCTAACCCTAGCCAGGCATTAAAAGCATGCCGATTTAACTACCATTTAACAGCATTTTTCAGCATCATGAAAATTTGCCTGAACCAGACAGATTATTAAAGAAGATACATTTCCTAGAGGTTTTAGAAACCGTTTTGATAGTTTGAGACTGATTTTTTGGAGTTTGAGGAAAAAATTCAACTTTGATGTTTGGAGGGCTTCTGAGATACCCTGCCAGAATGTACATTTGAAACCCTAGCTAGGGTTAGGGTTAGCATTCCCACAACAGGTAGAGGTTTTTTACTGTCAGTGCTGCATTCCGGGTCCCCAGTTATCGTTAGGATGAGTGATAATTTGCTCCTATCTGCACTTTTAGTTTTCGGACAGTTTTGGTCACCTTTTTGTATATTGCCCTATCCATTGATTTTATCCAAAACTGAGCCAGATGAAAAGTGTGAAGAATACCTGTTCTAATGGGTAAACTCTCTTCATTTTGTCATTTAAAGTGCAGCTAAAAGTGCAACAGCGGGAAAAATTCTATGGTTCTTGTAACCCTAACCCTAGCCAAGCATTAAAAGCATGCCGATTTAAGTACCATTTAACAGCATTTTTCAGCTTCATGAAAATTTGCCTAAACCTGACAGATTATTAAAGAAGATACATTTCCTAGAGGTTTTAGAAACCGTTTTGATAGTTTGAGACTGATTTTTTGGAGTTTGAGGAAAAAATTCAACTTTGATGTTTGGAGGGCTTCTGAGACACCCTGCCAGAATGTACATTTGAAACCCTAGCTAGGGTTAGGGTTAGCATTCCCACAACAGGTAGAGGTTTTTTACTGTCAGTGCTGCATTCCGGGTCCCCAGTTATCTTTAGGATGAGTGATAATTTGCTCCTATCTGCACTTTTAGTTTTCGGACAGTTTTGGTCACCTTTTTGTATATTGCCCTATCCATTGATTTTATCCAAAACTGAGCCAGATGAAAAGTGTGAAGAATACCTGTTCTAATGGGTAAACTCTCTTCATTTTGTCATTTAAAGTGCAGCTAAAAGTGCAACAGCGGGAAAAATTCTATGGTTCTTGTAACCCTAACCCTAGCCAAGCATTAAAAGCATGCCGATTTAAGTACCATTTAACAGCATTTTTCAGCTTCATGAAAATTTGCCTAAACCTGACAGATTATTAAAGAAGATACATTTCCTAGAGGTTTTAGAAACCGTTTTGATAGTTTGAGACTGATTTTTTGGAGTTTGAGGAAAAAATTCAACTTTGATGTTTGGAGGGCTTCTGAGACACCCTGCCAGAATGTACATTTGAAACCCTAGCTAGGGTTAGGGTTAGCATTCCCACAACAGGTAGAGGTTTTTTACTGTCAGTGCTGCATTCCGGGTCCCCAGTTATCTTTAGGATGAGTGATAATTTGCTCCTATCTGCACTTTTAGTTTTCGGACAGTTTTGGTCACCTTTTTGTATATTGCCCTATCCATTGATTTTATCCAAAACTGAGCCAGATGAAAAGTGTGAAGAATACCTGTTCTAATGGGTAAACTCTCTTCATTTTGTCATTTAAAGTGCAGCTAAAAGTGCAACAGCGGGAAAAATTCTATGGTTCTTGTAACCCTAACCCTAGCCAGGCATTAAAAGCATGCCGATTTAAGTACCATTTAACAGCATTTTTCAGCTTCATGAAAATTTGCCTAAACCAGACAGATTATTAAAGAAGATACATTTCCTAGAGGTTTTAGAAACCGTTTTGATAGTTTGAGACTGATTTTTTGGAGTTTGAGGAAAAAATTTAACTTTGATGTTTGGAGGGCTTCTGAGACACCCTGCCAGAATGTACATTTGAAACCCTAGCTAGGGTTAGGGTTAGCATTCCCACAACAGGTAGAGGTTTTTTACTGTCAGTGCTGCATTCCGGGTCCCCAGTTATCTTTAGGATGAGTGATAATTTGCTCCTATCTGCACTTTTAGTTTTCGGACAGTTTTGGTCACCTTTTTGTATATTGCCCTATCCATTGATTTTATCCAAAACTGAGCCAGATGAAAAGTGTGAAGAATACCTGTTCTAATGGGTAAACTCTCTTCATTTTATCATTTAAAGTGCAGCTAAAAGTGCAACAGCGGGAAAAATTCTATGGTTCTTGTAACCCTAACCCTAGCCAGGCATTAAAAGCATGCCGATTTAAGTACCATTTAACAGCATTTTTCAGCTTCATGAAAATTTGCCTAAACCAGACAGATTATTAAAGAAGATACATTTCCTAGAGGTTTTAGAAACCGTTTTGATAGTTTGAGACTGATTTTTTGGAGTTTGAGGAAAAAATTCAACTTTGATGTTTGGAGGGCTTCTGAGACACCCTGCCAGAATGTACATTTGAAACCCTAGCTAGGGTTAGGGTTAGCATTCCCACAACAGGTAGAGGTTTTTTACTGTCAGTGCTGCATTCCGGGTCCCCAGTTATCTTTAGGATGAGTGATAATTTGCTCCTATCTGCACTTTTAGTTTTCGGACAGTTTTGGTCACCTTTTTCTATATATTGCCCTATCCAGTGATTTTATCCAAAACTGAGCCAGATGAAAAGTGTGAAGAATACCTGTTCTAATGGGTAAACTCTCTTCATTTTGTCATTTAAAGTGCAGCTAAAAGTGCAACAGCGGGCAAAATTCTATGGTTCTTGTAACCCTAACCCTAGCCAGGCATTAAAAGCATGCCGATTTAAGTACCATTTAACAGCATTTTTCAGCTTCATGAAAATTTGCCTAAACCAGACAGATTATTAAAGAAGATACATTTCCTAGAGGTTTTAGAAACCGTTTTGATAGTTTGAGACTGATTTTTTGGAGTTTGAGGAAAAAATTCAACTTTGATGTTTGGAGGGCTTCTGAGACACCCTGCCAGAATGTACATTTGAAACCCTAGCTAGGGTTAGGGTTAGCATTCCCACAACAGGTAGAGGTTTTTTACTGTCAGTGCTGCATTCCGGGTCCCCAGTTATCTTTAGGATGAGTGATAATTTGCTCCTATCTGCACTTTTAGTTTTCGGACAGTTTTGGTCACCTTTTTGTATATTGCCCTATCCATTGATTTTATCCAAAACTGAGCCAGATGAAAAGTGTGAAGAATACCTGTTCTAATGGGTAAACTCTCTTCATTTTGTCATTTAAAGTGCAGCTAAAAGTGCAACAGCGGGCAAAATTCTATGGTTCTTGTAACCCTAACCCTAGCCAGGCATTAAAAGCATGCCGATTTAAGTACCTTTTAACAGCATTTTTCAGCTTCATGAAAATTTGCCTAAACCAGACAGATTATTAAAGAAGATACATTTCCTAGAGGTTTTAGAAACCGTTTTGATAGTTTGAGACTGATTTTTTGGAGTTTGAGGAAAAAATTCAACTTTGATGTTTGGAGGGCTTCTGAGACACCCTGCCAGAATGTACATTTGAAACCCTAGCTAGGGTTAGGGTTAGCATTCCCACAACAGGTAGAGGTTTTTTACTGTCAGTGCTGCATTCCGGGTCCCCAGTTATCTTTAGGATGAGTGATAATTTGCTCCTATCTGCACTTTTAGTTTTCGGACAGTTTTGGTCACCTTTTTGTATATTGCCCTATCCATTGATTTTATCCAAAACTGAGCCAGATGAGAAGTGTGAAGAATACCTGTTCTAATGGGTAAACTCTCTTCATTTTGTCATTTAAAGTGCAGCTAAAAGTGCAACAGCGGGAAAAATTCTATGGTTCTTGTAACCCTAACCCTAGCCAGGCATTAAAAGCATGCCGATTTAAGTACCATTTAACAGCATTTTTCAGCTTCATGAAAATTTGCCTAAACCAGACAGATTATTAAAGAAGATACATTTCCTAGAGGTTTTAGAAACCGTTTTGATAGTTTGAGACTGATTTTTTGGAGTTTGAGGAAAAAATTCAACTTTGATGTTTGGAGGGCTTCTGAGACACCCTGCCAGAATGTACATTTGAAACCCTAGCTAGGGTTAGGGTTAGCATTCCCACAACAGGTAGAGGTTTTTTACTGTCAGTGCTGCATTCCGGGTCCCCAGTTATCTTTAGGATGAGTGATAATTTGCTCCTATCTGCACTTTTAGTTTTCGGACAGTTTTGGTCACCTTTTTGTATATTGCCCTATCCATTGATTTTATCCAAAACTGAGCCAGATGAAAAGTGTGAAGAATACCTGTTCTAATGGGTAAACTCTCTTCATTTTGTCATTTAAAGTGCAGCTAAAAGTGCAACAGCGGGAAAAATTCTATGGTTCTTGTAACCCTAACCCTAGCCAAGCATTAAAAGCATGCCGATTTAAGTACCATTTAACAGCATTTTTCAGCTTCATGAAAATTTGCCTAAACCTGACAGATTATTAAAGAAGATACATTTCCTAGAGGTTTTAGAAACCGTTTTGATAGTTTGAGACTGATTTTTTGGAGTTTGAGGAAAAAATTCAACTTTGATGTTTGGAGGGCTTCTGAGACACCCTGCCAGAATGTACATTTGAAACCCTAGCTAGGGTTAGGGTTAGCATTCCCACAACAGGTAGAGGTTTTTTACTGTCAGTGCTGCATTCCGGGTCCCCAGTTATCTTTAGGATGAGTGATAATTTGCTCCTATCTGCACTTTTAGTTTTCGGACAGTTTTGGTCACCTTTTTGTATATTGCCCTATCCATTGATTTTATCCAAAACTGAGCCAGATGAAAAGTGTGAAGAATACCTGTTCTAATGGGTAAACTCTCTTCATTTTGTCAGTTAAAGTGCAGCTAAAAGTGCAACAGCGGGAAAAATTCTATGGTTCTTGTAACCCTAACCCTAACCAGGCATTAAAAGCATGCCGATTTAAGTACCATTTAACAGCATTTTTCAGCTTCATGAAAATTTGCCTAAACCAGACAGATTATTAAAGAAGATACATTTCCTAGAGGTTTTAGAAACCGTTTTGATAGTTTGAGACTGATTTTTTGGAGTTTGAGGAAAAAATTCAACTTTGATGTTTGGAGGGCTTCTGAGACACCCTGCCAGAATGTACATTTGAAACCCTAGCTAGGGTTAGGGTTAGCATTCCCACAACAGGTAGAGGTTTTTTACTGTCAGTGCTGCATTCCGGGTCCCCAGTTATCTTTAGGATGAGTGATAATTTGCTCCTATCTGCACTTTTAGTTTTCGGACAGTTTTGGTCACCTTTTTGTATATTGCCCTATCCATTGATTTTATCCAAAACTGAGCCAGATGAAAAGTGTGAAGAATACCTGTTCTAATGGGTAAACTCTCTTCATTTTGTCATTTAAAGTGCAGCTAAAAGTGCAACAGCGGGCAAAATTCTATGGTTCTTGTAACCCTAACCCTAGCCAGGCATTAAAAGCATGCCGATTTAAGTACCTTTTAACAGCATTTTTCAGCTTCATGAAAATTTGCCTAAACCAGACAGATTATTAAAGAAGATACATTTCCTAGAGGTTTTAGAAACCGTTTTGATAGTTTGAGACTGATTTTTTGGAGTTTGAGGAAAAAATTCAACTTTGATGTTTGGAGGGCTTCTGAGACACCCTGCCAGAATGTACATTTGAAACCCTAGCTAGGGTTAGGGTTAGCATTCCCACAACAGGTAGAGGTTTTTTACTGTCAGTGCTGCATTCCGGGTCCCCAGTTATCTTTAGGATGAGTGATAATTTGCTCCTATCTGCACTTTTAGTTTTCGGACAGTTTTGGTCACCTTTTTGTATATTGCCCTATCCATTGATTTTATCCAAAACTGAGCCAGATGAGAAGTGTGAAGAATACCTGTTCTAATGGGTAAACTCTCTTCATTTTGTCATTTAAAGTGCAGCTAAAAGTGCAACAGCGGGAAAAATTCTATGGTTCTTGTAACCCTAACCCTAGCCAGGCATTAAAAGCATGCCGATTTAAGTACCATTTAACAGCATTTTTCAGCTTCATGAAAATTTGCCTAAACCAGACAGATTATTAAAGAAGATACATTTCCTAGAGGTTTTAGAAACCGTTTTGATAGTTTGAGACTGATTTTTTGGAGTTTGAGGAAAAAATTCAACTTTGATGTTTGGAGGGCTTCTGAGACACCCTGCCAGAATGTACATTTGAAACCCTAGCTAGGGTTAGGGTTAGCATTCCCACAACAGGTAGAGGTTTTTTACTGTCAGTGCTGCATTCCGGGTCCCCAGTTATCTTTAGGATGAGTGATAATTTGCTCCTATCTGCACTTTTAGTTTTCGGACAGTTTTGGTCACCTTTTTGTATATTGCCCTATCCATTGATTTTATCCAAAACTGAGCCAGATGAAAAGTGTGAAGAATACCTGTTCTAATGGGTAAACTCTCTTCATTTTGTCATTTAAAGTGCAGCTAAAAGTGCAACAGCGGGAAAAATTCTATGGTTCTTGTAACCCTAACCCTAGCCAAGCATTAAAAGCATGCCGATTTAAGTACCATTTAACAG
Source organism: Lepisosteus platostomus (assembly GCF_059453375.1). Taxonomy (NCBI): domain Eukaryota; kingdom Metazoa; phylum Chordata; class Actinopteri; order Semionotiformes; family Lepisosteidae; genus Lepisosteus; species Lepisosteus platostomus. The sequence continues at coordinate 13,071,200 of NC_142616.1, forward strand.
CATTTTTCAGCTTCATGAAAATTTGCCTAAACCTGACAGATTATTAAAGAAGATACATTTCCTAGAGGTTTTAGAAACCGTTTTGATAGTTTGAGACTGATTTTTTGGAGTTTGAGGAAAAAATTCAACTTTGATGTTTGGAGGGCTTCTGAGACACCCTGCCAGAATGTACATTTGAAACCCTAGCTAGGGTTAGGGTTAGCATTCCCACAACAGGTAGAGGTTTTTTACTGTCAGTGCTGCATTCCGGGTCCCCAGTTATCTTTAGGATGAGTGATAATTTGCTCCTATCTGCACTTTTAGTTTTCGGACAGTTTTGGTCACCTTTTTGTATATTGCCCTATCCATTGATTTTATCCAAAACTGAGCCAGATGAAAAGTGTGAAGAATACCTGTTCTAATGGGTAAACTCTCTTCATTTTGTCAGTTAAAGTGCAGCTAAAAGTGCAACAGCGGGAAAAATTCTATGGTTCTTGTAACCCTAACCCTAACCAGGCATTAAAAGCATGCCGATTTAAGTACCATTTAACAGCATTTTTCAGCTTCATGAAAATTTGCCTAAACCAGACAGATTATTAAAGAAGATACATTTCCTAGAGGTTTTAGAAACCGTTTTGATAGTTTGAGACTGATTTTTTGGAGTTTGAGGAAAAAATTTAACTTTGATGTTTGGAGGGCTTCTGAGACACCCTGCCAGAATGTACATTTGAAACCCTAGCTAGGGTTAGGGTTAGCATTCCCACAACAGGTAGAGGTTTTTTACTGTCAGTGCTGCATTCCGGGTCCCCAGTTATCTTTAGGATGAGTGATAATTTGCTCCTATCTGCACTTTTAGTTTTCGGACAGTTTTGGTCACCTTTTTGTATATTGCCCTATCCATTGATTTTATCCAAAACTGAGCCAGATGAAAAGTGTGAAGAATACCTGTTCTAATGGGTAAACTCTCTTCATTTTATCATTTAAAGTGCAGCTAAAAGTGCAACAGCGGGAAAAATTCTATGGTTCTTGTAACCCTAATCCTAGCCAGGCATTAAAAGCATGCCGATTTAAGTACCATTTAACAGCATTTTTCAGCTTCATGAAAATTTGCCTAAACCAGACAGATTATTAAAGAAGATACATTTCCTAGAGGTTTTAGAAACCGTTTTGATAGTTTGAGACTGATTTTTTGGAGTTTGAGGAAAAAATTCAACTTTGATGTTTGGAGGGCTTCTGAGACACCCTGCCAGAATGTACATTTGAAACCCTAGCTAGGGTTAGGGTTAGCATTCCCACAACAGGTAGAGGTTTTTTACTGTCAGTGCTGCATTCCGGGTCCCCAGTTATCTTTAGGATGAGTGATAATTTGCTCCTATCTGCACTTTTAGTTTTCGGACAGTTTTGGTCACCTTTTTCTATATATTGCCCTATCCAGTGATTTTATCCAAAACTGAGCCAGATGAAAAGTGTGAAGAATACCTGTTCTAATGGGTAAACTCTCTTCATTTTGTCATTTAAAGTGCAGCTAAAAGTGCAACAGCGGGCAAAATTCTATGGTTCTTGTAACCCTAACCCTAGCCAAGCATTAAAAGCATGCCGATTTAAGTACCATTTAACAGCATTTTTCAGCTTCATGAAAATTTGCCTAAACCTGACAGATTATTAAAGAAGATACATTTCCTAGAGGTTTTAGAAACCGTTTTGATAGTTTGAGACTGATTTTTTGGAGTTTGAGGAAAAAATTCAACTTTGATGTTTGGAGGGCTTCTGAGACACCCTGCCAGAATGTACATTTGAAACCCTAGCTAGGGTTAGGGTTAGCATTCCCACAACAGGTAGAGGTTTTTTACTGTCAGTGCTGCATTCCGGGTGCCCAGTTATCTTTAGGATGAGTGATAATTTGCTCCTATCTGCACTTTTAGTTTTCGGACAGTTTTGGTCACCTTTTTGTATATTGCCCTATCCATTGATTTTATCCAAAACTGAGCCAGATGAAAAGTGTGAAGAATACCTGTTCTAATGGGTAAACTCTCTTCATTTTGTCATTTAAAGTGCAGCTAAAAGTGCAACAGCGGGAAAAATTCTATGGTTCTTGTAACCCTAACCCTAGCCAGGCATTAAAAGCATGCCGATTTAAGTACCATTTAACAGCATTTTTCAGCTTCATGAAAATTTGCCTAAACCAGACAGATTATTAAAGAAGATACATTTCCTAGAGGTTTTAGAAACCGTTTTGATAGTTTGAGACTGATTTTTTGGAGTTTGAGGAAAAAATTCAACTTTGATGTTTGGAGGGCTTCTGAGACACCCTGCCAGAATGTACATTTGAAACCCTAGCTAGGGTTAGGGTTAGCATTCCCACAACAGGTAGAGGTTTTTTACTGTCAGTGCTGCATTCCGGGTCCCCAGTTATCTTTAGGATGAGTGATAATTTGCTCCTATCTGCACTTTTAGTTTTCGGACAGTTTTGGTCACCTTTTTGTATATTGCCCTATCCATTGATTTTATCCAAAACTGAGCCAGATGAGAAGTGTGAAGAATACCTGTTCTAATGGGTAAACTCTCTTCATTTTGTCATTTAAAGTGCAGCTAAAAGTGCAACAGCGGGAAAAATTCTATGGTTCTTGTAACCCTAACCCTAGCCAGGCATTAAAAGCATGCCGATTTAAGTACCATTTAACAGCATTTTTCAGCTTCATGAAAATTTGCCTAAACCAGACAGATTATTAAAGAAGATACATTTCCTAGAGGTTTTAGAAACCGTTTTGATAGTTTGAGACTGATTTTTTGGAGTTTGAGGAAAAAATTCAACTTTGATGTTTGGAGGGCTTCTGAGACACCCTGCCAGAATGTACATTTGAAACCCTAGCTAGGGTTAGGGTTAGCATTCCCACAACAGGTAGAGGTTTTTTACTGTCAGTGCTGCATTCCGGGTCCCCAGTTATCTTTAGGATGAGTGATAATTTGCTCCTATCTGCACTTTTAGTTTTCGGACAGTTTTGGTCACCTTTTTGTATATTGCCCTATCCATTGATTTTATCCAAAACTGAGCCAGATGAGAAGTGTGAAGAATACCTGTTCTAATGGGTAAACTCTCTTCATTTTGTCATTTAAAGTGCAGCTAAAAGTGCAACAGCGGGAAAAATTCTATGGTTCTTGTAACCCTAACCCTAGCCAGGCATTAAAAGCATGCCGATTTAAGTACCATTTAACAGCATTTTTCAGCTTCATGAAAATTTGCCTAAACCAGACAGATTATTAAAGAAGATACATTTCCTAGAGGTTTTAGAAACCGTTTTGATAGTTTGAGACTGATTTTTTGGAGTTTGAGGAAAAAATTCAACTTTGATGTTTGGAGGGCTTCTGAGACACCCTGCCAGAATGTACATTTGAAACCCTAGCTAGGGTTAGGGTTAGCATTCCCACAACAGGTAGAGGTTTTTTACTGTCAGTGCTGCATTCCGGGTCCCCAGTTATCTTTAGGATGAGTGATAATTTGCTCCTATCTGCACTTTTAGTTTTCGGACAGTTTTGGTCACCTTTTTGTATATTGCCCTATCCATTGATTTTATCCAAAACTGAGCCAGATGAAAAGTGTGAAGAATACCTGTTCTAATGGGTAAACTCTCTTCATTTTGTCATTTAAAGTGCAGCTAAAAGTGCAACAGCGGGCAAAATTCTATGGTTCTTGTAACCCTAACCCTAGCCAGGCATTAAAAGCATGCCGATTTAAGTACCATTTAACAGCATTTTTCAGCTTCATGAAAATTTGCCTAAACCAGACAGATTATTAAAGAAGATACATTTCCTAGAGGTTTTAGAAACCGTTTTGATAGTTTGAGACTGATTTTTTGGAGTTTGAGGAAAAAATTCAACTTTGATGTTTGGAGGGCTTCTGAGACACCCTGCCAGAATGTACATTTGAAACCCTAGCTAGGGTTAGGGTTAGCATTCCCACAACAGGTAGAGGTTTTTTACTGTCAGTGCTGCATTCCGGGTCCCCAGTTATCTTTAGGATGAGTGATAATTTGCTCCTATCTGCACTTTTAGTTTTCGGACAGTTTTGGTCACCTTTTTGTATATTGCCCTATCCATTGATTTTATCCAAAACTGAGCCAGATGAAAAGTGTGAAGAATACCTGTTCTAATGGGTAAACTCTCTTCATTTTGTCATTTAAAGTGCAGCTAAAAGTGCAACAGCGGGAAAAATTCTATGGTTCTTGTAACCCTAACCCTAGCCAAGCATTAAAAGCATGCCGATTTAAGTACCATTTAACAGCATTTTTCAGCTTCATGAAAATTTGCCTAAACCTGACAGATTATTAAAGAAGATACATTTCCTAGAGGTTTTAGAAACCGTTTTGATAGTTTGAGACTGATTTTTTGGAGTTTGAGGAAAAAATTCAACTTTGATGTTTGGAGGGCTTCTGAGACACCCTGCCAGAATGTACATTTGAAACCCTAGCTAGGGTTAGGGTTAGCATTCCCACAACAGGTAGAGGTTTTTTACTGTCAGTGCTGCATTCCGGGTCCCCAGTTATCTTTAGGATGAGTGATAATTTGCTCCTATCTGCACTTTTAGTTTTCGGACAGTTTTGGTCACCTTTTTGTATATTGCCCTATCCATTGATTTTATCCAAAACTGAGCCAGATGAAAAGTGTGAAGAATACCTGTTCTAATGGGTAAACTCTCTTCATTTTGTCATTTAAAGTGCAGCTAAAAGTGCAACAGCGGGAAAAATTCTATGGTTCTTGTAACCCTAACCCTAGCCAGGCATTAAAAGCATGCCGATTTAAGTACCATTTAACAGCATTTTTCAGCTTCATGAAAATTTGCCTAAACCAGACAGATTATTAAAGAAGATACATTTCCTAGAGGTTTTAGAAACCGTTTTGATAGTTTGAGACTGATTTTTTGGAGTTTGAGGAAAAAATTTAACTTTGATGTTTGGAGGGCTTCTGAGACACCCTGCCGGAATGCACATTTGAAACCCTAGCTAGGGTTAGGGTTAGCATTCCCACAACAGGTAGAGGTTTTTTACTGTCAGTGCTGCATTCCGGGTCCCCAGTTATCTTTAGGATGAGTGATAATTTGCTCCTATCTGCACTTTTAGTTTTCGGACAGTTTTGGTCACCTTTTTGTATATTGCCCTATCCATTGATTTTATCCAAAACTGAGCCAGATGAAAAGTGTGAAGAATACCTGTTCTAATGGGTAAACTCTCTTCATTTTGTCATTTAAAGTGCAGCTAAAAGTGCAACAGCGGGAAAAATTCTATGGTTCTTGTAACCCTAACCCTAGCCAGGCATTAAAAGCATGCCGATTTAAGTACCATTTAACAGCATTTTTCAGCTTCATGAAAATTTGCCTAAACCAGACAGATTATTAAAGAAGATACATTTCCTAGAGGTTTTAGAAACCATTTTGATAGTTTGAGACTGATTTTTTGGAGTTTGAGGAAAAAATTTAACTTTGATGTTTGGAGGGCTTCTGAGACACCCTGCCGGAATGCACATTTGAAACCCTAGCTAGGGTTAGGGTTAGCATTCCCACAACAGGTAGAGGTTTTTTACTGTCAGTGCTGCATTCCGGGTCCCCAGTTATCTTTAGGATGAGTGATAATTTGCTCCTATCTGCACTTTTAGTTTTCGGACAGTTTTGGTCACCTTTTTGTATATTGCCCTATCCATTGATTTTATCCAAAACTGAGCCAGATGAAAAGTGTGAAGAATACCTGTTCTAATGGGTAAACTCTCTTCATTTTGTCATTTAAAGTGCAGCTAAAAGTGCAACAGCGGGAAAAATTCTATGGTTCTTGTAACCCTAACCCTAGCCAGGCATTAAAAGCATGCCGATTTAAGTACCATTTAAAAGCATTTTTCAGCTTCATGAAAATTTGCCTAAACCAGACAGATTATTAAAGAAGATACATTTCCTAGAGGTTTTAGAAACCGTTTTGATAGTTTGAGACTGATTTTTTGGAGTTTGAGGAAAAAATTCAACTTTGATGTTTGGAGGGCTTCTGAGACACCCTGCCAGAATGTACATTTGAAACCCTAGCTAGGGTTAGGGTTAGCATTCCCACAACAGGTAGAGGTTTTTTACTGTCAGTGCTGCATTCCGGGTCCCCAGTTATCTTTAGGATGAGTGATAATTTGCTCCTATCTGCACTTTTAGTTTTCGGACAGTTTTGGTCACCTTTTTGTATATTGCCCTATCCATTGATTTTATCCAAAACTGAGCCAGATGAGAAGTGTGAAGAATACCTGTTCTAATGGGTAAACTCTCTTCATTTTGTCATTTAAAGTGCAGCTAAAAGTGCAACAGCGGGAAAAATTCTATGGTTCTTGTAACCCTAACCCTAGCCAGGCATTAAAAGCATGCCGATTTAAGTACCATTTAACAGCATTTTTCAGCTTCATGAAAATTTGCCTAAACCAGACAGATTATTAAAGAAGATACATTTCCTAGAGGTTTTAGAAACCGTTTTGATAGTTTGAGACTGATTTTTTGGAGTTTGAGGAAAAAATTCAACTTTGATGTTTGGAGGGCTTCTGAGACACCCTGCCAGAATGTACATTTGAAACCCTAGCTAGGGTTAGGGTTAGCATTCCCACAACAGGTAGAGGTTTTTTACTGTCAGTGCTGCATTCCGGGTCCCCAGTTATCTTTAGGATGAGTGATAATTTGCTCCTATCTGCACTTTTAGTTTTCGGACAGTTTTGGTCACCTTTTTGTATATTGCCCTATCCAGTGATTTTATCCAAAACTGAGCCAGATGAAAAGTGTGAAGAATACCTGTTCTAATGGGTAAACTCTCTTCATTTTGTCATTTAAAGTGCAGCTAAAAGTGCAACAGCGGGCAAAATTCTATGGTTCTTGTAACCCTAACCCTAGCCAGGCATTAAAAGCATGCCGATTTAACTACCATTTAACAGCATTTTTCAGCTTCATGAAAATTTGCCTAAACCAGACAGATTATTAAAGAAGATACATTTCCTAGAGGTTTTAGAAACCGTTTTGATAGTTTGAGACTGATTTTTTGGAGTTTGAGGAAAAAATTCAACTTTGATGTTTGGAGGGCTTCTGAGTCACCCTGCCAGAATGTACATTTGAAACCCTAGCTAGGGTTAGGGTTAGCATTCCCTCAACAGGTAGAGGTTTTTTACTGTCAGTGCTGCATTCCGGGTCCCCAGTTATCTTTAGGATGAGTGATAATTTGCTCCTATCTGCACTTTTAGTTTTCGGACAGTTTTGGTCACCTTTTTGTATATTGCCCTATCCATTGATTTTATCCAAAACTGAGCCAGATGAAAAGTGTGAAGAATACCTGTTCTAATGGGTAAACTCTCTTCATTTTGTCATTTAAAGTGCAGCTAAAAGTGCAACAGCGGGAAAAATTCTATGGTTCTTGTAACCCTAACCCTAGCCAGGCATTAAAAGCATGCCGATTTAAGTACCATTTAACAGCATTTTTCAGCTTCATGAAAATTTGCCTAAACCAGACAGATTATTAAAGAAGATACATTTCCTAGAGGTTTTAGAAACCGTTTTGATAGTTTGAGACTGATTTTTTGGAGTTTGAGGAAAAAATTTAACTTTGATGTTTGGAGGGCTTCTGAGACACCCTGCCGGAATGCACATTTGAAACCCTAGCTAGGGTTAGGGTTAGCATTCCCACAACAGGTAGAGGTTTTTTACTGTCAGTGCTGCATTCCGGGTCCCCAGTTATCTTTAGGATGAGTGATAATTTGCTCCTATCTGCACTTTTAGTTTTCGGACAGTTTTGGTCACCTTTTTGTATATTGCCCTATCCATTGATTTTATCCAAAACTGAGCCAGATGAAAAGTGTGAAGAATACCTGTTCTAATGGGTAAACTCTCTTCATTTTGTCATTTAAAGTGCAGCTAAAAGTGCAACAGCGGGAAAAATTCTATGGTTCTTGTAACCCTAACCCTAGCCAGGCATTAAAAGCATGCCGATTTAAGTACCATTTAAAAGCATTTTTCAGCTTCATGAAAATTTGCCTAAACCAGACAGATTATTAAAGAAGATACATTTCCTAGAGGTTTTAGAAACCGTTTTGATAGTTTGAGACTGATTTTTTGGAGTTTGAGGAAAAAATTTAACTTTGATGTTTGGAGGGCTTCTGAGACACCCTGCCGGAATGCACATTTGAAACCCTAGCTAGGGTTAGGGTTAGCATTCCCACAACAGGTAGAGGTTTTTTACTGTCAGTGCTGCATTCCGGGTCCCCAGTTATCTTTAGGATGAGTGATAATTTGCTCCTATCTGCACTTTTAGTTTTCGGACAGTTTTGGTCACCTTTTTGTATATTGCCCTATCCATTGATTTTATCCAAAACTGAGCCAGATGAAAAGTGTGAAGAATACCTGTTCTAATGGGTAAACTCTCTTCATTTTGTCATTTAAAGTGCAGCTAAAAGTGCAACAGCGGGAAAAATTCTATGGTTCTTGTAACCCTAACCCTAGCCAGGCATTAAAAGCATGCCGATTTAAGTACCATTTAAAAGCATTTTTCAGCTTCATGAAAATTTGCCTAAACCAGACAGATTATTAAAGAAGATACATTTCTTAGAGGTTTTAGAAACCGTTTTGATAGTTTGAGACTGATTTTTTGGAGTTTGAGGAAAAAATTCAACTTTGATGTTTGGAGGGCTTCTGAGACACCCTGCCAGAATGTACATTTGAAACCCTAGCTAGGGTTAGGGTTAGCATTCCCACAACAGGTAGAGGTTTTTTACTGTCAGTGCTGCATTCCGGGTCCCCAGTTATCTTTAGGATGAGTGATAATTTGCTCCTATCTGCACTTTTAGTTTTCGGACAGTTTTGGTCACCTTTTTGTATATTGCCCTATCCATTGATTTTATCCAAAACTGAGCCAGATGAGAAGTGTGAAGAATACCTGTTCTAATGGGTAAACTCTCTTCATTTTGTCATTTAAAGTGCAGCTAAAAGTGCAACAGCGGGAAAAATTCTATGGTTCTTGTAACCCTAACCCTAGCCAGGCATTAAAAGCATGCCGATTTAAGTACCATTTAACAGCATTTTTCAGCTTCATGAAAATTTGCCTAAACCAGACAGATTATTAAAGAAGATACATTTCCTAGAGGTTTTAGAAACCGTTTTGATAGTTTGAGACTGATTTTTTGGAGTTTGAGGAAAAAATTCAACTTTGATGTTTGGAGGGCTTCTGAGACACCCTGCCAGAATGTACATTTGAAACCCTAGCTAGGGTTAGGGTTAGCATTCCCACAACAGGTAGAGGTTTTTTACTGTCAGTGCTGCATTCCGGGTCCCCAGTTATCTTTAGGATGAGTGATAATTTGCTCCTATCTGCACTTTTAGTTTTCGGACAGTTTTGGTCACCTTTTTGTATATTGCCCTATCCAGTGATTTTATCCAAAACTGAGCCAGATGAAAAGTGTGAAGAATACCTGTTCTAATGGGTAAACTCTCTTCATTTTGTCATTTAAAGTGCAGCTAAAAGTGCAACAGCGGGCAAAATTCTATGGTTCTTGTAACCCTAACCCTAGCCAGGCATTAAAAGCATGCCGATTTAACTACCATTTAACAGCATTTTTCAGCTTCATGAAAATTTGCCTAAACCAGACAGATTATTAAAGAAGATACATTTCCTAGAGGTTTTAGAAACCGTTTTGATAGTTTGAGACTGATTTTTTGGAGTTTGAGGAAAAAATTCAACTTTGATGTTTGGAGGGCTTCTGAGACACCCTGCCAGAATGTACATTTGAAACCCTAGCTAGGGTTAGGGTTAGCATTCCCACAACAGGTAGAGGTTTTTTACTGTCAGTGCTGCATTCCGGGTCCCCAGTTATCTTTAGGATGAGTGATAATTTGCTCCTATCTGCACTTTTAGTTTTCGGACAGTTTTGGTCACCTTTTTGTATATTGCCCTATCCATTGATTTTATCCAAAACTGAGCCAGATGAAAAGTGTGAAGAATACCTGTTCTAATGGGTAAACTCTCTTCATTTTGTCATTTAAAGTGCAGCTAAAAGTGCAACAGCGGGAAAAATTCTATGGTTCTTGTAACCCTAACCCTAGCCAAGCATTAAAAGCATGCCGATTTAAGTACCATTTAACAGCATTTTTCAGCTTCATGAAAATTTGCCTAAACCTGACAGATTATTAAAGAAGATACATTTCCTAGAGGTTTTAGAAACCGTTTTGATAGTTTGAGACTGATTTTTTGGAGTTTGAGGAAAAAATTCAACTTTGATGTTTGGAGGGCTTCTGAGACACCCTGCCAGAATGTACATTTGAAACCCTAGCTAGGGTTAGGGTTAGCATTCCCACAACAGGTAGAGGTTTTTTACTGTCAGTGCTGCATTCCGGGTCCCCAGTTATCTTTAGGATGAGTGATAATTTGCTCCTATCTGCACTTTTAGTTTTCGGACAGTTTTGGTCACCTTTTTGTATATTGCCCTATCCAGTGATTTTATCCAAAACTGAGCCAGATGAAAAGTGTGAAGAATACCTGTTCTAATGGGTAAACTCTCTTCATTTTGTCATTTAAAGTGCAGCTAAAAGTGCAACAGCGGGCAAAATTCTATGGTTCTTGTAACCCTAACCCTAGCCAGGCATTAAAAGCATGCCGATTTAACTACCATTTAACAGCATTTTTCAGCTTCATGAAAATTTGCCTAAACCAGACAGATTATTAAAGAAGATACATTTCCTAGAGGTTTTAGAAACCGTTTTGATAGTTTGAGACTGATTTTTTGGAGTTTGAGGAAAAAATTCAACTTTGATGTTTGGAGGGCTTCTGAGACACCCTGCCAGAATGTACATTTGAAACCCTAGCTAGGGTTAGGGTTAGCATTCCCACAACAGGTAGAGGTTTTTTACTGTCAGTGCTGCATTCCGGGTCCCCAGTTATCTTTAGGATGAGTGATAATTTGCTCCTATCTGCACTTTTAGTTTTCGGACAGTTTTGGTCACCTTTTTGTATATTGCCCTATCCATTGATTTTATCCAAAACTGAGCCAGATGAAAAGTGTGAAGAATACCTGTTCTAATGGGTAAACTCTCTTCATTTTGTCATTTAAAGTGCAGCTAAAAGTGCAACAGCGGGAAAAATTCTATGGTTCTTGTAACCCTAACCCTAGCCAAGCATTAAAAGCATGCCGATTTAAGTACCATTTAACAGCATTTTTCAGCTTCATGAAAATTTGCCTAAACCTGACAGATTATTAAAGAAGATACATTTCCTAGAGGTTTTAGAAACCGTTTTGATAGTTTGAGACTGATTTTTTGGAGTTTGAGGAAAAAATTCAACTTTGATGTTTGGAGGGCTTCTGAGACACCCTGCCAGAATGTACATTTGAAACCCTAGCTAGGGTTAGGGTTAGCATTCCCACAACAGGTAGAGGTTTTTTACTGTCAGTGCTGCATTCCGGGTCCCCAGTTATCTTTAGGATGAGTGATAATTTGCTCCTATCTGCACTTTTAGTTTTCGGACAGTTTTGGTCACCTTTTTGTATATTGCCCTATCCATTGATTTTATCCAAAACTGAGCCAGATGAAAAGTGTGAAGAATACCTGTTCTAATGGGTAAACTCTCTTCATTTTGTCATTTAAAGTGCAGCTAAAGGTGCAACAGCGGGAAAAATTCTATGGTTCTTGTAACCCTAACCCTAGCCAGGCATTAAAAGCATGCCGATTTAAGTACCATTTAACAGCATTTTTCAGCTTCATGAAAATTTGCCTAAACCAGACAGATTATTAAAGAAGATACATTTCCTAGAGGTTTTAGAAACCGTTTTGATAGTTTGAGACTGATTTTTTGGAGTTTGAGGAAAAAATTTAACTTTGATGTTTGGAGGGCTTCTGAGACACCCTGCCGGAATGCACATTTGAAACCCTAGCTAGGGTTAGGGTTAGCATTCCCACAACAGGTAGAGGTTTTTTACTGTCAGTGCTGCATTCCGGGTCCCCAGTTATCTTTAGGATGAGTGATAATTTGCTCCTATCTGCACTTTTAGTTTTCGGACAGTTTTGGTCACCTTTTTGTATATTGCCCTATCCATTGATTTTATCCAAAACTGAGCCAGATGAAAAGTGTGAAGAATACCTGTTCTAATGGGTAAACTCTCTTCATTTTGTCATTTAAAGTGCAGCTAAAAGTGCAACAGCGGGAAAAATTCTATGGTTCTTGTAACCCTAACCCTAGCCAGGCATTAAAAGCATGCCGATTTAAGTACCATTTAAAAGCATTTTTCAGCTTCATGAAAATTTGCCTAAACCAGACAGATTATTAAAGAAGATACATTTTCTAGAGGTTTTAGAAACCGTTTTGATAGTTTGAGACTGATTTTTTGGAGTTTGAGGAAAAAATTCAACTTTGATGTTTGGAGGGCTTCTGAGACACCCTGCCAGAATGTACATTTGAAACCCTAGCTAGGGTTAGGGTTAGCATTCCCACAACAGGTAGAGGTTTTTTACTGTCAGTGCTGCATTCCGGGTCCCCAGTTATCTTTAGGATGAGTGATAATTTGCTCCTATCTGCACTTTTAGTTTTCGGACAGTTTTGGTCACCTTTTTGTATATTGCCCTATCCATTGATTTTATCCAAAACTGAGCCAGATGAAAAGTGTGAAGAATACCTGTTCTAATGGGTAAACTCTCTTCATTTTGTCATTTAAAGTGCAGCTAAAAGTGCAACAGCGGGAAAAATTCTATGGTTCTTGTAACCCTAACCCTAGCCAGGCATTAAAAGCATGCCGATTTAAGTACCATTTAACAGCATTTTTCAGCTTCATGAAAATTTGCCTAAACCAGACAGATTATTAAAGAAGATACATTTCCTAGAGGTTTTAGAAACCGTTTTGATAGTTTGAGACTGATTTTTTGGAGTTTGAGGAAAAAATTTAACTTTGATGTTTGGAGGGCTTCTGAGACACCCTGCCAGAATGTACATTTGAAACCCTAGCTAGGGTTAGGGTTAGCATTCCCACAACAGGTAGAGGTTTTTTACTGTCAGTGCTGCATTCCGGGTCCCCAGTTATCTTTAGGATGAGTGATAATTTGCTCCTATCTGCACTTTTAGTTTTCGGACAGTTTTGGTCACCTTTTTGTATATTGCCCTATCCATTGATTTTATCCAAAACTGAGCCAGATGAAAAGTGTGAAGAATACCTGTTCTAATGGGTAAACTCTCTTCATTTTGTCATTTAAAGTGCAGCTAAAAGTGCAACAGCGGGAAAAATTCTATGGTTCTTGTAACCCTAACCCTAGCCAGGCATTAAAAGCATGCCGATTTAAGTACCATTTAACAGCATTTTTCAGCTTCATGAAAATTTGCCTAAACCAGACAGATTATTAAAGAAGATACATTTCCTAGAGGTTTTAGAAACCGTTTTGATAGTTTGAGACTGATTTTTTGGAGTTTGAGGAAAAAATTCAACTTTGATGTTTGGAGGGCTTCTGAGACACCCTGCCAGAATGTACATTTGAAACCCTAGCTAGGGTTAGGGTTAGCATTCCCACAACAGGTAGAGGTTTTTTACTGTCAGTGCTGCATTCCGGGTCCCCAGTTATCTTTAGGATGAGTGATAATTTGCTCCTATCTGCACTTTTAGTTTTCGGACAGTTTTGGTCACCTTTTTGTATATTGCCCTATCCATTGATTTTATCCAAAACTGAGCCAGATGAGAAGTGTGAAGAATACCTGTTCTAATGGGTAAACTCTCTTCATTTTGTCATTTAAAGTGCAGCTAAAAGTGCAACAGCGGGAAAAATTCTATGGTTCTTGTAACCCTAACCCTAGCCAGGCATTAAAAGCATGCCGATTTAAGTACCATTTAACAGCATTTTTCAGCTTCATGAAAATTTGCCTAAACCAGACAGATTATTAAAGAAGATACATTTCCTAGAGGTTTTAGAAACCGTTTTGATAGTTTGAGACTGATTTTTTGGAGTTTGAGGAAAAAATTCAACTTTGATGTTTGGAGGGCTTCTGAGACACCCTGCCAGAATGTACATTTGAAACCCTAGCTAGGGTTAGGGTTAGCATTCCCACAACAGGTAGAGGTTTTTTACTGTCAGTGCTGCATTCCGGGTCCCCAGTTATCTTTAGGATGAGTGATAATTTGCTCCTATCTGCACTTTTAGTTTTCGGACAGTTTTGGTCACCTTTTTGTATATTGCCCTATCCATTGATTTTATCCAAAACTGAGCCAGATGAAAAGTGTGAAGAATACCTGTTCTAATGGGTAAACTCTCTTCATTTTGTCATTTAAAGTGCAGCTAAAAGTGCAACAGCGGGCAAAATTCTATGGTTCTTGTAACCCTAACCCTAGCCAGGCATTAAAAGCATGCCGATTTAACTACCATTTAACAGCATTTTTCAGCTTCATGAAAATTTGCCTAAACCAGACAGATTATTAAAGAAGATACATTTCCTAGAGGTTTTAGAAACCGTTTTGATAGTTTGAGACTGATTTTTTGGAGTTTGAGGAAAAAATTCAACTTTGATGTTTGGAGGGCTTCTGAGACACCCTGCCAGAATGTACATTTGAAACCCTAGCTAGGGTTAGGGTTAGCATTCCCACAACAGGTAGAGGTTTTTTACTGTCAGTGCTGCATTCCGGGTCCCCAGTTATCTTTAGGATGAGTGATAATTTGCTCCTATCTGCACTTTTAGTTTTCGGACAGTTTTGGTCACCTTTTTGTATATTGCCCTATCCATTGATTTTATCCAAAACTGAGCCAGATGAAAAGTGTGAAGAATACCTGTTCTAATGGGTAAACTCTCTTCATTTTGTCATTTAAAGTGCAGCTAAAAGTGCAACAGCGGGAAAAATTCTATGGTTCTTGTAACCCTAACCCTAGCCAAGCATTAAAAGCATGCCGATTTAAGTACCATTTAACAGCATTTTTCAGCTTCATGAAAATTTGCCTAAACCTGACAGATTATTAAAGAAGATACATTTCCTAGACGTTTTAGAAACCGTTTTGATAGTTTGAGACTGATTTTTTGGAGTTTGAGGAAAAAATTCAACTTTGATGTTTGGAGGGCTTCTGAGACACCCTGCCAGAATGTACATTTGAAACCCTAGCTAGGGTTAGGGTTAGCATTCCCACAACAGGTAGAGGTTTTTACTGTCAGTGCTGCATTCCGGGTCCCCAGTTATCTTTAGGATGAGTGATAATTTGCTCCTATCTGCACTTTTAGTTTTCGGACAGTTTTGGTCACCTTTTTGTATATTGCCCTATCCATTGATTTTATCCAAAACTGAGCCAGATGAAAAGTGTGAAGAATACCTGTTCTAATGGGTAAACTCTCTTCATTTTGTCATTTAAAGTGCAGCTAAAAGTGCAACAGCGGGAAAAATTCTATGGTTCTTGTAACCCTAACCCTAGCCAGGCATTAAAAGCATGCCGATTTAACTACCATTTAACAGCATTTTTCAGCTTCATGAAAATTTGCCTAAACCAGACAGATTATTAAAGAAGATACATTTCCTAGAGGTTTTAGAAACCGTTTTGATAGTTTGAGACTGACTTTTTGGAGTTTGAGGAAAAAATTTAACTTTGATGTTTGGAGGGCTTCTGAGACACCCTGCCGGAATGCACATTTGAAACCCTAGCTAGGGTTAGGGTTAGCATTCCCACAACAGGTAGAGGTTTTTTACTGTCAGTGCTGCATTCCGGGTCCCCAGTTATCTTTAGGATGAGTGATAATTTGCTCCTATCTGCACTTTTAGTTTTCGGACAGTTTTGGTCACCTTTTTGTATATTGCCCTATCCATTGATTTTATCCAAAACTGAGCCAGATGAAAAGTGTGAAGAATACCTGTTCTAATGGGTAAACTCTCTTCATTTTGTCATTTAAAGTGCAGCTAAAAGTGCAACAGCGGGAAAAATTCTATGGTTCTTGTAACCCTAACCCTAGCCAGGCATTAAAAGCATGCCGATTTAACTACCATTTAACAGCATTTTTCAGCTTCATGAAAATTTGCCTAAACCAGACAGATTATTAAAGAAGATACATTTCCTAGAGGTTTTAGAAACCGTTTTGATAGTTTGAGACTGATTTTTTGGAGTTTGAGGAAAAAATTCAACTTTGATGTTTGGAGGGCTTCTGAGACACCCTGCCAGAATGTACATTTGAAACCCTAGCTAGGGTTAGGGTTAGCATTCCCACAACAGGTAGAGGTTTTTTACTGTCAGTGCTGCATTCCGGGTCCCCAGTTATCTTTAGGATGAGTGATAACTTGCTCCTATCTGCACTTTTAGTTTTCGGACAGTTTTGGTCACCTTTTTGTATATTGCCCTATCCATTGATTTTATCCAAAACTGAGCCAGATGAAAAGTGTGAAGAATACCTGTTCTAATGGGTAAACTCTCTTCATTTTGTCATTTAAAGTGCAGCTAAAAGTGCAACAGCGGGAAAAATTCTATGGTTCTTGTAACCCTAACCCTAGCCAGGCATTAAAAGCATGCCGATTTAAGTAGCATTTAACAGCATTTTTCAGCTTCATGAAAATTTGCCTAAACCAGACAGATTATTAAAGAAGATACATTTCCTAGAGGTTTTAGAAACCGTTTTGATAGTTTGAGACTGATTTTTTGGAGTTTGAGGAAAAAATTCAACTTTGATGTTTGGAGGGCTTCTGAGACACCCTGCCAGAATGTACATTTGAAACCCTAGCTAGGGTTAGGGTTAGCATTCCCACAACAGGTAGAGGTTTTTTACTGTCAGTGCTGCATTCCGGGTCCCCAGTTATCTTTAGGATGAGTGATAATTTGCTCCTATCTGCACTTTTAGTTTTCGGACAGTTTTGGTCACCTTTTTGTATATTGCCCTATCCATTGATTTTATCCAAAACTGAGCCAGATGAAAAGTGTGAAGAATACCTGTTCTAATGGGTAAACTCTCTTCATTTTGTCATTTAAAGTGCAGCTAAAAGTGCAACAGCGGGAAAAATTCTATGGTTCTTGTAACCCTAACCCTAGCCAGGCATTAAAAGCATGCCGATTTAACTACCATTTAACAGCATTTTTCAGCTTCATGAAAATTCGCTAAACCAGACAGATTATTAAAGAAGATACATTTCCTAGAGGTTTTAGAAACTGTTTTGATAGTTTGAGACTGATTTTTTGGAGTTTGAGGAAAAAAATCAACTTTGATGTTTGGAGGGCTTCTGAGATACCCTGCCGGAATGCACATTTGAAACCCTAGCTAGGGTTAGGGTTAGCATTCCCACAACGGGTAGAAGTTTTTTCTGTCAGTGCTGCATTCCGGGCCCCCAGTTATCTTTAGGATGAGTGATAATTTGCTCCTATCTGCACTTTTAGTTTTCGGACAGTTTTGGTCACCTTTTTGTATATTGCCCTATCCATTGATTTTATCCAAAACTGAGCCAGATGAAAAGTGTGAAGAATACCTGTTCTAATGGGTAAACGCTCTTCATTTTGTCATTTAAAGTGCAGCTAAAAGTGCAACAGCGGGCAAAATTCTATGGTTCTTGTAACCCTAACCCTAGCCAGGCATTAAAAGCATGCCGATTTAACTACCACTTAAAAGCATTTTTCAGCTTCATGAAAATTTGCCTAAATCAGACAGATTATTAAAGAAGATACATTTCCTAGTGGTTTTAGAAACTGTTTTGATAGTTTGAGACTGATTTTTTGGAGTTTGAGGAAAAAAATCAACTTTGATGTTTGGAGGGCTTCTGAGACACCCTGCCGGAATGTACATTTGAAACCCTAGCTAGGGTTAGGGTTAGCATTCCCACAACGGGTAGAAGTTTTTTACTGTCAGTGCTGCATTCCGGGCCCCCAGTTATCTTTAGGATGAGTGATAATTTGCTCCTATCTGCACTTTTAGTTTTCGGACAGTTTTGGTCAGCTTTTTGTATATTGCCCTATCCATTGATTTTATCCAAAACTGAGCCAGATGAAAAGTGTGAAGAATACCTGTTCTAATGGGTAAACTCTCTTCATTTTGTCAGTTAAAGTGCAGCTAAAAGTGCAACAGCGGGCAAAATTCTATGGTTCTTGTAACCCTAACCCTAGCCAGGCATTAAAAGCATGCCGATTTAACTACCATTTAACAGCATTTTTCAGCTTCATGAAAATTCGCTAAACCAGACAGATTATTAAAGAAGATACATTTCCTAGAGGTTTTAGAAACTGTTTTGATAGTTTGAGACTGATTTTTTGGAGTTTGAGGAAAAAAATCAACTTTGATGTTTGGAGGGCTTCTGAGATACCCTGCCGGAATGCACATTTGAAACCCTAGCTAGGGTTAGGGTTAGCATTCCCACAACGGGTAGAAGTTTTTTACTGTCAGTGCTGCATTCCGGGCCCCCAGTTATCTTTAGGATGAGTGATAATTTGCTCCTACAGTATCTGCACTTTTAGTTTTCGGACAGTTTTGGTCACCTTTTTGTATATTGCCCTATCCATTGATTTTATCCAAAACTGAGCCAGATGAAAAGTGTGAAGAATACCTGTTCTAATGGGTAAACTCTCTTCATTTTGTCAGTTAAAGTGCAGCTAAAAGTGCAACAGCGGGCAAAATTCTATGGTTCTTGTAACCCTAACCCTAGCCAGGCATTAAAAGCATGCCGATTTAACTACCACTTAAAAGCATTTTTCAGCTTCATGAAAATTTGCCTAAACCAGACAGATTATTAAAGAAGATACATTTCCTAGTGGTTTTAGAAACTGTTTTGATAGTTTGAGACTGATTTTTTGGAGTTTGAGGAAAAAAAACAACTTTGATGTTTGGAGGGCTTCTGAGACACCCTGCCGGAATGTACATTTGAAACCCTAGCTAGGGTTAGGGTTAGCATTCCCACAACGGGTAGAAGTTTTTTACTGTCAGTGCTGCATTCCGGGCCCCCAGTTATCTTTAGGATGAGTGATAATTTGCTCCTATCTGCACTTTTAGTTTTCGGACAGTTTTGGTCACCTTTTTGTATATTGCCCTATCCATTGATTTTATCCAAAACTGAGCCAGATGAAAAGTGTGAAGAATACCTGTTCTAATGGGTAAACTCTCTTCATTTTGTCATTTAAAGTGCAGCTAAAAGTGCAACAGCGGGCAAAATTCTATGGTTCTTGTAACCCTAACCCTAGCCAGGCATTAAAAGCATGCCGATTTAACTACCATTTAACAGCATTTTTCAGCTTCATGAAAATTCGCTAAACCAGACAGATTATTAAAGAAGATACATTTCCTAGAGGTTTTAGAAACTGTTTTGATAGTTTGAGACTGATTTTTTGGAGTTTGAGGAAAAAAATCAACTTTGATGTTTGGAGGGCTTCTGAGATACCCTGCCGGAATGCACATTTGAAACCCTAGCTAGGGTTAGGGTTAGCATTCCCACAACGGGTAGAAGTTTTTTACTGTCAGTGCTGCATTCCGGGCCCCCAGTTATCTTTAGGATGAGTGATAATTTGCTCCTATCTGCACTTTTAGTTTTCGGACAGTTTTGGTCACCTTTTTGTATATTGCCCTATCCATTGATTTTATCCAAAACTGAGCCAGATGAAAAGTGTGAAGAATACCTGTTCTAATGGGTAAACGCTCTTCATTTTGTCAGTTAAAGTGCAGCTAAAAGTGCAACAGCGGGCAAAATTCTATGGTTCTTGTAACCCTAACCCTAACCAGGCATTAAAAGCATGCCGATTTAACTACCACTTAAAAGCATTTTTCAGCTTCATGAAAATTTGCCTAAACCAGACAGATTATTAAAGAAGATACATTTCCTAGTGGTTTTAGAAACTGTTTTGATAGTTTGAGACTGATTTTTTGGAGTTTGAGGAAAAAAATCAACTTTGATGTTTGGAGGATTTCTGAGACACCCTGCCGGAATGTACATTTGAAACCCTAGCAAGGATTAGGGTTAGCATTCCCACAACGGGTAGAAGTTTTTTACTGTCAGTGCTGCATTCCGGGCCCCCAGTTATCTTTAGGATGAGTGATAATTTGCTCCTATCTGCACTTTTAGTTTTCGGACAGTTTTGGTCACCTTTTTGTATATTGCCCTATCCATTGATTTTATCCAAAACTGAGCCAGATGAAAAGTGTGAAGAATACCTGTTCTAATGGGTAAACTCTCTTCATTTTGTCATTTAAAGTGCAGCTAAAAGTGCAACAGCGGGCAAAATTCTATGGTTCTTGTAACCCTAACCCTAGCCAGGCATTAAAAGCATGCCGATTTAACTACCATTTAACAGCATTTTTCAGCTTCATGAAAATTCGCTAAACCAGACAGATTATTAAAGAAGATACATTTCCTAGAGGTTTTAGAAACTGTTTTGATAGTTTGAGGCTGATTTTTTGGAGTTTGAGGAAAAAAATCAACTTTGATGTTTGGAGGGCTTCTGAGATACCCTGCCGGAATGCACATTTGAAACCCTAGCTAGGGTTAGGGTTAGCATTCCCACAACAGGTAGAAGTTTTTTACTGTCAGTGCTGCATTCCGGGCCCCCAGTTATCTTTAGGATGAGTGATAATTTGCTCCTACAGTATCTGCACTTTTAGTTTTCGGACAGTTTTGGTCACCTTTTTGTATATTGCCCTATCCATTGATTTTATCCAAAACTGAGCCAGATGAAAAGTGTGAAGAATACCTGTTCTAATGGGTAAACTCTCTTCATTTTGTCAGTTAAATTGCAGCTAAAAGTGCAACAGCGGGCAAAATTCTATGGTTCTTGTAACCCTAATCCTAGCCAGGCATTAAAAGCATGCCGATTTATCTACCATTTAACAGCATTTTTTTAGCTTCATGAAAATTCGCTAAACCAGACAGATTATTAAAGAAGATACATTTCCTAGAGGTTTTAGAAACTGTTTTGATAGTTTGAGACTGATTTCTTGGAGTTTGAGGAAAAAAATCAACTTTGATGTTTGGAGGGCTTCTGAGATACCCTGCCGGAATGCACATTTGAAACCCTAGCTAGGGTTAGGGTTAGCATTCCCACAACGGGTAGAAGTTTTTTACTGTCAGTGCTGCATTCCGGGCCCCCAGTTATCTTTAGGATGAGTGATAATTTGCTCCTATCTGCACTTTTAGTTTTCGGACAGTTTTGGTCACCTTTTTGTATATTGCCCTATCCATTGATTTTATCCAAAACTGAGCCAGATGAAAAGTGTGAAGAATACCTGTTCTAATGGGTAAACGCTCTTCATTTTGTCATTTAAAGTGCAGCTAAAAGTGCAACAGCGGGCAAAATTCTATGGTTCTTGTAACCCTAACCCTAGCCAGGCATTAAAAGCATGCCGATTTAACTACCACTTAAAAGCATTTTTCAGCTTCATGAAAATTTGCCTAAATCAGACAGATTATTAAAGAAGATACATTTCCTAGTGGTTTTAGAAACTGTTTTGATAGTTTGAGACTGATTTTTTGGAGTTTGAGGAAAAAAATCAACTTTGATGTTTGGAGGGCTTCTGAGACACCCTGCCGGAATGTACATTTGAAACCCTAGCAAGGGTTAGGGTTAGCATTCCCACAACGGGTAGAAGTTTTTTACTGTCAGTGCTGCATTCCGGGCCCCCAGTTATCTTTAGGATGAGTGATAATTTGCTCCTATCTGCACTTTTAGTTTTCGGACAGTTTTGGTCACCTTTTTGTATATTGCCCTATCCATTGATTTTATCCAAAACTGAGCCAGATGAAAAGTGTGAAGAATACCTGTTCTAATGGGTAAACTCTCTTCATTTTGTCATTTAAAGTGCAGCTAAAAGTGCAACAGCGGGCAAAATTCTATGGTTCTTGTAACCCTAACCCTAGCCAGGCATTAAAAGCATGCCGATTTAACTACCATTTAACAGCATTTTTCAGCTTCATGAAAATTCGCTAAACCAGACAGATTATTAAAGAAGATACATTTCCTAGAGGTTTTAGAAACTGTTTTGATAGTTTGAGACTGATTTTTTGGAGTTTGAGGAAAAAAATCAACTTTGATGTTTGGAGGGCTTCTGAGATACCCTGCCGGAATGCACATTTGAAACCCTAGCTAGGGTTAGGGTTAGCATTCCCACAACGGGTAGAAGTTTTTTACTGTCAGTGCTGCATTCCGGGCCCCCAGTTATCTTTAGGATGAGTGATAATTTGCTCCTATCTGCACTTTTAGTTTTCGGACAGTTTTGGTCACCTTTTTGTATATTGCCCTATGCAGTGATTTTATCCAAAACTGAGCCAGATGAAAAGTGTGAAGAATACCTGTTCTAATGGGTAAACTCTCTTCATTTTGTCAGTTAAAGTGCAGCTAAAAGTGCAACAGCGGGCAAAATTCTATGGTTCTTGTAACCCTAACCCTAGCCAGGCATTAAAAGCATGCCGATTTAACTACCACTTAAAAGCATTTTTCAGCTTCATGAAAATTTGCCTAAACCAGACAGATTATTAAAGAAGATACATTTCCTAGTGGTTTTAGAAACTGTTTTGATAGTTTGAGACTGATTTTTTGGAGTTTGAGGAAAAAAATCAACTTTGATGTTTGGAGGGCTTCTGAGACACCCTGCCGGAATGTACATTTGAAACCCTAGCTAGGGTTAGGGTTAGCATTCCCACAACAGGTAGAAGTTTTTTACTGTCAGTGCTGCATTCCGGGTCCCCAGTTATCTTTAGGATGAGTGATAATTTGCTCCTATCTGCACTTTTAGTTTTCAGAGAGTTTTGGTCACCTTTTTGTATATTGCCCTATCCATTGATTTTATCCAAAACTGAGCCAGATGAAAAGTGTGAAGAATACCTGTTCTAATGGGTAAACTCTCTTCATTTTGTCAGTTAAAGTGCAGCTAAAAGTGCAACAGCGGGCAAAATTCTATGGTTCTTGTAACCCTAACCCTAGCCAGGCATTAAAAGCATGCCGATTTAACTACCATTTAACAGCATTTTTCAGCTTCATGAAAATTCGCTAAACCAGACAGATTATTAAAGAAGATACATTTCCTAGAGGTTTTAGAAACTGTTTTGATAGTTTGAGACTGATTTTTTGGAGTTTGAGGAAAAAAATCAACTTTGATGTTTGGAGGGCTTCTGAGATACCCTGCCGGAATGCACATTTGAAACCCTAGCTAGGGTTAGGGTTAGCATTCCCACAACGGGTAGAAGTTTTTTACTGTCAGTGCTGCATTCCGGGCCCCCAGTTATCTTTAGGATGAGTGATAATTTGCTCCTATCTGCACTTTTAGTTTTCGGACAGTTTTGGTCACCTTTTTGTATATTGCCCTATCCATTGATTTTATCCAAAACTGAGCCAGATGAAAAGTGTGAAGAATACCTGTTCTAATGGGTAAACTCTCTTCATTTTGTCAGTTAAAGTGCAGCTAAAAGTGCAACAGCGGGCAAAATTCTATGGTTCTTGTAACCCTAACCCTAGCCAGGCATTAAAAGCATGACGATTTAACTACCACTTAAAAGCATTTTTCAGCTTCATGAAAATTTGCCTAAACCAGACAGATTATTAAAGAAGATACATTTCCTAGTGGTTTTAGAAACTGTTTTGATAGTTTGAGACTGATTTTTTGGAGTTTGAGGAAAAAAATCAACTTTGATGTTTGGAGGGCTTCTGAGACACCCTGCCGGAATGTACATTTGAAACCCTAGCTAGGGTTAGGGTTAGCATTCCCACAACAGGTAGAAGTTTTTTACTGTCAGTGCTGCATTCCGGGTCCCCAGTTATCTTTAGGATGAGTGATAATTTGCTCCTATGTGCACTTTTAGTTTTCGGACAGTTTTGGTCACCTTTTTGTATATTGCCCTATCCATTGATTTTATCCAAAACTGAGCCAGATGAAAAGTGTGAAGAATACCTGTTCTAATGGGTAAACGCTCTTCATTTTGTCATTTAAAGTGCAGCTAAAAGTGCAACAGCGGGCAAAATTCTATGGTTCTTGTAACCCTAACCCTAGCCAGGCATTAAAAGCATGCCGATTTAACTACCACTTAAAAGCATTTTTCAGCTTCATGAAAATTTGCCTAAACCAGACAGATTATTAAAGAAGATACATTTCCTAGTGGTTTTAGAAACTGTTTTGATAGTTTGAGACTGATTTTTTGGAGTTTGAGGAAAAAAATCAACTTTGATGTTTGGAGGGCTTCTGAGACACCCTGCCGGAATGTACATTTGAAACCCTAGCTAGGGTTAGGGTTAGCATTCCCACAACGGGTAGAAGTTTTTTACTGTCAGTGCTGCATTCCGGGCCCCCAGTTATCTTTAGGATGAGTGATAATTTGCTCCTATCTGCACTTTTAGTTTTCGGACAGTTTT
Source organism: Lepisosteus platostomus (assembly GCF_059453375.1). NCBI lineage: Eukaryota > Metazoa > Chordata > Actinopteri > Semionotiformes > Lepisosteidae > Lepisosteus > Lepisosteus platostomus. The sequence continues at coordinate 13,095,462 of NC_142616.1, forward strand.
GGTCACCTTTTTGTATATTGCCCTATCCATTGATTTTATCCAAAACTGAGCCAGATGAAAAGTGTGAAGAATACCTGTTATAATGGGTAAACTCTCTTCATTTTGTCATTTAAAGTGCAGCTAAAAGTGCAACAGTGGGCAAAATTCTATGGTTCTTGTAACCCTAACCCTAGCCAGGCATTAAAAGCATGCCGATTTAACTACCATTTAACAGCATTTTTCAGCTTCATGAAAATTCGCTAAACCAGACAGATTATTAAAGAAGATACATTTCCTAGAGGTTTTAGAAACTGTTTTGATAGTTTGAGACTGATTTTTTGGAGTTTGAGGAAAAAAATCAACTTTGATGTTTGGAGGGCTTCTGAGACACCCTGCCGGAATGTACATTTGAAACCCTAGCTAGGGTTAGGGTTAGCATTCCCACAACGGGTAGAAGTTTTTTACTGAACGTGCTGCATTCCGGGCCCCCAGTTATCTTTAGGATGAGTGATAATTTGCTCCTATCTGCACTTTTAGTTTTCGGACAGTTTTGGTCACCTGTTTGTATATTGCCCTATGCAGTGATTTTATCCAAAACTGAGCCAGATGAAAAGTGTGAAGAATACCTGTTCTAATGGGTAAACTCTCTTCATTTTGTCAGTTAAAGTGCAGCTAAAAGTGCAACAGCGGGCAAAATTCTTTGGTTCTTGTAACCCTAACCCTAGCCAGGCATTAAAAGCATGCCGATTTAACTACCATTTAACAGCATTTTTCAGCATCATGAAAATTTGCCTAAACCAGACAGATTATTAAAGAAGATACATTTCCTAGAGGTTTTAGACACCGTTTTGATAGTTTGAGACTGATTTTTTGGAGTTTGAGGAAAAAAATCAACTTTGAAGTTTGAAGGGCTTCTGAGACACCCTGCCGGAATGTACATTTGAAACCCTAGCTAGGGTTAGGGTTAGCATTCCCACAACGGGTAGAAGTTTTTTACTGTCAGTGCTGCATTCCGGGCCCCCAGTTATCTTTAGGATGAGTGATAATTTGCTCCTATCTGCACTTTTAGTTTTCGGACAGTTTTGGTCACCTTTTTGTATATTGCCCTATCCATTGATTTTATCCAAAACTGAGCCAGATGAAAAGTGTGAAGAATACCTGTTCTAATGGGTAAACTCTCTTCATTTTGTCATTTAAAGTGCAGCTAAAAGTGCAACAGCGGGCAAAATTCTATGGTTCTTGTAACCCTAACCCTAGCCAGGCATTAAAAGCATGCCGATTTAACTACCATTTAACAGCATTTTTCAGCATCATGAAAATTTGCCTGAACCAGACAGATTATTAAAGAAGATACATTTCCTAGAGGTCTTAGAAACCGTTTTGATAGTTTGAGACTGATTTTTTGGAGTTTGAGGAAAAAATTTAACTTTGATGTTTGGAGGGCTTCTGAGACACCCTGCCGGAATGCACATTTGAAACCCTAGCTAGGGTTAGGGTTAGCATTCCCACAACAGGTAGAGGTTTTTTACTGTCAGTGCTGCATTCCGGGTCCCCAGTTATCTTTAGGATGAGTGATAATTTGCTCCTATCTGCACTTTTAGTTTTCGGACAGTTTTGGTCACCTTTTTGTATATTGCCCTATCCATTGATTTTATCCAAAACTGAGCCAGATGAAAAGTGTGAAGAATACCTGTTCTAATGGGTAAACTCTCTTCATTTTGTCATTTAAAGTGCAGCTAAAAGTGCAACAGCGGGCAAAATTCTATGGTTCTTGTAACCCTAACCCTAGCCAGGCATTAAAAGCATGCCGATTTATCTACCATTTAACAGCATTTTTCAGCTTCATGAAAATTCGCTAAACCAGACAGATTATTAAAGAAGATACATTTCCTAGAGGTTTTAGAAACTGTTTTGATAGTTTGAGACTGATTTTTTGGAGTTTGAGGAAAAAAATCAACTTTGATGTTTGGAGGGCTTCTGAGATACCCTGCCGGAATGCACATTTGAAACCCTAGCTAGGGTTAGGGTTAGCATTCCCACAACGGGTAGAAGTTTTTTACTGTCAGTGCTGCATTCCGGGCCCCCAGTTATCTTTAGGATGAGTGATAATTTGCTCCTATCTGCACTTTTAGTTTTCGGACAGTTTTGGTCACCTTTTTGTATATTGCCCTATCCATTGATTTTATCCAAAACTGAGCCAGATGAAAAGTGTGAAGAATACCTGTTCTAATGGGTAAACGCTCTTCATTTTGTCATTTAAAGTGCAGCTAAAAGTGCAACAGCGGGCAAAATTCTATGGTTCTTGTAACCCTAACCCTAGCCAGGCATTAAAAGCATGCCGATTTAACTACCACTTAAAAGCATTTTTCAGCTTCATGAAAATTTGCCTAAACCAGACAGATTATTAAAGAAGATACATTTCCTAGTGGTTTTAGAAACTGTTTTGATAGTTTGAGACTGATTTTTTGGAGTTTGAGGAAAAAAATCAACTTTGATGTTTGGAGGGCTTCTGAGACACCCTGCCGGAATGTAAATTTGAAACCCTAGCTAGCGTTAGGATTAGCATTCCCACAACAGGCAGAAGTTTTTTACTGTCAGTGCTGCATTCCGGGTCCCCAGTTATCTTTAGGATGAGTGATAATTTGCTCCTATCTGCACTTTTAGTTTTCAGAGAGTTTTGGTCACCTTTTTGTATATTGCCCTATCCATTGATTTTATCCAAAACTGAGCCAGATGAAAAGTGTGAAGAATACCTGTTCTAATGGGTAAACTCTCTTCATTTTGTCATTTAAAGTGCAGCTAAAAGTGCAACAGCGGGCAAAATTCTATGGTTCTTGTAACCCTAACCCTAGCCAGGCATTAAAAGCATGCCGATTTAACTACCATTTAACAGCATTTTTCAGCTTCATGAAAATTCGCTAAACCAGACAGATTATTAAAGAAGATACATTTCCTAGAGGTTTTAGAAACTGTTTTGATAGTTTGAGACTGATTTTTTGGAGTTTGAGGAAAAAAATCAACTTTGATGTTTGGAGGGCTTCTGAGACACCCTGCCGGAATGTACATTTGAAACCCTAGCTAGGGTTAGGGTTAGCATTCCCACAACGGGTAGAAGTTTTTTACTGAAAGTGCTGCATTCCGGGCCCCCAGTTATCTTTAGGATGAGTGATAATTTGCTCCTATCTGCACTTTTAGTTTTCGGACAGTTTTGGTCACCTTTTTGTATATTGCCCTATGCAGTGATTTTATCCAAAACTGAGCCAGATGAAAAGTGTGAAGAATACCTGTTCTAATGGGTAAACTCTCTTCATTTTGTCAGTTAAAGTGCAGCTAAAAGTGCAACAGCGGGCAAAATTCTTTGGTTCTTGTAACCCTAACCCTAGCCAGGCATTAAAAGCATGCCGATTTAACTACCATTTAACAGCATTTTTCAGCATCATGAAAATTTGCCTGAACCAGACAGATTATTAAAGAAGATACATTTCCTAGAGGTCTTAGAAACCGTTTTGATAGTTTGAGACTGATTTTTTGGAGTTTGAGGAAAAAATTTAACTTTGATGTTTGGAGGGCTTCTGAGACACCCTGCCGGAATGCACATTTGAAACCCTAGTTAGGGTTAGGGTTAGCATTCCCACAACAGGTAGAGGTTTTTTACTGTCAGTGCTGCATTCCGGGTCCCCAGTTATCTTTAGGATGAGTGATAATTTGCTCCTATCTGCACTTTTAGTTTTCGGACAGTTTTGGTCACCTTTTTGTATATTGCCCTATCCATTGATTTTATCCAAAACTGAGCCAGATGAAAAGTGTGAAGAATACCTGTTCTAATGGGTAAACTCTCTTCATTTTGTCATTTAAAGTGCAGCTAAAAGTGCAACAGCGGGCAAAATTCTATGGTTCTTGTAACCCTAACCCTAGCCAGGCATTAAAAGCATGCCGATTTATCTACCATTTAACAGCATTTTTCAGCTTCATGAAAATTCGCTAAACCAGACAGATTATTAAAGAAGATACATTTCCTAGAGGTTTTAGAAACTGTTTTGATAGTTTGAGACTGATTTTTTGGAGTTTGAGGAAAAAAATCAACTTTGATGTTTGGAGGGCTTCTGAGATACCCTGCCGGAATGCACATTTGAAACCCTAGCTAGGGTTAGGGTTAGCATTCCCACAACGGGTAGAAGTTTTTTACTGTCAGTGCTGCATTCCGGGCCCCCAGTTATCTTTAGGATGAGTGATAATTTGCTCCTATCTGCACTTTTAGTTTTCGGACAGTTTTGGTCACCTTTTTGTATATTGCCCTATCCATTGATTTTATCCAAAACTGAGCCAGATGAAAAGTGTGAAGAATACCTGTTCTAATGGGTAAACGCTCTTCATTTTGTCATTTAAAGTGCAGCTAAAAGTGCAACAGCGGGCAAAATTCTATGGTTCTTGTAACCCTAAACCTAGCCAGGCATTAAAAGCATGCCGATTTAACTACCACTTAAAAGCATTTTTCAGCTTCATGAAAATTTGCCTAAACCAGACAGATTATTAAAGAAGATACATTTCCTAGAGGTTTTAGAAACTGTTTTGATAGTTTGAGACTGATTTTTTGGAGTTTGAGGAAAAAAATCAACTTTGATGTTTGGAGGGCTTCTGAGACACCCTGCCGGAATGTACATTTGAAACCCTAGCTAGGGTTAGGGTTAGCATTCCCACAACGGGTAGAAGTTTTTTACTGTCAGTGCTGCATTCCGGGCCCCCAGTTATCTTTAGGATGAGTGATAATTTGCTCCTATCTGCACTTTTAGTTTTCGGACAGTTTTGGTCACCTTTTTGTATATTGCCCTATCCATTGATTTTATCCAAAACTGAGCCAGATGAAAAGTGTGAAGAATACCTGTTCTAATGGGTAAACTCTCTTCATTTTGTCAGTTAAAGTGCAGCTAAAAGTGCAACAGCGGGCAAAATTCTATGGTTCTTGTAACCCTAACCCTAGCCAGGCATTAAAAGCATGCCGATTTAACTACCATTTAACAGCATTTTTCAGCTTCATGAAAATTTGCCTAAACCAGACAGATTATTAAAGAAGATACATTTCCTAGTGGTTTTAGAAACTGTTTTGATAGTTTGAGACTGATTTTTTGGAGTTTGAGGAAAAAAATCAACTTTGATGTTTGGAGGGCTTCTGAGACACCCTGCCGGAATGTAAATTTGAAACCCTAGCTAGGGTTAGGGTTAGCATTCCCACAACAGGTAGAAGTTTTTTACTGTCAGTGCTGCATTCCGGGTCCCCAGTTATCTTTAGGATGAGTGATAATTTGCTCCTATCTGCACTTTTAGTTTTCGGACAGTTTTGGTCACCTTTTTGTATATTGCCCTATCCATTGATTTTATCCAAAACTGAGCCAGATGAAAAGTGTGAAGAATACCTGTTCTAATGGGTAAACTCTCTTCATTTTGTCATTTAAAGTGCAGCTAAAAGTGCAACAGCGGGCAAAATTCTATGGTTCTTGTAACCCTAACCCTAGCCAGGCATTAAAAGCATGCCGATTTAACTACCATTTAACAGCATTTTTCAGCTTCATGAAAATTCGCTAAACCAGACAGATTATTAAAGAAGATACATTTCCTAGAGGTTTTAGAAACTGTTTTGATAGTTTGAGACTGATTTTTTGGAGTTTGAGGAAAAAAATCAACTTTGATGTTTGGAGGGCTTCTGAGACACCCTGCCGGAATGTACATTTGAAACCCTAGCTAGGGTTAGGGTTAGCATTCCCACAACGGGTAGAAGTTTTTTACTGAAAGTGCTGCATTCCGGGCCCCCAGTTATCTTTAGGATGAGTGATAATTTGCTCCTATCTGCACTTTTAGTTTTCGGACAGTTTTGGTCACCTTTTTGTATATTGCCCTATGCAGTGATTTTATCCAAAACTGAGCCAGATGAAAAGTGTGAAGAATACCTGTTCTAATGGGTAAACTCTCTTCATTTTGTCAGTTAAAGTGCAGCTAAAAGTGCAACAGCGGGCAAAATTCTTTGGTTCTTGTAACCCTAACCCTAGCCAGGCATTAAAAGCATGCCGATTTAACTACCATTTAACAGCATTTTTCAGCATCATGAAAATTTGCCTGAACCAGACAGATTATTAAAGAAGATACATTTCCTAGAGGTCTTAGAAACCGTTTTGATAGTTTGAGACTGATTTTTTGGAGTTTGAGGAAAAAATTTAACTTTGATGTTTGGAGGGCTTCTGAGACACCCTGCCGGAATGCACATTTGAAACCCTAGCTAGGGTTAGGGTTAGCATTCCCACAACAGGTAGAGGTTTTTTACTGTCAGTGCTGCATTCCGGGTCCCCAGTTATCTTTAGGATGAGTGATAATTTGCTCCTATCTGCACTTTTAGTTTTCGGACAGTTTTGGTCACCTTTTTGTATATTGCCCTATGCAGTGATTTTATCCAATACTGAGCCAGATGAAAAGTGTGAAGAATACCTGTTCTAATGGGTAAACTCTCTTCATTTTGTCAGTTAAAGTGCAGCTAAAAGTGCAACAGCGGGCAAAATTCTATGGTTCTTGTAACCCTAACCCTAGCCAGGCATTAAAAGCATGCCGATTTAACTACCACTTAAAAGCATTTTTCAGCTTCATGAAAATTTGCCTAAACCAGACAGATTATTAAAGAAGATACATTTCCTAGTGGTTTTAGAAACTGTTTTGATAGTTTGAGACTGATTTTTTGGAGTTTGAGGAAAAAAATCAACTTTGATGTTTGGAGGGCTTCTGAGACACCCTGCCGGAATGTACATTTGAAACCCTAGCTAGGGTTAGGGTTAGCATTCCCACAACAGGTAGAAGTTTTTTACTGTCAGTGCTGCATTCCGGGTCCCCAGTTATCTTTAGGATGAGTGATAATTTGCTCCTATCTGCACTTTTAGTTTTCAGAGAGTTTTGGTCACCTTTTTGTATATTGCACTATCCATTGATTTTATCCAAAACTGAGCCAGATGAAAAGTGTGAAGAATACCTGTTCTAATGGGTAAACTCTCTTCATTTTGTCATTTAAAGTGCAGCTAAAAGTGCAACAGCGGGCAAAATTCTATGGTTCTTGTAACCCTAACCCTAGCCAGGCATTAAAAGCATGCCGATTTAACTACCATTTAACAGCATTTTTCAGCTTCATGAAAATTCGCTAAACCAGACAGATTATTAAAGAAGATACATTTCCTAGAGGTTTTAGAAACTGTTTTGATAGTTTGAGACTGATTTTTTGGAGTTTGAGGACAAAAATCAACTTTGATGTTTGGAGGGCTTCTGAGACACTCTGCCGGAATGTACATTTGAAACCCTAGCTAGGGTTAGGGTTAGCATTCCCACAACGGGTAGAAGTTTTTTACTGAAAGTGCTGCATTCCGGGCCCCCAGTTATCTTTAGGATGAGTGATAATTTGCTCCTATCTGCACTTTTAGTTTTCGGACAGTTTTGGTCACCTTTTTGTATATTGCCCTATGCAGTGATTTTATCCAAAACTGAGCCAGATGAAAAGTGTGAAGAATACCTGTTCTAATGGGTAAACTCTCTTCATTTTGTCAGTTAAAGTGCAGCTAAAAGTGCAACAGCGGGCAAAATTCTTTGGTTCTTGTAACCCTAACCCTAGCCAGGCATTAAAAGCATGCCGATTTAACTACCATTTAACAGCATTTTTCAGCATCATGAAAATTTGCCTGAACCAGACAGATTATTAAAGAAGATACATTTCCTAGAGGTCTTAGAAACCGTTTTGATAGTTTGAGACTGATTTTTTGGAGTTTGAGGAAAAAATTTAACTTTGATGTTTGGAGGGCTTCTGAGACACCCTGCCAGAATGTACATTTGAAACCCTAGCTAGGGTTAGGGTTAGCATTCCCACAACAGGTAGAAGTTTTTTACTGTCAGTGCTGCATTCCGGGTCCCCAGTTATCTTTAGGATGAGTGATAATTTGCTCCTATCTGCACTTTTAGTTTTTGGACAGTGTTGGTCACCTTTTTGTATATTGCCCTATCCATTGATTTTATCCAAAACTGAGCCAGATGAAAAGTGTGAAGAATACCTGTTCTAATGGGTAAACTCTCTTCATTTTGTCAGTTAAAGTGCAGCTAAAAGTGCAACAGTGGTCAAAATTCTATGGTTCTTGTAACCCTAACCCTAGCCAGGCATTAAAAGCATGCCGATTTAACTACCATTTAACAGCATTTTTCAGCTTCATGAAAATTCGCTAAACCAGACAGATTATTAAAGAAGATACATTTCCTAGAGGTTTTAGAAACTGTTTTGATAGTTTGAGACTGATTTTTTGGAGTTTGAGGAAAAAATTCAACTTTGATGTTTGGAGGGCTTCTGAGACACCCTGCCGGAATGCACATTTGAAACCCTAGCTAGGGTTAGGGTTAGCATTCCCACAACAGGTAGAAGTTTTTTACTGTCAGTGCTGCATTCCGGGTCCCCAGTTATCTTTAGGATGAGTGATAATTTGCTCCTATCTGCACTTTTAGTTTTCGGACAGTTTTGGTCACCTTTTTGTATATTGCCCTATCCATTGATTTTATCCAAAACTGAGCCAGATGAAAAGTGTGAAGAATACCTGTTCTAATGGGTAAACTCTCTTCATTTTGTCATTTAAAGTGCAGCTAAAAGTGCAACAGCGGTCAAAATTCTATGGTTCTTGTAACCCTAACGCTAGCCAGGCATTAAAAGCATGCCGATTTAACTACAATTTAACAGCATTTTTCAGCATCATGAAAATTTGCCTGAACCAGACAGATTATTAAAGAAGATACATTTCCTAGAGGTTTTAGAAACCGTTTTGATAGTTTGAGACTGATTTTTTGGAGTTTGAGGAAAAAAATAAACTTTGAAGTTTGAAGGGCTTCTGAGACACCCTGCCGGAATGTACATTTGAAACCCTAGCTAGGGTTAGGGTTAGCATTCCCACAACAGGTAGAAGTTTTTTACTGTCAGTGCTGCATTCCGGGCCCCCAGTTATCTTTAGGATGAGTGATAATTTGCTCCTATCTGCACTTTTAGTTTTTGGACAGTGTTGGTCACCTTTTTGTATATTGCCCTATCCATTGATTTTATCCAAAACTGAGCCAGATGAAAAGTGTGAAGAATACCTGTTCTAATGGGTAAACTCTCTTCATTTTGTCAGTTAAAGTGCAGCTAAAAGTGCAACAGCGGGCAAAATTCTATGGTTCTTGTAACCCTAACCCTAGCCAGGCATTAAAAGCATGCCGATTTAACTACCATTTAACAGCATTTTTCAGCTTCATGAAAATTCGCTAAACCAGACGGATTATTAAAGAAGATACATTTCCTAGAGGTTTTAGAAACTGTTTTGATAGTTTGAGACTGATTTTTTGGAGTTTGAGGACAAAAATCAACTTTGATGTTTGGAGGGCTTCTGAGACACCCTGCCGGAATGTACATTTGAAACCCTAGCTAGGGTTAGGGTTAGCATTCCCACAACAGGTAGAGGTTTTTTACTGTCAGTGCTGCATTCCGGGTCCCCAGTTATCTTTAGGATGAGTGATAATTTGCTCCTATCTGCACTTTTAGTTTTCGGACAGTTTTGGTCACCTTTTTGTATATTGCCCTATGCAGTGATTTTATCCAAAACTGAGCCAGATGAAAAGTGTGAAGAATACCTGTTCTAATGGGTAAACTCTCTTCATTTTGTCAGTTAAAGTGCAGCTAAAAGTGCAACAGCGGGCAAAATTCTTTGGTTCTTGTAACCCTAACCCTAGCCAGGCATTAAAAGCATGCCGATTTAACTACCATTTAACAGCATTTTTCAGCATCATGAAAATTTGCCTGAACCAGACAGATTATTAAAGAAGATACATTTCCTAGAGGTCTTAGAAACCGTTTTGATAGTTTGAGACTGATTTTTTGGAGTTTGAGGAAAAAATTTAACTTTGATGTTTGGAGGGCTTCTGAGACACCCTGCCAGAATGTACATTTGAAACCCTAGCTAGGGTTAGGGTTAGCATTCCCACAACAGGTAGAAGTTTTTTACTGTCAGTGCTGCATTCCGGGTCCCCAGTTATCTTTAGGATGAGTGATAATTTGCTCCTATCTGCACTTTTAGTTTTTGGACAGTGTTGGTCACCTTTTTGTATATTGCCCTATCCATTGATTTTATCCAAAACTGAGCCAGATGAAAAGTGTGAAGAATACCTGTTCTAATGGGTAAACTCTCTTCATTTTGTCAGTTAAAGTGCAGCTAAAAGTGCAACAGTGGTCAAAATTCTATGGTTCTTGTAACCCTAACCCTAGCCAGGCATTAAAAGCATGCCGATTTAACTACCATTTAACAGCATTTTTCAGCTTCATGAAAATTCGCTAAACCAGACAGATTATTAAAGAAGATACATTTCCTAGAGGTTTTAGAAACTGTTTTGATAGTTTGAGACTGATTTTTTGGAGTTTGAGGAAAAAATTCAACTTTGATGTTTGGAGGGCTTCTGAGACACCCTGCCGGAATGTACATTTGAAACCCTAGCTAGGGTTAGGGTTAGCATTCCCACAACAGGTAGAAGTTTTTTACTGTCAGTGCTGCATTCCGGGTCCCCAGTTATCTTTAGGATGAGTGATAATTTGCTCCTATCTGCACTTTTAGTTTTCGGACAGTTTTGGTCACCTTTTTGTATATTGCCCTATCCATTGATTTTATCCAAAACTGAGCCAGATGAAAAGTGTGAAGAATACCTGTTCTAATGGGTAAACTCTCTTCATTTTGTCATTTAAAGTGCAGCTAAAAGTGCAACAGCGGTCAAAATTCTATGGTTCTTGTAACCCTAACGCTAGCCAGGCATTAAAAGCATGCCGATTTAACTACAATTTAACAGCATTTTTCAGCATCATGAAAATTTGCCTGAACCAGACAGATTATTAAAGAAGATACATTTCCTAGAGGTTTTAGAAACCGTTTTGATAGTTTGAGACTGATTTTTTGGAGTTTGAGGAAAAAATTTAACTTTGATGTTTGGAGGGCTTCTGAGACACCCTGCCGGAATGCACATTTGAAACCCTAGCTAGGGTTAGGGTTAGCATTCCCACAACAGGTAGAGGTTTTTTACTGTCAGTGCTGCATTCCGGGTCCCCAGTTATCTTTAGGATGAGTGATAATTTGCTCCTATCTGCACTTTTAGTTTTCGGACAGTTTTGGTCACCTTTTTGTATATTGCCCTATGCAGTGATTTTATCCAAAACTGAGCCAGATGAAAAGTGTGAAGAATACCTGTTCTAATGGGTACACTCTCTTCATTTTGTCATTTAAAGTGCAGCTAAAAGTGCAACAGCGGGCAAAATTCTATTGTTCTTGTAACCCTAACCCTAGCCAGGCATTAAAAGCATGCCGATTTAACTACCATTTAACAACATTTTTCAGCTTCATGAAAATTTGCCTTAACCAGACAGATTATTAAAGAAGATACATTTCCTAGAGGTTTTAGACACCGTTTTGATAGTTTGAGACTGATTTTTTGGAGTTTGAGGAAAAAAATAAACTTTGAAGTTTGAAGGGCTTCTGAGACACCCTGCCGGAATGTACATTTGAAACCCTAGCTAGGGTTAGGGTTAGCATTCCCACAACAGGTAGAGGTTTTTTACTGTCAGTGCTGCATTCCGGGTCCCCAGTTATCTTTAGGATGAGTGATAATTTGCTCCTATCTGCACTTTTAGTTTTCGGACAGTTTTGGTCACCTTTTTGTATATTGCCCTATGCAGTGATTTTATCCAAAACTGAGCCAGATGAAAAGTGTGAAGAATACCTGTTCTAATGGGTAAACTCTCTTCATTTTGTCATTTAAAGTGCAGCTAAAAGTGCAACAGCGGGAAAAATTCTATGGTTCTTGTAACCCTAACCCTAGCCAGGCATTAAAAGCATGCCGATTTAACTACCATTTAACAACATATTTGAGCTTCATGAAAATTTGCCTAAACCAGACAGATTATTAAAGAAGATACATTTCCTAGAGGTTTTAGAAACCGTTTTGATAGTTTGAGACTGATTTTTTGGAGTTTGAGGAAAAAAATAAACTTTGAAGTTTGAAGGGCTTCTGAGACACCCTGCCGGAATGTACATTTGAAACCCTAGCTAGGGTTAGGGTTAGCATTCCCACAACAGGTAGAAGTTTTTTACTGTCAGTGCTGCATTCCGGGTCCCCAGTTATCTTTAGGATGAGTGATAATTTGCTCCTATCTGCACTTTTAGTTTTCGGACAGTTTGGTCACCTTTTTGTATAATGCCCTATCCATTGATTTTATCCAAAACTGAGCCAGATGAAAAGTGTGAAGAATACCTGTTCTAATGGGTAAACTCTCTTCATTTTGTCATTTAAAGTGCAGCTTAAAGTGCAACAGCGGGCAAAATTCTATGGTTCTTGTAACCCTAACCCTAGCCAGGCATTAAAAGCATGCCGATTTAACTACCATTTAACAGCATTTTTCAGATTCATGAAAATTTGCCTAAACCAGACAGATTATTAAAGAAGATACATTTCCTAGAGGTTTTAGAAACCGTTTTGATAGTTTGAGACTGATTTTTTGGAGTTTGAGGAAAAAAATAAACTTTGATGTTTGGAGGGCTTCTGAGACACCCTGCCGGAATGTACATTTGAAACCCTAGCTAGGGTTAGGGTTAGCATTCCCACAACAGGTAGAAGTTTTTTACTGTCAGTGCTGCATTCCAGGTCCCCAGTTATCTTTAGGATGAGTGATAATTTGCTCCTATCTGCACTTTTAGTTTTCGGACAGTTTTGGTCACCTTTTTGTATATTGCCCTATGCAGTGATTTTATCCAATACTGAGCCAGATGAAAAGTGTGAAGAATACCTGTTCTAATGGGTAAACTCTCTTCATTTTGTCATTTAAAGTGCAGCTAAAAGTGCAACAGCGGGCAAAATTATATGGTTCTTGTAACCCTAACCCTAGCCAGGCATTAAAAGCATGCCGATTTAACTACCATTTAACAGCATTTTTCAGCTTCATGAAAATTCGCTAAACCAGACAGATTATTAAAGAAGATACATTTCCTAGAGGTTTTAGAAACTGTTTTGATAGTTTGAGACTGATTTTTTGGAGTTTGAGGACAAAAATCAACTTTGATGTTTGGAGGGCTTCTGAGACACCCTGCCGGAATGTACATTTGAAACCCTAGCTAGGGTTAGGGTTAGCATTCCCACAACGGGTAGAAGTTTTTTACTGAAAGTGCTGCATTCCGGGCCCCCAGTTATCTTTAGGATGAGTGATAATTTGCTCCTATCTGCACTTTTAGTTTTCAGACAGTTTTGGTCACCTTATTGTATATTGCCCTATGCAGTGATTTTATCCAAAACTGAGCCAGATGAAAAGTGTGAAGAATACCTGTTCTAATGGGTAAACTCTCTTCATTTTGTCAGTTAAAGTGCAGCTAAAAGTGCAACAGCGGGCAAAATTCTTTGGTTCTTGTAACCCTAACCCTAGCCAGGCATTAAAAGCATGCCGATTTAACTACCATTTAACAGCATTTTTCAGCATCATGAAAATTTGCCTGAACCAGACAGATTATTAAAGAAGATACATTTCCTAGAGGTTTTAGAAACCGTTTTGATAGTTTGAGACTGATTTTTTGGAGTTTGAGGAAAAAAATCAACTTTGATGTTTGGAGGGCTTCTGAGACACCCTGCCGGAATGCACATTTGAAACCCTAGCTAGGGTTAGGGTTAGCATTCCCACAACAGGTAGAGGTTTTTTACTGTCAGTGCTGCATTCCGGGTCCCCAGTTATCTTTAGGATGAGTGATAATTTGCTCCTATCTGCACTTTTAGTTTTCGGACAGTTTTGGTCACCTTTTTGTATATTGCCCTATGCGGTGATTTTATCCAAAACTGAGCCAGATGAAAAGTGTGAAGAATACCTGTTCTAATGGGTAAACTCTCTTCATTTTGTCATTTAAAGTGCAGCTAAAAGTGCAACAGCGGGCAAAATTCTATGGTTCTTGTAACCCTAACCCTAGCCAGACATTAAAAGCATGCCGATTTAACTACCATTTAACAGCATTTTTCAGCTTCATGAAAATTTGCCTTAACCAGACAGATTATTAAAGAAGATACATTTCCTAGAGGTTTTAGACACCGTTTTGATAGTTTGAGACTGATTTTTTGGAGTTTGAGGAAAAAAATAAACTTTGAAGTTTGAAGGGCTTCTGAGACACCCTGCCGGAATGTACATTTGAAACCCTAGCTAGGGTTAGGGTTAGCATTCCCACAACAGGTAGAGGTTTTTTACTGTCAGTGCTGCATTCCGGGTCCCCAGTTATCTTTAGGATGAGTGATAATTTGCTCCTATCTGCACTTTTAGTTTTCGGACAGTTTTGGTCACCTTTTTGTATATTGCCCTATCCATTGATTTTATCCAAAACTGAGCCAGATGAAAAGTGTGAAGAATACCTGTTCTAATGGGTAAACGCTCTTCATTTTGTCATTTAAAGTGCAGCTAAAAGTGCAACAGCGGGCAAAATTCTATGGTTCTTGTAACCCTAACCCTAGCCAGGCATTAAAAGCATGCCGATTTAACTACCACTTAAAAGCATTTTTCAGCTTCATGAAAATTTGCCTAAACCAGACAGATTATTAAAGAAGATACATTTCCTAGAGGTTTTAGAAACTGTTTTGATAGTTTGAGACTGATTTTTTGGAGTTTGAGGAAAAAAATCAACTTTGATGTTTGGAGGGCTTCTGAGACACCCTGCCGGAATGTACATTTGAAACCCTAGCTAGGGTTAGGGTTAGCATTCCCACAACGGGTAGAAGTTTTTTACTGTCAGTGCTGCATTCCGGGCCCCCAGTTATCTTTAGGATGAGTGATAATTTGCTCCTATCTGCACTTTTAGTTTTCAGAGAGTTTTGGTCACCTTTTTGTATATTGCCCTATCCATTGATTTTATCCAAAACTGAGCCAGATGAAAAGTGTGAAGAATACCTGTTCTAATGGGTAAACTCTCTTCATTTTGTCATTTAAAGTGCAGCTAAAAGTGCAACAGCGGGCAAAATTCTATGGTTCTTGTAACCCTAACCCTAGCCAGGTATTAAAAGCATGCCGATTTAACTACCATTTAACAGCATTTTTCAGCTTCATGAAAATTCGCTAAACCAGACAGATTATTAAAGAAGATACATTTCCTAGAGGTTTTAGAAACTGTTTTGATAGTTTGAGACTGATTTTTTGGAGTTTGAGGAAAAAAATCAACTTTGATGTTTGGAGGGCTTCTGAGACACCCTGCCGGAATGTACATTTGAAACCCTAGCTAGGGTTAGGGTTAGCATTCCCACAACAGGTAGAAGTTTTTTACTGTCAGTGCTGCATTCCGGGCCCCCAGTTATCTTTAGGATGAGTGATAATTTGCTCCTATCTGCACTTTTAGTTTTCGGACAGTTTTGGTCACCTTTTTGTATATTGCCCTATGCAGTGATTTTATCCAAAACTGAGCCAGATGAAAAGTGTGAAGAATACCTGTTCTAATGGGTAAACTCTCTTCATTTTGTCAGTTAAAGTGCAGCTAAAAGTGCAACAGCGGGCAAAATTCTTTGGTTCTTGTAACCCTAACCCTAGCCAGGCATTAAAAGCATGCGGATTTAACTACCATTTAACAGCATTTTTCAGCATCATGAAAATTTGCCTGAACCAGACAGATTATTAAAGAAGATACATTTCCTAGAGGTCTTAGAAACCGTTTTGATAGTTTGAGACTGATTTTTTGGAGTTTGAGGAAAAAAAAAGGGCTTCTGAGACACCCTGCCGGAATGTACATTTGAAACCCTAGCTAGGGTTAGGGTTAGCATTCCCACAACGGGTAGAAGTTTTTTACTGAAAGTGCTGCATTCCGGGCCCCCAGTTATCTTTAGGATGAGTGATAATTTGCTCCTATCTGCACTTTTAGTTTTCGGACAGTTTTGGTCACCTTTTTGTATATTGCCCTATGCAGTGATTTTATCCAAAACTGAGCCAGATGAAAAGTGTGAAGAATACCTGTTCTAATGGGTAAACTCTCTTCATTTTGTCAGTTAAAGTGCAGCTAAAAGTGCAACAGCGGGCAAAATTCTTTGGTTCTTGTAACCCTAACCCTAGCCAGGCATTAAAAGCATGCCGATTTAACTACCATTTAACAGCATTTTTCAGATTCATGAAAATTTGCCTAAACCAGACAGATTATTAAAGAAGATACATTTCCTAGAGGTTTTAGAAACCGTTTTGATAGTTTGAGACTGATTTTTTGGAGTTTGAGGAAAAAAATAAACTTTGATGTTTGGAGGGCTTCTGAGACACCCTGCCGGAATGTACATTTGAAACCCTAGCTAGGGTTAGGGTTAGCATTCCCACAACAGGTAGAAGTTTTTTACTGTCAGTGCTGCATTCCAGGTCCCCAGTTATCTTTAGGATGAGTGATAATTTGCTCCTATCTGCACTTTTAGTTTTCGGACAGTTTTGGTCACCTTTTTGTATATTGCCCTATGCAGTGATTTTATCCAATGCTGAGCCAGATGAAAAGTGTGAAGAATACCTGTTCTAATGGGTAAACTCTCTTCATTTTGTCATTTAAAGTGCAGCTAAAAGTGCAACAGCGGGCAAAATTCTATGGTTCTTGTAACCCTAACCCTAGCCAGGCATTAAAAGCATGCCGATTTAACTACCATTTAACAACATTTTTCAGCATCATGAAAATTTGCCTAAACCAGACAGATTATTAAAGAAGATACATTTCCTAGAGGTTTTAGAAACCGTTTTGATAGTTTGAGACTGATTTTTTGGAGTTTGAGGAAAAAAATCAACTTTGATGTTTGGAGGGCTTCTGAGACACCCTGCCGGAATGTACATTTGAAACCCTAGCTAGGGTTAGGGTTAGCATTCCCACAACGGGTAGAAGTTTTTTACTGTCAGTGCTGCATTCCGGGCCCCCAGTTATCTTTAGGATGAGTGATAATTTGCTCCTATCTGCACTTTTAGTTTTCAGAGAGTTTTGGTCACCTTTTTGTATATTGCCCTATCCATTGATTTTATCCAAAACTGAGCCAGATGAAAAGTGTGAAGAATACCTGTTCTAATGGGTAAACTCTCTTCATTTTGTCATTTAAAGTGCAGCTAAAAGTGCAACAGCGGGCAAAATTCTATGGTTCTTGTAACCCTAACCCTAGCCAGGCATTAAAAGCATGCCGATTTAACTACCATTTAACAGCATTTTTCAGCTTCATGAAAATTCGCTAAACCAGACAGATTATTAAAGAAGATACATTTCCTAGAGGTTTTAGAAACTGTTTTGATAGTTTGAGACTGATTTTTTGGAGTTTGAGGAAAAAAATCAACTTTGATGTTTGGAGGGCTTCTGAGACACCCTGCCGGAATGTACATTTGAAACCCTAGCTAGGGTTAGGGTTAGCATTCCCACAACAGGTAGAAGTTTTTTACTGTCAGTGCTGCATTCCGGGCCCCCAGTTATCTTTAGGATGAGTGATAATTTGCTCCTATCTGCACTTTTAGTTTTCGGACAGTTTTGGTCACCTTTTTGTATATTGCCCTATGCAGTGATTTTATCCAAAACTGAGCCAGATGAAAAGTGTGAAGAATACCTGTTCTAATGGGTAAACTCTCTTCATTTTGTCAGTTAAAGTGCAGCTAAAAGTGCAACAGCGGGCAAAATTCTTTGGTTCTTGTAACCCTAACCCTAGCCAGGCATTAAAAGCATGCGGATTTAACTACCATTTAACAGCATTTTTCAGCATCATGAAAATTTGCCTGAACCAGACAGATTATTAAAGAAGATACATTTCCTAGAGGTCTTAGAAACCGTTTTGATAGTTTGAGACTGATTTTTTGGAGTTTGAGGAAAAAAAAAGGGCTTCTGAGACACCCTGCCGGAATGTACATTTGAAACCCTAGCTAGGGTTAGGGTTAGCATTCCCACAACGGGTAGAAGTTTTTTACTGTCAGTGCTGCATTCCGGGTCCCCAGTTATCTTTAGGATGAGTGATAATTTGCTCCTATCTGCACTTTTAGTTTTCGGACAGTTTTGGTCACCTTTTTGTATATTGCCCTATGCAGTGATTTTATCCAAAACTGAGCCAGATGAAAAGTGTGAAGAATACCTGTTCTAATGGGTAAACTCTCTTCATTTTGTCAGTTAAAGTGCAGCTAAAAGTGCAACAGCGGGCAAAATTCTTTGGTTCTTGTAACCCTAACCCTAGCCAGGCATTAAAAGCATGCCGATTTAACTACCATTTAACAGCATTTTTCAGATTCATGAAAATTTGCCTAAACCAGACAGATTATTAAAGAAGATACATTTCCTAGAGGTTTTAGAAACCGTTTTGATAGTTTGAGACTGATTTTTTGGAGTTTGAGGAAAAAAATAAACTTTGATGTTTGGAGGGCTTCTGAGACACCCTGCCGGAATGTACATTTGAAACCCTAGCTAGGGTTAGGGTTAGCATTCCCACAACAGGTAGAGGTTTTTTACTGTCAGTGCTGCATTCCGGGTCCCCAGTTATCTTTAGGATGAGTGATAATTTGCTCCTATCTGCACTTTTAGTTTTCGGACAGTTTTGGTCACCTTTTTGTATATTGCCCTATGCAGTGATTTTATCCAAAACTGAGCCAGATGAAAAGTGTGAAGAATACCTGTTCTAATGGGTAAACTCTCTTCATTTTGTCATTTAAAGTGCAGCTAAAAGTGCAACAGCGGGCAAAATTCTATTGTTCT
This sequence comes from Lepisosteus platostomus, assembly GCF_059453375.1. Lineage (NCBI taxonomy): Eukaryota > Metazoa > Chordata > Actinopteri > Semionotiformes > Lepisosteidae > Lepisosteus > Lepisosteus platostomus. The sequence continues at coordinate 13,114,193 of NC_142616.1, forward strand.
TGTAACCCTAACCCTAGCCAGGCATTAAAAGCATGCCGATTTAACTACCATTTAACAACATTTTTCAGCTTCATGAAAATTTGCCTTAACCAGACAGATTATTAAAGAAGATACATTTCCTAGAGGTTTTAGACACCGTTTTGATAGTTTGAGACTGATTTTTTGGAGTTTGAGGAAAAAAATAAACTTTGAAGTTTGAAGAGCTTCTGAGACACCCTGCCGGAATGTACATTTGAAACCCTAGCTAGGGTTAGGGTTAGCATTCCCACAACAGGTAGAAGTTTTTTACTGTCAGTGCTGCATTCCAGGTCCCCAGTTATCTTTAGGATGAGTGATAATTTGCTCCTATCTGCACTTTTAGTTTTCGGACAGTTTTGGTCACCTTTTTGTATATTGCCCTATGCAGTGATTTTATCCAATACTGAGCCAGATGAAAAGTGTGAAGAATACCTGTTCTAATGGGTAAACTCTCTTCATTTTGTCATTTAAAGTGCAGCTAAAAGTGCAACAGCGGGCAAAATTCTATTGTTCTTGTAACCCTAACCCTAGCCAGGCATTAAAAGCATGCCGATTTAACTACCATTTAACAACATTTTTCAGCTTCATGAAAATTTGCCTTAACCAGACAGATTATTAAAGAAGATACATTTCCTAGAGGTTTTAGACACCGTTTTGATAGTTTGAGACTGATTTTTTGGAGTTTGAGGAAAAAATTCAACTTTGATGTTTGGAGGGCTTCTGAGACACCCTGCCGGAATGTACATTTGAAACCCTAGCTAGGGTTAGGGTTAGCATTCCCACAACGGGTAGAAGTTTTTTACTGTCAGTCTTGCATTCCGGGCCCCCAGTTATCTTTAGGATGAGTGATAATTTGCTCCTATCTGCACTTTTAGTTTTCGGACAGTTTTGGTCACCTTTTTGTATATTGCCCTATCCATTGATTTTATCCAAAACTGAGCCAGATGAAAAGTGTGAAGAATACCTGTTCTAATGGGTAAACTCTCTTCATTTTGTCATTTAAAGTGCAGCTAAAAGTGCAACAGCGGGCAAAATTCTATGATTCTTGTAACCCTAACCCTAGCCAGACATTAAAAGCATGCCGATTTAACTACCATTTAACAGCATTTTTCAGCTTCATGAAAATTTGCCTTAACCAGACAGATTATTAAAGAAGATACATTTCCTAGAGGTTTTAGACACCGTTTTGATAGTTTGAGACTGATTTTTTGGAGTTTGAGGAAAAAAATAAACTTTGAAGTTTGAAGGGCTTCTGAGACACCCTGCCGGAATGTACATTTGAAACCCTAGCTAGGGTTAGGGTTAGCATTCCCACAACAGGTAGAAGTTTTTTACTGTCAGTGCTGCATTCCGGGTCCCCAGTTATCTTTAGGATGAGTGATAATTTGCTCCTATCTCCACTTTTAGTTTTCGGACAGTTTTGGTCACCTTTTTGTATAATGCCCTATCCATTGATTTTATCCAAAACTGAGCCAGATGATAAGTGTGAAGAATACCTGTTCTAATGGGTAAACTCTCTTCATTTTGTCATTTAAAGTGCAGCTAAAAGTGCAACAGCGGGCAAAATTCTATGGTTCTTGTAACCCTAACCCTAGCCAGGCATTAAAAGCATGCCGATTTAACTACCATTTAAGAGCATTTTTCAGCTTCATGAAAATTTGCCTTAACCAGACAGATTATTAAAGAAGATACATTTCCTAGAGGTTTTAGAAACCGTTTTGATAGTTTGAGACTGATTTTTTGGAGTTTGAGGAAAAAATTTAACTTTGATGTTTGGAGGGCTTCTGAGACACCCTGCCAGAATGTACATTTGAAACCCTAGCTAGGGTTAGGGTTAGCATTCCCACAACAGGTAGAAGTTTTTTACTGTCAGTGCTGCATTCCGGGCCCCCAGTTATCTTTAAGATGAGTGATAATTTGCTCCTATCTGCACTTTTAGTTTTCGGACAGTTTGGTCACCTTTTTGTATAATGCCCTATCCATTGATTTTATCCAAAACTGAGCCAGATGATAAGTGTGAAGAATACCTGTTCTAATGGGTAAACTCTCTTCATTTTGTCATTTAAAGTGCAGCTTAAAGTGCAACAGCGGGCAAAATTCTATGGTTCTTGTAACCCTAACCCTAGCCAGGCATTAAAAGCATGCCGATTTAACTACCATTTAACAGCATTTTTCAGATTCATGAAAATTTGCCTAAACCAGACAGATTATTAAAGAAGATACATTTCCTAGAGGTTTTAGAAACCGTTTTGATAGTTTGAGACTGATTTTTTGGAGTTTGAGGAAAAAAATCAACTTTGATGTTTGGAGGGCTTCTGAGACACCCTGCCGGAATGTACATTTGAAACCCTAGCTAGGGTTAGGGTTAGCATTCCCACAACAGGTAGAGGTTTTTTACTGTCAGTGCTGCATTCCGGGTCCCCAGTTATCTTTAGGATGAGTGATAATTTGCTCCTATCTGCACTTTTAGTTTTCGGACAGTTTTGGTCACCTTTTTGTATATTGCCCTATGCAGTGATTTTATCCAAAACTGAGCCAGATGAAAAGTGTGAAGAATACCTGTTCTAATGGGTAAACTCTCTTCATTTTGTCATTTAAAGTGCAGCTAAAAGTGCAACAGCGGGCAAAATTCTATGGTTCTTGTAACCCTAACCCTAGCCAGGCATTAAAAGCATGCCGATTTAACTACCATTTAACAACATATGTGAGCTTCATGAAAATTTGCCTAAACCAGACAGATTATTAAAGAAGATACATTTCCTAGAGGTTTTAGACACCGTTTTGATAGTTTGAGACTGATTTTTTGGAGTTTGAGGAAAAAAATAAACTTTGAAGTTTGAAGGGCTTCTGAGACACCCTGCCGGAATGTACATTTGAAACCCTAGCTAGGGTTAGGGTTAGCATTCCCACAACAGGTAGAAGTTTTTTACTGTCAGTGCTGCATTCCGGGCCCCCAGTTATCTATAGGATGAGTGATAATTTGCTCCTATCTGCAGTTTTAGTTTTCGGACAGTTTTGGTCACCTTTTTCTATACTGCCCTATCCATTGATTTTATCCAAAACTGAGCCAGATGAAAAGTGTGAAGAATACCTGTTCTAATGGGTAAACTCTCTTCATTTTGTCATTTAAAGTGCAGCTAAAAGTGCAACAGCGGGCAAAATTCTATGGTTCTTGTAACCCTAACCCTAGCCAGGCATTAAAAGCATGCCGATTTAACTACCATTTAACAGCATTTTTCAGCATCATGAAAATTTGCCTGATCCAGACAGATTATTAAAGAAGATACATTTCCTAGAGGTTTTAGAAACTGTTTTGATAGTTTGAGACTGAGTTTTTGGATTTTGAGGAAAAAATTCAACTTTGATGTTTGGAGGGCTTCTGAGACACCCTGCCGGAATGTACATTTGAAACCCTAGCTAGGGTTAGGGTTAGCATTCCCACAACGGGTAGAAGTTTTTTACTGTCAGTCTTGCATTCAGGGTCCCCAGCTATCATTAGGATGAGTGATCATTTGCTCCTATCTGCACTTTTAGTTTTCGGACAGTTTTGGTCACCTTTTTGTATATTGCCCTATCCATTGATTTTATCCAAAACTGAGCCAGATGAAAAGTGTGAAGAATACCTGTTCTAGTGGGTAAACTCTCTTCATTTTGTCATTTAAAGTGCAGCTAAAAGTGCAACAGCGGGCAAAATTCTATGGTTCTTGTAACCCTAACCATAGCTAGGCATGAAAAGCATGCCGATTTAACTACCATTTAACAGCATTTTTTAGCACCATGAAAATTTGCCTGAACCAGACAGATTATTAAAGAAGATACATTTCCTAGAGGTTTTAGAAACCGTTTTGATAGTTTGAGACTGATTTTTTGGAGTTTGAGGAAAAAATTTAACTTTGATGTTTGGAGGGTTTCTGAGACACCATGCCGGAATGTACATTTGAAACCCTAGCTAGGGTTAGGGTTAGCATTCCCACAACAGTTAGAAGTTTTTTACTGTCAGTTCTGTTTTCCGGGCCCCCAGTTATCTTTAGGATGAGTGATAATTTGCTCCTATCTGCACTTTTAGTTTTCGGACAGTTTTGGTCACCTTTTTGTATATTGCCCTATCCATTGATTTTATCCAAAACTGAGCCAGATGAAAAGTGTGAAGAATACCTGTTCTAATGGGTAAACTCTCTTCATTTTGTCATTTAAAGTGCAGCTAAAAGTGCAACAGCGGTCAAAATTCTATGGTTCTTGTAACCCTAACCCTAGCCAGGCATTAAAAGCATGCCAATTTAACTACCATTTAACAGCATTTTTCAGCTTCATGAAAATTTGCCTAAACCAGACAGATTATTAAAGAAGATACATTTCCTAGAGGTTTTAGAAACCGTTTTGATAATTTGAGACTGATTTTTTGGATTTTGAGGAAAAAATTCAACTTTGATGTTTGGAGGGCTTCTGAGACACCCTGCCGGAATGTACATTTGAAACCCTAGCTAGGGTTAGGGTTAGCATTCCCACAACAGGTAGAAGTTTTTTACTGTCAGTGCTGCATTCCAGGTCCCCAGTTATCTTTAGGATGAGTGATAATTTGCTCCTATCTGCACTTTTAGTTTTCGGACAGTTTTGGTCACCTTTTTGTATATTGCCCTATGGAGTGATTTTATCCAAAACTGAGCCAGATGAAAAGTGTGAAGAATACCTGTTCTAATGGGTAAACTCTCTTCATTTTGTCATTTAAAGTGCAGCTAAAAGTGCAACAGCGGGCAAAATTCTATTGTTCTTGTAACCCTAACCCTAGCCAGGCATTAAAAGCATGCCGATTTAACTACCATTTAACAACATTTTTCAGCTTCATGAAAATTTGCCTTAACCAGACAGATTATTAAAGAAGATACATTTCCTAGAGGTTTTAGACACCGTTTTGATAGTTTGAGACTGATTTTTTGGAGTTTGAGGAAAAAAATAAACTTTGAAGTTTGAAGGGCTTCTGAGACACCCTGCCGGAATGTACATTTGAAACCCTAGCTAGGGTTAGGGTTAGCATTCCCACAACAGGTAGAGGTTTTTTACTGTCAGTCTTGCATTCCGGGCCCCCAGTTATCTTTAGGATGAGTGATAATTTGCTCCTATCTGCACTTTTAGTTTTCGGACAGTTTTGGTCACCTTTTTGTATATTGCCCTATGCAGTGATTTTATCCAAAACTGAGCCAGATGAAACGTGTGAAGAATACCTGTTCTAATGGGTAAACTCTCTTCATTTTGTCATTTAAAGTGCAGCTAAAAGTGCAACAGCGGGCAAAATTCTATGGTTCTTGTAACCCTAACCCTAGCCAGGCATTAAAAGCATGCCGATTTAACTACCATTTAACAGCATTTTTCAGCATCATGAAAATTTGCCTGAACCAGACAGATTATTAAAGAAGATACATTTCCTAGAGGTTTTAGAAACTGTTTTGATAGTTTGAGACTGATTTTTTGGAGATTGAGGAAAAAAATCAACTTTGATGTTTGGAGGGCTTCTGAGACACCCTGCCGGAATGTACATTTGAAACCCTAGCTAGGGTTAGGGTTAGCATTCCCACAACGGGTAGAAGTTTTTTACTGTCAGTGCTGTTTTCCGGGCCCCCAGTTATCTTTAGGATGAGTGATAATTTGCTCCTATCTGCATCTTTAGTTTTCGGACAGTTTTGGTCACCTTTTTGTATATTGCCCTATCCATTGATTTTATCCAAAACTGAGCCAGATGAAAAGTGTGAAGAATACCTGTTCTAATGGGTAAACTCTCTTCATTTTGTCATTTAAAGTGCAGCTAAAAGTGCAACAGCGCGCAAAATTCTATGGTTCTTGTAACCCTAACCCTAGCCAGACATTAAAAGCATGCCGATTTAACTACCATTTAACAGCATTTTTCAGCATCATGAAAATTTGCCTGAACCAGACAGATTATTAAAGAAGATACATTTCCTAGAGGTTTTAGAAACTGTTTTGATAGTTTGAGACTGATTTTTTGGAGTTTGAGGAAAAAAATTAACTTTGATGTTTGGAGGGCTTCTGAGACACCATGTCGGAATGTACATTTGAAACCCTAGCAAGGGTTAGGGTTAGCATTCCCACAACAGGTAGAAGTTTTTTACTGTCAGTTCTGTGTTCCGGGCCCCCAGTTATCTTTAGGATGAGTGATAATTTGCTCCTATCTGCACTTTTAGTTTTCGGACAGTTTTGGTCACCTTTTTGTATATTGCCCTATCCATTGATTTTATCCAAAACTGAGCCAGATGAAAAGTGTGAAGAATACCTGTTCTAATGGGTAAACTCTCTTCATTTTGTCATTTAAAGTGCAGCTAAAAGTGCAACAGCGGTCAAAATTCTATGGTTCTTGTAACCCTAACCCTAGCCAGGCATTAAAAGCATGCCGATTTAACTACCATTTAACAACATTTTTCAGCATCATGAAAATTTGCCTAAACCAGACAGATTATTAAAGAAGATACATTTCCTAGAGGTTTTAGAAACCGTTTTGATAGTTTGAGACTGATTTTTTGGAGTTTGAGGAAAAAAATCAACTTTGATGTTTGGAGGGCTTCTGAGATACCGTGCCGGAATGCACATTTGAAACCCTAGCTAGGGTTAGGGTTAGCATTCCCACAACAGGTAGAAGTTTTTTACTGTCAGTGCTGCATTCCGGGTCCCCAGTTATCTTTAGGATGAGTGATAATTTGCTCCTATCTGCACTTTTGGTTTTCGGACAGTTTTGGTTACCTTTTTCTATATTGCCCTATCCATTGATTTTATCCAAAACTGAGCCAGATGAAAAGTGTGAAGAATACCTGTTCTAATGGGTAAACTCTCTTCATTTTGTCATTTAAAGTGCAGCTAAAAGTGCAACAGCGGGCAAAATTCTATGGTTCTTGTAACCCTAACGCTAGCCAGGCATTAAAAGCATGCCGATTTAACTACAGTACATGTATTAAAATCAGTCTCAATAAGAAACCTCTTATTTCTTTTATTTATTTACTTTTTCCCTGCGTCCTCTGGGTGGATGGTGGCTCTCTTCTTATTAGCAGCTGTGACTGTAGCAGCATCAGCACTTCTGGTGATCCAGTGGAGAAGAATGGACAGTATGTGCTCATTATAGATGTGTGTCTGAATGTCTGTGTCAGGATGGACTGTAAATGACAGTGTCTGAGCAGCACACCCTACTCTAGATAACAGGACTCAGTGCACAGACACCCTGTCAAGAGCTGTAGGTCCCAGCAGCTCAGCTTCTCAGAATGGGTTATAGAGGGAGATCTACACTGTGGGATGGGATCCTATCAGTCAGAACCAGAACCGGCCCACAGCAGCTGTCCTTGCAGAGACAGACCCAGCTCCTCCAGTGTCAGAGCTCCTCTGTCTTTAGGTGTGTCTCACTGTGAGTTTCCACCAGTGGAGGTGAATCAGAGTGAAGTTACTCAGGAGCTGTTCCATCATCTATGGGCAACAGTGAACATCTGACCTTCTCCTCTGGGATGGAAACTCAGAGAATCCCAACACAACCAGGATCTTCCTGCTGGGCTCTCTCCTGATTCTCACCCCCTGGAGAACAGTATGTTAATGGTTATAGTGACACCAGTTCTGTGTCCAATACTCCCTAGAAACAATCAAAGTGTCTCCGTGTTTCCTTGTCCAAGTAAATCAGTAACAAAGTAATTCTGATGGGCATTTTGTAGATTTCAGTTCTTTATTCACTGTTCATCCCAGTGAAGCTGTAATGATAATATTCTGACAGCTGCCCTAGAGCAGATTAATTAATCATAATAATTGCTTACACTTATATAGTGCTTTTCTGTAAAATCCACTCAAAGCACTTTACAGTAATGGTGATCCCCTCCACCACCACCAGTGTGCAGCCCCACCTGTGTGATGCGATGGCAGCCTGTACCATTGTTAATAATTCTGTCTCTTTATTACAGAGGAGGAGACACTGTGGGAGGATAAATGTAAGTAAATCAATAGAAATTGAAACTGTTGTGTTTAGCTGCTCTGCTATATACTCATGCAATTCAGATTTGAGATGAAAAGATGAAAATAAGGCAAAAGTACAGCTCCAGGAGCTGTTAGGTCAGGTCACGTCTGTCTCTACTTTTGTAGATGGGTTGATCAGTCCTCGATTCCAGAGCTCAGGGAAACATCTCTCTCTCAGGTTGAGGATGAAGAGTTTCACTGCATCTTAGGGCTGTTGTCTCAGCATATGTGGGATATTAGACCAGCTACAGTACACCAGTTCCTAAAGTGGAGACATACAGTACAGTTTCTCCTGATTACTCAAACAGATTTAATTTCAGATTTAAATAAATTCAATATAGGTTCAAAGCAATTTTCATTTGAGTTTTGAGATATCACCTAAAACAGGGGTGGATTGAACATAAGTGTTATTATTCCAAAATGTTAAAGCATACAGTATATGCACAGAACTAAAAGGTGCCATACTGTACTTTTGCCTCAGTTTCATTTTTTCATTTCAAATGCAAATCTCTTGAACATACAATAAGAATACCAATTTTGACTTCACTGTCCTAATACTTAAGGTGGGCACAATGAGTCAATCCTGATGCAAACAGTTTCCTAAGAATGGGTACATTAGGTTTCAGTACTTTTATTTTGTTGGTTAAGCTGCTTTTATTATTATTACCCCATTATTATATATTTTATTTATTATATTACTCCAGTTCCATTGTCACTGATCTCTGTAATGACACTGCCTTGTCTGATAAATGTTTCATTCTTTGCAGGTAATACTTTAGTGCTGCTTCGAGACCTGGGTAAGTGCTGCACAGGGAGTACACTCACAGTCTGTGTTTAACTGGAGCTTGCTGCTCTGAGCTGCGTGTAGTTTATGTACAGTAATACCATGGCTCTTACCTGCTGAGACAGCGATCAGAGGCAGTGGGCTAAATGAAAATCCATAAACAAGGTCAAGGAATGTGCAGTCAGAACTCAGAGGGAAACACACAGGGAACACCGAGATACTGGTGCAGAAGCTGGTCTTATAACACCAGGTACAGATGAGAACGGTGTGGAGATTAAATTTGAACAGGTGGAACTGATCACCTGTCAGCAACTGGTTGATTGGAAAATCTAACAGACGCTCTGTTGGCTGCAGTGGTAATTCCAGTACAATTTCAAGTTTACTGTTCCGTAAAGTGTTGAGTGTAGTTTATTCTACTAATTTGTTGTGATGTGCAGTTCCATCTTCTTGATATTGTCTCTAGCTTCCTGTAGGGACTGTTGTCTAAAATTGCTGTATTCAAGCAATTTTCACATTAACAAGTTTACTCCTAGTGACTCGCAGGTATTTGTTCAGACTGATGAAGATCTCTGTAATAAATGGTGCAATGTCAAACCTGTCATATTAATTAAAACAGAATGTCTGATCCTTGTCAGTTTGCTGACCTGTAACCTCTTCACATCTGGAAGACTAGTGCTGGTGAACCTCATGGGAGCAGACATGACTCATTTACAGTGCTAACAGGCCTTTTCAACACACCAGACTGTACTGATCAGACAAAACAAGCACAGGAGATTGCATAATCGAACCAAACACTCCTTGGTCTTGTTGCTGTTTCTCTGCAGTCCTGGCCCAAGCTCTCTTCTAGTCTCCTGATGTCTGATAAGACTGGGGGCTGGCTGACTGACCCCACAACCAGAGCACTGACTGTGTCTCTGCACTACAAACCCACCCTCATCAGGCTCTCCCTGTCTTTCTAAAGGCTGGGGGTGCCTCCCAGTTAGACTCCTGTCCCAGCAGTGAGTACAGGACCTACAGCCTCAGTCCCAGACTGTCCAGTCAAACAGATGAGCCTCCTGAGCAGGACGGCTCTCAGCCTGATCAGGTCCCACTCTGCTCCAACAACTCCCTGCACTTCCAGTAACAATCCTCTTCCTTCCTCTTTACAGGAGCGGACGGGCCCATTCCTCATCAAGGTAGGTTCACTGGGTTAAGGTAGGTAGGCACCACGTGGAGGTACAAACTGTTATTGAATCTCTAAAAGACAGCTGCAATTTACTTTAAATGACAGCATATTATGTCTGTGCGTTCTTTAAACTGGTTCTAATAAACATCGGACTAACAGCAGGACTCTCCGGTTTAACTGTTCAATGTGTTGATCAGCTTTTCAGCCACAGTGATAGCATAGGGCGTAGTCTAGCGATATTTCTGAGGTGAAAAAAAATATGTTTTGACAATATGCTGCACATGTGGGTCGAATGCTAAGCCAGAATTGAATATCACCCCAAGACAGATTGGAGGGGTTCGAGAGTTATTTGTCATGAGGTGGTTATGTAACTGAAGTGTGACAGCACGTTCTAGAATTTTTTCAAGAGAGGGTAAGCTGGAGATGGGGCGAAATTTGTTTAGATTCTCCAGAGCCATGTTAGGCTTTTTTGGCATGGGGGTAATGGCAGCAGTTTTGAGGACCGTTGGTACAATGCCAGTGCTCAAGGATTCATTTATAATATTGAGGACAATTATCCTAATGAAAGGATGCTCCTAATCCAAGCCCAGTCAAAAAATGACCAGTCATAATTGAGTATGTGATGTTTCTGAAGCGCGGAAAAAAGTGAAGGATCTCAAAACAGAGGTACGCCTAATCAAGCCACTGTAATAATGCACAATATGCGTACTAACGTAATAATTTGTATTTCATTTGGTTTTCAGTCTGTCAGATCCACATAACTAAGATAGACATGTCATATTTTTAAACTAGACACACTAGACTACTAGAGATCTTTTAGTAGAAAAGAACAGATTCACGTTTCCCCCACTTGTATAAATGCTGTCTGTGTTGCCTTGTGGCTGAGGTAATGTTGGTAAGTCTGAGGGATCAACTAGAGGCAACTGTGGATGAAAGCGTAGGCTCCTTGACCGTGATGTCTGCGTGCCTTTTGGCTGAGGTAATGTTGGTAAGTCTGAGGGTGAGTCTTGCCTTGGTTCCAGATACAAGGCCAAACAGACAAGCATCTGTGATCAGTTGACAGCTAATGTCAGTCTAAGGTGTGAGCTGGCAGTTTCATCAAGTGCAGTCCTGCTGAGAACTTCACAGAGAGGGATAGTATGGTTGGCTCGGGGTGTATAAACTCCTTATTACACCTAAAAATGCATTTTTATGCATTTCTAAACCCCACCGCTCAGTAATCAACTCTTCTACACGCACTCAGTCATCTATCCACTTTCCCTCCGTACCAGAGAGCTCCGACCCCAGCCGGTCGGGTCTCTTCAGGACTTTCCGTCCTTCTTCTGTCGTATACACTTGGGTTCAGGCCAGTCGTGCCCTCGGCTGTGTCCAGCAGAGCTGTAACAACTTAAATATGAAGCCCGGCTGGTAGCAGCTTACCAGCGCTCACACAGCTCAAACATTTCCACACTGTAATGTCACACAGCCTTTGTCCTGGTCTTCTCACTTCTTGGGTGACACATGCCTGAGCTTGAGAGGAGCAGCTGCTACTCCACAGCCAGTGTCCCCAGTCAGCCTTCCTATCAAGTGCAGAGGAATTAACTTCCACCTACAGTATGCTATGATGATCTGGTGGAGACACCACCACTTCAGGCTCAGCTCCTTGTGGCATCACATTGGATGGTTGTAGAGTATCAGGAGGAATCAGGTGGAGGGACAGTCTTATAATAAACTGCTGTCTCTTTGACTATGACTATGGCACAATACTGCCGTCATCAGGTCCTGTTGCAGTGACAAGGAGGCTACATAGACCTCTGAGACCCATACGAGGTTAAATTACAACACTTTACGAACACTCTAGACACAGTACATCCCAGCCTGTCTGACAGCTCCAGCTCGTCCCTTCTCACAGTCCTGTGCCCCTGCCCCAGTCCAGAGTCCCAGACACAGGGGAACTGATCTGGAGGTGAAGGGCTGAGACTCTCAGTGTGGATGGAATAAATCAGAGCTCCACACTGACTTGAAGGTTCAGGATGGTGGCCTGGAGGTCCTCTAGAGTGAGTTTGTCTCAGAGATCAGAGGCCAGATTTCTTTATCAGTCCTCCTCTCACTCCTGCTGGGAGTCTGACTCTGTACTTCAGCTTGGATTCAGCTTATTTATACAGTATTGACCACTGAGGCTACAAGGTACAGTAACTGCTGGAATCTCCTGGGTGAGCTATTACACCACCTGTAATGAATGAATAGAGAAAGGAGCTTCCAGCCTTCCTGGGGGAAAAAACAGAATATAGTTTTATTATAGTTAGAATATAGTTAGTATTTTATTGTGGTGATGAAGTGGGTTTAATTTTCTGTAACAATTGCAAAACTGAGACAGTTAAATGCAAGACTGTTAGGAATCGATAAAGCGTCATGATTTACAGTCCGATCCAGTCAGGAAGAGACTCGCTGGACTGTTTCTCTTCTGCTGTCGGGTGTCTTATCTGTCAGGGTGAGAAGGTGTTGGGGTGAGACGAGGGTGTTGGGGGTGTTTATGTGTCAGTAAGGAGTCTGTTTCCTGGCTGGGGAATTAATCTGAGAGCTGTGTTCACTTCTGAGACAGGCTGCAGTGATCTGGGCTCAAGAACAGGCTCAGTGGTGTGTTTGACACAACAAACATCAATTCATTAATCACCATCATCAGTGAATGTTAAGGTACTTACCTGTGATTTCGGGGTGTCTTCAGAAGCATAGGGTTTAAATTTAGCTTCTGTGTTTCCAGAACAGAGCAGTCTTTTTCTCACTCAGTGTGACACAGTGTCTGTAGATGGATGTGTAAGAATATAATAGTCCATTATTGTAGTTGGGAGATATTTAAGTTTGAACTTTTCTAGAGCAGGTGAATTAAAATATTCTGTTTCCTGTCAAAATAAGACATTCACTCACACATGTCACCACTGTGAAAGTAAGGGGCAGTAGGGTCCTGCGCTCCCAGGACAGTGGGGTCAGCAGCCCATGGTCAGTGTAGGAGGGGTATTTACTGGGGCTGTAGGGCTCCTCTTCCTGGACAGGGGTAATATCTTTGGGCTCTTTCTCTTCAGCCCAGCTGGTGTTCATATGGTCCTGGTCAGTAAGTGACCAGTGGTGTGTTTAATTAAAGACTGTCGCTGGTCTGTCAATATTTCACTGGTTAAGCAGGGTGAGTGTGGGGTGTTTACCTGTGATATCAGACTCCTCATTCCAGGACAGAGGTGATATATAGAGTATCGGTGCTTCCACACTGACAGACTCTCCTGTGGAATAGGTCAGTGATGGACACAGTGTCCTGTTCTACACAGAATAGGTGTGAAAGATCAGGGGAAGATGTTGTCTTGTCAGCTTCAGGGCCAGACTGCAGTGTCCATTCCTGTCCAGTAGAGGGCAACAGGAGCTCTTTGTCCAGAAACACAGTCAGGTGTCTTTTATAAATGTTTGAAACCTGGAAGTCTTAAAGACAATTGAACAGGATCAACAAAACTGTGATTTTGTTCTAAACTGAGGCTTGTGAAGCCCAACAGAAGAATACTGGTTTATTGACCTCTTGACCACAGAGAAGGATCTATGGACAACAGTGGGGTCAAACACATTTCACAAGTACATTTTGACTTTAATTGTCATATAATCTGCAGGAGACTCTTGTGATGTTTCCTGTTTTATTCCCACAGCTGACGTGACTCTGGACCCTGATACAGCTCACTGTGATCTCTCCCTGTCTGAGGATGGGAAGAGAGTGAGAGGGGGACAGTGGAAGAGTCTTCCTGCCAATCCACACAGATTTACTTACAGGCACTGTGTCTTGAGCAGGGATGGCTTCACCTCAGGGAGACACTACTGGGAGGTGGAGGTGAATGAAAGGTGGATCAGAGGAGTGAGCAGAGAGTCAGCAGAGAGGAAAGGAGTCGTCAGCATCTCTCCTCAGCAGGGTTACTGGTGTCTGGACTCTGACCCTACTGATTTCTCTGCTCTCACTGACCCTGAGACTGATCTCCCCTTCAGTCTGCGGCCCAGGAGGCTGGGGGTGTGTGTGGATATTGAGGAGAGGAAGGTCTCCTTTTACACAGTGGAGTCCAGAGCTCACATATACACTTTCACTGACATGGTCTTCAATCAGGGGGAGAAGATCTATCCTGTCTTCCGGACCCTGGATTCAGATAAAGATCTTGTGTTGCTGCCTGCTGTCAGCTGTGGAGATTGACCATGACTCATGAACACAGGCCGACTCCTCCCAGCTCTCTGTCTCAGTATAATATTACCACAGTGCCTGACTGGACTGAGACATCAGTCTGCATCAGGAGCTGTGGGGTATTTAAACCCTGTTCAGTCTCTCCTCTGCAGTCCAGCACTGCGTCACCAGTCCCTGTCCTGCCCAGCCACTAGCCAGCGTTTCCCAGCCTTCCTCCTGCCTCCAGTCTGCCTGAATGCCCCTGTATCCTGACTGATCCTGTTCCCTCCCTGTCTGCACCCTGACCCACCTGGACTCTGCTTGGGGAAACAGTATTACCTGGATTAATTAGTCATCCATCACTCAGGAGATACTTTACTGCTAGGGTGGCAGGTGGATGGAACATGCTTCACAGTTCTGTAGCTGGATCTGATACCCTGGCTTCTTGAAGAGGTAGCTGGATGAGACCCTCAGATCAATTAGTTACTGGAAATCAAGAAGGACTGATGAGGCAACTGTGAGCCTCTCTATTACACCCTTCCTGATCTTCTTGTCTTCTTATATATTCTCATGTTTGAAGTGATTTTGAATTGTTTGTACCAAACACAGAGCTGCTCTTGTCCACTGTGAGTGTGAAAGAGGGCAGCAGTAGTGCAGTCAGTGTGACCCTCAGTCCTCACAGGACACAGTGTCCTGACACACAGCCTGGTCCCAGTGGGAAGAAGCTGGACAGGAGTCAAGATGGACAGTGTCTCTTGTACCTCTGGAGGCTACTCGAATGGAACTAGACTTAGTGTCTAATTCAGATAATTTTAGATTTAGTTTTTTAAGAAGTACAAAACAGCTTTATTTTCATTACTTCAGAAAGAGTCTATTAGGTTTTAGATACTGAAATACAAACTGCTGCTGCTCTAATACAGCAATAGCAGGCCTGGTGTCCCTCAATCTTTTCCTTCTCCAGAGTCTGAAGGGATTATTTACATCACTATTTGGTTTAGAAACCCACCTGCTGTAATCTGGGGTGATAACGATGGGGTTCAGACAAGGGTGAGTGAGGGAGTGTAGAGAGACTCCCCAACACTCCCACATTGGGGTCACAGTGTCACAAGCAGCACAGCCCCCTACCAGAGCTCCAGCATCAACAGGAGGAGAGCTGTGACCTTCACTGCCTGAAGACACCTGGGAGTCTTTATACACAGTATCATATATTCCTCTTTAGTTTTAATAAAAACTTTTCATCAAGTAGAAGACAGAATTATTGCTCAATGAAAGAGTTGTGTCAATAGCTTACGTA
Source organism: Lepisosteus platostomus (assembly GCF_059453375.1). NCBI lineage: Eukaryota > Metazoa > Chordata > Actinopteri > Semionotiformes > Lepisosteidae > Lepisosteus > Lepisosteus platostomus. Next base: position 13,129,605 of record NC_142616.1, read on the forward strand.
TAATATACTGTAGGTGGGCAGCTGCATCAGCATGCGCAGGCTGCAAAGGAACAAGTCACAGGTTTATTCCGTGCTGAAAAAAAGAAGAAAGAGAACACAACGTTTCACCCGTGGAGCCTTTTTCAGGTGTGAACTGAACTGAACCGACACCTGAAGAAGGCTCCACGGCCGAAACGTTGTGTTCTCTTTCTTCTTTTTTTCAGCACGGAATAAACCTGTGACTTGTTCCTATGTATAATATATCCTCATACCTTGAATACAACATGATACCATCAGATATTTATCATCTGAGTGCTTTTAGTAACCCAAAACACTTCTGCATCCTCTAAGCTGCTATTGTTTAATAAAGACCTTTTTCCTTCTGCTCCGATCTGTTGTTTTCCTTCCTCAGTGACATACTGTACCCATGTAGCAACATCAGTCATTTCCCTTTCATTGTATTGGAAGCAATGAACGCAACTTAGAAAGTTTCTATTACATTTAGTCAAGAAACAAAAAGCATCATTGCTGTCACTCAAATCCCTCACCCATAATTTGCTTTGTGCTTGCCCCTTATTGCCATATTTTCTAGGGCTAACACCTACCTGTTTTATAGTACGCTGTTCTGAAGTGTCTTCAGCAGCTTGGTACTGTACAATAATGTTTTTATTGGTTTCTGATGATGCCATTAGATTCTGTAAGATACTCTCCCAGCATCATGGGCGGTCAGTGTAGAGACATGTTTAAAGCTGATGTGATCCAACAGTGTCATTACCAAGGTGCTATGGCAGAAACCATCAGATTCTAAATTAAATCTAAATCTAAATGAATACAATTTAAATGGATTATTTACATAGTACATCGCTATTTGGTTTAGAAACCCACCTGGTGTAATCTGGGGTGATAACGATGGGGTTCAGACAAGGGTGAGTGAGGGAGTGTAGACAGACTCCCCAACACTCCCACATTGGGGTCACAGTGTCACAGGCAGCACAGCCCCTACCAGAGCTCCAGCATCAACAGGAGGAGAGCTGTGACCTTCACTGCCTGAGGGCTCTGAGCAACCCATCTCACTGAACACTGGACAGGACCCCGTCAGCTGATCCCACTGGACACTGGACACTGGACACTGGACACTGGACACTGGACACTGGACACTGGACACTGGACACTGGACAGGGCCCAGTCAGCTGATCCCACTGTGCACTGGACAGGGCCCGGTCAGCTGATCCCACTGTGCACTGGACAGTACAGAATATCTGATAAAAAGCCAGGTTTTCTAGAGAACTAGAAACAGATCCGAAACAGATTATGACAGATCTGCCTCTCCTTGGGTGGCCCAGAAGACCAATAAGGAACAGAAATACAAAATAAGAAACTTTAACAAACTCTTCTATCCAACTAAAACACAAAATAAATACTGAAAACCCACCAAACACCAGCCACCCTCATGAATCCCTTTATATACCAAACTAAATTAAAACCATGTGGCTCTCAGAACATCTCCAATTATCTAATAATTGATCAATTATTGCAACACAGGGGCTACATACAGAGAATTGAGCTAAACAGCCTGTAGTGTCAGGACAGCTGAAGCCACTAATCTCAGTGCAGCTGGTCTGCCCAGCTGGGGAAGTGCTGTTCTTGTATTGAGTACAGTGTGAGTATAACACAGCCCCACAGAAGAGTTCACGCCTTTCCTATTGAGTCCCATTCTGTGTGATTCTCTGATTCTGAATCCACAAGCTGAGGACGTCTAAGAAAAGCTGCAGTAAATGTCAGCAATGTCTGAAGAGAAGTGCATGTGATGCTGTAAGCTGATTGAATAAGTATTCAGACATGTGAGTTCAATATTTGTATCTTGGGCACCACTGGGCCACTCCAGGCCTCTGTCTTATTATGAAGCCCCTCCAGTGGAGCTCTGGCCTTGTGCTTTGGCTCAGTGTGCTGCTGAAGTGTGAGTTCAGCTCCAGCCTCAAGTCTTTAGGAGACAGAAACACACTTCAGTCCCATATTTGCGTGTACTTTGCTCCATCTGGTTTTCCTCCAATCCCACACATTCAGACCAACAGGTTCCAGTCTGGTCTGATCCCACAGCAGCCTTCTCACCTGCCTGCAGGCTCAGGGAGCTGCTGGGCTGCAGGCTGCCTGCAGGGGCTGGATGTGTCTTTCTTCAGCCCCATACGAGCCCCCTGGTGGACCCCCAGGACACTGATACCCACCTCCTCCCCTCCCAGCCACTCCGCTCTGTCAAAAGCACCACTGGCCTGATGGAGGCCTCCACAACCAGTCTAACCAGTTTTCTCCTTGTGTGGCTGCCCAGTTTGGAGGGACAGTGGGGTCTGGGTGCTGACAGGACCTATTTAAAGTGGGGAAATGGGGAGCAGGGGGCTCCCAACAGGGCAAAACTGGGGAGTCAGGAAAGCCCTGGCCAGCGCTAATAAACATCTTTTATATCTCAGTTCTTACAACATCAGCAATAGAGAGCAAGAGCTCATCAAGAGTCCATCATTACTGAGGAGCTGTGACGTTATAGGAGTTACTGGATCATGGCTGGGGAAGGATGAGCTGGATCAGTACAACATTGGAGACATTTCTTCAGAAAGACCAGCTGGACAGAAGGGTGTTGGTTGGGCTGTTTATCCAAACGAACCTGTAACAAGACAGAGGACTGGAGCCAGATGACCCAGAAGTTCACAGCCTAAATGGGTCAAACTGGACGATAGGAACTGTAAGAGCTCAACACCAGCTGTGTGTTACAGATCACTGACACACACAGGGACACACAGAGCTCACTGTAGGAGGACATCAGGAAGGAGACATGATGTTTATGGGGGATCGCACACCCCTCATGTACAGGTGAGACATTTCTTGTAATTGTAATTGTATTAAATAATAATTTAAATAATTGAATATGAATAAATACGAAATATTAGATTATATTAACTAAATATTAACTTACTGAAATTTAACATTAATTACTTATATGTAACATATAATTTAAATGTATAATAATATATATTTAGTTAATTTTAGCTAAATATTAACAATAATAAATATTTAATAAATATGAACTTATGTATGGGGATACAGAAGCTGAGACTGTGTTGGTTTGAACAGCAGGTTACTTGTTATTATTTATTATTTATACAAAACTTCAATGAAACAGGTCAGGATGTTTGATCAGTTGGACCAGCCTGTGGAAATGACCTCAGATTTCCCTGACCACCAGTGCGTCTGGACCAGTATTCAGACAAGCTGTGAACTGGGCCCTGTGCTGTGATTCAGGTCTGTAGGATGACGATGTCCTTCACTGTGACACTGAAACTCCAGGATCTGTCACCTGAACTGGTCTGGGGTCACTTTCACACTGAAATCAAGACAAATGCAGCTGAGCTCCTGGGTTTTTACACCAATATGTCTGCAGGTTCTCTGGTCATTTATCTTACAGTCTCTAGATAGAGACGAGTTCAGGAGAGCATCACTGATCTCCTCTGTTTCCACCAGCTCTTTCCCAGGAGGTCATTTTAATGAAGACAGTGACCAGAAAGGCCAGTGCAGTTAAACTGGTCCTGCTGGTAGTGTTGAGGTGGGTGTGGACTGTGGAGGAGTGGGAGACAGAAGGAGTCACATTCGATCTGTGGGTTGAAGTGATCTGTCCTGTTGTCTTCAGGATCCCCTCCAGCATCCCTGTCCTCACTCACTGATCTGAGAAAAGACTACACAGTCCTCCTCTTCCTCTTCTGCTCTTCTCTTGACTCTTCTCCCTAACTCTTCCCTCTCTGGACACTTGAGGATTCAATCCAGTTCACTCTGTGTCTCCCACTTCTCTCTGCTCACGTTTCCACTGCATCTCCACTCTTCACTCTCACTCTTCACTGAGCACCAGATCTTCACTGGCTGTCCCAGCTGACCGGGTGCAGCCTGTGTGTGAACAGCTCTCATGTCCCTGACATGGCAGCGCAGGTCTGCTGGCTCCTCTCCCCTCGTGCTGAGAGAGCTCCTGTCTGTGCGGATGGGAGACCAGGGGCCTGTGGACTCAGCCTGTGCTCCCTGTCTCTCTCAGCTGTGGGGAGACGATACGCCGCTGCCTCACTCCTGCAGCAGCAGTGCCTCAGCTCAGTCCTGCTTGAACAGCCCCTCTGCTCCCTGCAGCACACTGGGAGCCTTTCATGGGGCCTGAGAAATGAGCCACCACACAGCCATCTGCCATCTGTTCATCTGAAGTGAACTCATCTTGTGTGTGAGGCTCCTTTCAGGGAGAGAGGAGCTGCCGTCTCACAGTCTGTGGACAAGGAGAGAGGGGCTCCAGGGTGGTATACTGATATGAGTGTTAATATTCTTATTTCCACAGAAATGTCCTTGAACACAGAGCTGTGAGTCACATGACTACAGCACAACCTGCCACCACAGCCCAGTTTCCCAGAATCCTCTCCTGCACTCCTCTCTGTGTTTCACTGAGAACAGAAAGTGAACATATTCCGTTACTCTCATTAACGGTGTGAGAGGTGAGATGAACAGATCCTTTTTCAAATCTAGTTATTAAGAGGCCTCAGATACTCAAATATTTCTTTCAGAACAAGAGAGAGAGGAGCTCAGAGCAGCAGGAGCAGGTTGTCCAGTGTGTAAGTATCCTGTCTGTCTCCGAGCAGTTAACAGCACAGTGTGCTGCAGGGTTAGCTGCTGTCCTGTACACTCAGACAGTTAGTCACTAAACAGACGACTTATTGTTGTGAATCATAACCTGATGGTGTCAAATGTTTGAGTTTTCTCCTTTTTTTCAATGTATCGACTCTGACGGCAGACAAACAGATAAATAAATATATTTCCTGTCTTTCCTGAAGGTGTCTCTTTCACTTTGTGTTTCCTGTAGTTGAACAGCATCTCTCTGTGAGCAACTTCCGTGAAAACTAGAAATATAAAAGTTTTCTCCACGATCTGGACTGTAATTATCATCCTGCCAGGAAAGAGACAGGTGGGTGTGAACCTGCTGTGAGTGTTGCTGTCCAGGACGCTGTGTATTTCTGGACCTTGTACTGCAGGTTGAATTCAGGTCAGTAGTAAGTGCTGCTGGACAGAGCAGTGTCACAGTGTTTAACACTGCAGCCTTCCAGCACTGGAGCCCTGAGCCCAGCTCCTGGGCTCTGTCTGTGTGCAGCTTGTACAGTGCTTGTCAGGGATGTCTGAAGGGACGAACTGTGGAATGGCATGAGTGTGAATGTTACGTCCCAGTGTGTGTTCTGTGTGTGTTTTTTCTGTTATGTCCACACTGCTGACCCTTGATTTTTCTCCCTTCCCCATTGGCCAACCATCACACCACTGTTTCAGTATGATGTCATCATCAATCAGCCCTCAGCCAATCAGAACACATTTTATTCACTATATAACATGGAGGTTTTCAGCAAAGAGAGGCCTTTTGTTTGACTTTGGTCCCGTTTGGTTTTGGTTATCGCTTTGCTTCGCTTCTGGTTATTGCTTCCGCTTCGTTTGTTGGTTTGTTGGTTTGTTGGTTTGTTGGTTTGTTGGTTTGTTGGTTTGTTGGTTTGTTGGTTTGTTGGTTTGTTGGTTTGTTGGTTTGTTGGTTTGTTGGTTTGTTGGTTTGTTGGTTTGTTGGTTTGTTGGTTTGTTGGTTTGTTGGTTTGTTGGTTTGTTGGTTTGTTGGTTTGTTGGTTTGTTGGTTTGTTGGTTTGTTGGTTTGTTTTGCGTGTGTATTTTCGTATAGCTTCGGTTTTGTTGGTTTTACGGTAGTATCTTTGTACTTTCGTTTGTTTGTGTGTTCATCCTTGTTTTGCCATTTCCTTGCCCCAGTGTTACATGTTCAACGTTTGTGTTCTTTTGTACCCTGCTCCTGTTTATTACTCTTGTTTTCCCTTATTTGTCTTCCTGGTTCACTTGTGTTTTTGTGTGAACTTTTGTATATAAGGTTAGTTTAGGTTGTTGGGTACACTTACACACTTGATTTTGATTTTGTATTTGTACACTAGTTAGTACGGGTGAGTGCCGTTTGTCTTGTAGGGTTTTGGGTAGTCAGTGCAGGTTAGCTAGGGTGTTGAAGACACCGAAGACCGTGTGTTTCGGGTTTTCTTTTGAAGTCAGGTTAGCTTTCCCTCACTGTCCTAGCCAGCTCCATTTTGTTTGTTTTCTTTTCTTTGGCACCACTCTAGTTCCTTACCCTTGTTATCACGCTTCCTAGTCCCTCACCAAAACCCCCCTGCTTCCAAAAGAATTATCCTAAATGTTACACCCCTTTACCCCTAGACACTTGGGGTCGTAACAGTGAAGAAGACCCTATGCGTAGAGGCGAGACGGGGGTTAGCCGGGCTCAGCTGTTCAGGAGAAGCCGTATAGAAACCTAGGCCCTCAGGTAGCGGACGTGGGGCGACCTGGTGCCAGGAGGGTCTCAGGACATCCGAACCTCAACGCTGAGCGAAGAGCAGAGCAGAAACAGGAAGTAAACAGGCTACACAACAAGACACACCTGAAAGACAAGAATAATCACAGGGACTGGGAACAGGAGAGCAGCAGAGCGCCCTCTAGGTGTACTGGGCGTGACAGTATTGTTGCCAATGGGGGAACGAAACTGGTGAAGTGAAGATAAGGAACTGACTGAGAGGCTGAGTCAGCTTGTAAGTGATTCTCCAGAATCTCCCCGAGCGGCTGGGAGAACTACAGGAACATGAATTCTTTGTTCTCTGGAACAGCTGTAGTGAAAAGAATAATAATCCAGGTACACTTGGTTCAACAAATCTTTCTGATCAATGACAATACACACACTACAGCACACACAACAAAACAGAGCTGCTGCCCTGTTTCCTCTTCATGAAGACATGAGCACCTGCTGGACTGGAGCCCTGGCCCTGTGTGAGGAGGACTGAGCTGCGGTGTGTTTGACTGGCAGAGGAGGGAAAGGACAGAGGGAATAAAGAGCTCAGGGAGGGAAAGGCTGGACCTGGAGCTGGACTCTCTCTCCTGCAGCTTCAGCTCTGACACTGCAGGCTCCTTCACTACAATAGAGAGCAGAGCTGCTGTGCTGAGGACTGGGACAGGTCTGGACAGCAGGCAGCCTGTTCCTCTGTGCTGGAGGAGTGTGCTGAGGATTTAGGGACGGGAGGAGCTGTTGAAGAAAAACTGTATGTGGTGCCTTTGCAGGAAGTTGTGTTTGGCGGGAGAATCAACTTTCAGTTTTGTTTCTGATTCAGACTTCAGTTTCCAGAGTGCTGTTCTCCCCAGTTAAAGCTCCCAGTCAGTCCAGTCTGGGGTTTCCTGTACTGCAGTATTCTGTCCTGTCAGATGGTCCTTGGGTGTCACGATTGTAATCCCTCCCCATGAAGGGCATGAAGAGCACCTGAGCACCTTCATCACGCCCCCCGAGCACCTGAGCACCTTCGTCACGCCCCCCGAGCACCTGAGCACCTTCGTCACGCCCCCCGAGCACCTGAGCACCTTCGTCACGCCCCCCGAGCACCTGAGCACCTTCGTCACGCCCCCCCGAGCACCTGAGCACCTTCGTCACGCCCCCCGAGCACCTGAGCACCTCCGTCACGCCCCCCGAGCACCTGAGCACCTTCGTCACGCCCCCCGAGCACCTGAGCACCTTCGTCACGCCCCCCGAGCACCTGAGCACCTTCGTATCGCCCCCCGAGCACCTGAGCACCTTCGTCACGCCCCCCGAGCACCTGAGCACCTTCGTCACGCCCCCCGAGCACCTGAGCACCTTCGTCACGCCCCCCGAGCACCTGAGCACCTTCGTCACGCCCCCCGAGCACCTGAGCACCTTCGTCACGCCCCCCAGTTCGTCTACCAGCCCAGTTCCTCTTCTCCTCCCCGTGTCTGTTCACTCCCCTCCGGATTCTGCAAAGGGTCCTGAAAAACACATCATAACACTGGGGGCTCAGGGGATTCAGGCTGGTCCAGATGGGAGAGAGAGGAAGTTTTCTTTCTTCTACTGTGTTGTTTGGTGTGTGACTGGAGTTACTCACCTGTACTTTTTGCTGTTTGTGTTGAATTGAGATGGTGCTGATCTTCTTTGATCAACTCTGTTTCTGCTCAGGAATGGCCTCACCCAGCAGTGTCCTGTCTGAAGAGCAGTTCCTGTGCTCTATCTGTCTGGACACATTCACCAGCCCAGTGTCCACTCCATGTGGACACAGCTTCTGTCTGGCCTGTATTGGAGGATACTGGGACAGCAGTGATGTGTGTCAGTGTCCAATGTGTAAGGAGACATTTTACAGAAGACCTGATCTCCGTGTGAACAGAAGTCTGGCAGAAATCACTGAGCACTTCAAGAGGACCAGAGTCAGCAGTGATGAAGGACTTTGTGCTAACCCTGGAGAAGTGTCCTGTGATTTCTGCACTGGGAGAAAACTCAAGGCTGTGAAATCCTGTCTGGTCTGTCTGGCCTCTTACTGTGAGACTCACATGGAGCCTCATCTGAGAGTGACAACATTGAAGAAGCACAGACTGATTGAGCCTGTGATGAGCCTTGAGGACAGGCTGTGTGAGAAGCATGAGAGACTCCTGGAGCTGTTCTGCAGGACTGATCAGACCTGTGTTTGTCAGTTCTGCACTGAGTCAGACCACAGGACACACAGCACTGTCCCTTTAGAGCAGGAATGTGGAGTAAAAAAGGTGGGTTTATGGTTATATATTAATTTAAAATTTAAATTTTAAAATAATTTAAAATTATTGTGAATTAAATTAGTATAATTATTAGAATATGGATCAGTGGCTATGATCAATTCCTTCAGAAACTGGTGGTATCTTAGCACAACTTCCCTGGTGTAAGAGTCTGTTGTCCAGCCCAGCATCAGTGTGAGAGTCTGTTGTCCAGCCCAGCATCAGTGTGAGAGTCTGTTGTCCAGCCCAGCATCAGTGTGAGAGTCTGTTGTCCAGCCCAGCATCTGTGTGAGAGTCTGTTGACCAGTGTCAGTGTGTGACTCTGTTGTGCAGTGTTAGTGCACCAGCAGCAGTGACTTCAGTTTCTCTGTTTCCCTGTTTGTCCACAGACACAGCTGAGGAAGACTGAGGCAGAAGTACAACAGATGATCCAGGACAGACTGAAGAAGGTGGAGGAGATCAAACAGGCAGTGGAGCTCAGCAATGTGAGTCCTGTCAATCCTTCTGAGTGGAGTACTGCAGGGCTCAGTGCTGGGGTCACTGCTCTCTGCACAGAGAGAGGACACTTAGGAAGACTGAGTGCAAACGCTGTTCTATTCCTGTCATGCCCCACACTCTTCCTCACAAACACTGTTGCATTCCCAAACCCACTGTTTCACAATTTCATTCCCAATTGAACCCATCACATTCCCACAGGCACCAGATTCCACAAATTCTCACTCCCGGACCAATTATCCAACCACATCCCTTTCCCTTCAGTATTTAGAGTTCCCTCACACAGCAACCCTTGCTCACTGTTGAGAAGCCTCCTGCAGAACTCTCTTGTGCGCCTTTCCAAGCCTTTTGATTGATCTCCTGGTACCAAACCTTTGCTCCTGCCTTTTGGATTTCTCTTGTTACCGGACTCATTGCCTCCCTAATTGACCAAGCCCCTAGATTACGTCTTTTGGATTCTGTGGGATTCACGGTTACGCATAAGGATCCTCCTATTCTACTGATCGGTTCCCTGACAGAGAGGACAGTTAGGAAGATAAAAAAAACTCATTATCCAGTTAACGGATGAGATATTCTGTCACCCAGGAGTGGAGTGACCAACATAGTGTGTGAAGTGTTTCTCTTCTCTTTTGAACTGAAACAATTAATGTACTAGCAATTAATTTGTTCACTCTCGCATTTCAATAATATTTTTTTTATTCCTGTTAACTCAAGAAGTCTCCTGATGTCTCCTCAGAGCTCTGCAGAAAGAGAGATTGTGGACAGTGTGCAGGTCTTCACTGCTCTTCAAAACTCCACTGAGAGAATCCAGGCTGAGCTCATCGAGCTGATTGAGGAGAAGCAGAGAGCAGCAGAGAGGAGGGCTGAAGGGATCATTAAAGAGCTGGAGCAGGAAATCACTGAGCTAAAGAGGAGAAACACTGAGCTGGAGCAGCTCTCCCACACTGAGGACCACATCAACTTCCTACAGGTCAGCACCCACTGTAGAGAGCAGATACAGTGTCTACAGAGAGCAGAGAGTCCTACAGGTCAGCACACACTGTAGAGAGCAGATACAGTATCTACAGAGAGCAGGGAGTCCTACAGGTCAGCACACACTGTAGAGAGCAGATACAGTATCTACAGAGAGCAGAGAGTACTACAGGTCAGCACACACTGTAGAGAGCAGATACAGTATCTACAGAGAGCAGGGAGTCCTACAGGTCAGCACACACTGTAGAGAGCAGATACAGTATCTACAGAGAGCAGAGAGTCCTACAGGTCAGCACACACTGTAGAGAGCAGATACAGTATCTACAGAGAGCAGAGAGTCCTACAGGTCAGCACACACTGTAGAGAGCAGATACAGTATCTACAGAGAGCAGAGAGAGCTACAGGTCAGCATACACTGTAGAGAGCAGATACAGTATCTACAGAGAGCAGAGAGTCCTACAGGTCAGCACACACTGTAGAGAGCAGATACAGTATCTACAGAGAGCAGAGAGTCCTACAGGTCAGCACACACTGTAGAGAGCAGATACAGTATCTACAGAGAGCAGAGAGTCCTACAGGTCAGCACACACTGTAGAGAGCAGATACAGTATCTACAGAGAGCAGAGAGTCCTACAGGTCAGCACACACTGTAGAGAGCAGATACAGTATCTACAGAGAGCAGAGAGTCCTACAGGTCAGCACACACTGTAGAGAGCAGATACAGTATCTACAGAGAGCAGAGAGTCCTACAGGTCAGCACACACTGTAGAGAGCAGATACAGTATCTACAGAGAGCAGAGAGTCCTACAGGTCAGCACACACTGTAGAGAGCAGATACAGTATCTACAGAGAGCAGAGAGAGCTCACTGTGTGACTCTTAGTGATCTATACTGGGCTCTAGGTTTCAGACTCACAGGTGACTTATTGCCTTAGAGGGCTGTGACCCCCCATGACTCTGAGTCTCTCCTGCTGTAGAGTTTCCCCTCCCTGTGCTCCCCTCCACACCCCAAGGACTGGTCTGACATCACTGTTCACCCTGATCTCTGTCTGGGGGCTGTGAGGAGGGCTGTGTGTCAGCTGGAGGACAGACTCAGAGAGGAAGTCAAGAGGCTCTCAGAGGAAGGTTTGTGTTTCACTCCCTTTCCTTACTGATTCAACAAAATAATAAAAAAATCACTGTTTTAATGTCAATTAGAAAATGTAAGTTTTTTATTTCATGGTTCATAATTGATTTAAAGATTAGCTTTTCATTTAATTCAAATTCAAAGTTTTATTTTATCATATTTATATTCAGCTTTCCTTAGTATCAACAAAATAAAATGAAAAACTTAAAGTGTTTAAGTATCAGTTAGGAACTTTTTATTTCACACTATATTTATTTGATGTTTTTATTTCAATTTTTCATATCATGGTCATTAATTGATTTATAGATTTTATCTTGTCATAATTTAACTCATAATAGATGCACATTGTAATCATGTTTACCTTCAAATTCATATTTATACTTTACTCACCTCCCCCTGACTGTATCTGGACACAAGATCCTCATGACTGTGTTTTTCCATCAAAATCTCCTGACGGATTAGTGGGGTTTTCTTCAGGATCAGTAGTTTGTTCCAGTGCAGCTGGATGAGCTGTCAGTGTCTCTTACAGACCCACAGCTCCACTGGCCAGACAACACACTCCTGTGTGTTACTGTCCTGCCTGAGAGATCAGCACAGCACTACAATACACAACACTGCACACCTGGAGACCAGACTCCAGCAGGAATGTGCTCTCAGCTCTCTAACATCTTTCTCTCTGTTTGCAGAGTTTGAGAGGCTTCGCAAACATGCAGGTGAGTCTGTTGTCACTGACAGGAACTTGTCATTTACAAAGGTCACAGCAGGGTCACAGGGGTCAATACAGGCTCTTACTCTAACAGGGGGAGATGTTGTAACTCCTGCTTTATACACAGCTGATGTGTTTAATGTTGTGAGCAAAGTCCCTCTGATGGGCTTTGTGCTTATCAGGACTGATGAGGAATTGGACCCCAACACTGTGTCACACAGTGGGGACACCAACACTGACCCATGTCTTGGGATCCCCAATACACAGATTGAAGACCCCATCACTGTGTCAGGACTGCAGTTCTCCTTTACATCATTGTGAAACAGAGGATTGTAATCCTGTTAAACCTGTAAACTAGAATCTACACTGACAACTAGGAGCCTGCAGACACACAAGACACTGAACACAACAGCCTGAGACAGGAGCTCGAAATTCACTACTGTGAGAGACTAAGAGGAGAGGAAGGACTTGTTAAGGGAGGAAGAGGGTGAAATGAGAGCAGAGAAGAGGGAGAGAGACAGGATGTCTGTCTCTCTGCTCCTCCAGATTGAGGTGTGACAGTGAAGCAGCCGGTCCCACTGAAGGACACCCACTGCTCTCCAGTCCACACTGGACACAGGCACACAGCCTCAGGCACTGGAGGATGAGCTCTGGAACAGACACCTTTACACAGAGAGTGGTGGGAGACTGGAACAAGCTGTCTAGAGTGTCTGCCCCAGTCCTTCTGGTGGGCGGCAGTGAGCTGTGTAGCAGGTGTCAGATTGAAGCAGTAACCCATCACTCTGGGGATGTACTGGAGTCTCCCAGTCTTATAGATCCCTAAACACTGGCACACCTCCCTGAAGACAGCTGACTCTGAGCTCCTCCCCTGGTCAGTATGCAGCTCCTCTCGTGAACATGCAGCAGGGTGTGTGGTTTCTCTCAGCACAGCTGAGCTCATGGCTCAAGTACAGACGCCATCACTGCTGGTATCTGTGTCTGGGTTGAATGGGCTCTCTGGGTCCAGCTGAGCCAACACTGGAGACTCTGCAAGGACAGCTCTTGCTGTTCAAAAGCACATTGACAGTCTTCACCCCAGAGGGAAGATGCTGCTCTATGTGTGAGAAATATAAGGAGTTCAGCAACGTCAGCAAACTAGGGGTCAAACCAGCAGTAGTAGGAGGCCGGTCCAATGAAACTCCTCACATCCTGAACTGACCGGGGGGCTGGCCAGGAGTTTACTGTGGCTCCTCTTCAGGGCCTGAAGAGACCCTTCTGGCTCAGAAGCTCACAGGAAACGAGTCTCTTGCTGTAGGAGATTCATGTCTTCAGTGAGTCTACAGACCTGTCCTCCTCATGAGGTCCCTGACCTTTCTTCACTTGTCCAGGACCTGGAGAATGAGGGTCATCCAGGCACACCGGGCACTCTGACCTGGGCACGCCACTGAGCTCCCTTCCCATCAGCCGCTCAGAGCTGGCTGGGCAGGGCACAGTCCAGAAGGCTGGAGCGTGTGTTGCCACAGCCCCTGACCTCTGGAGAAGGCAGTCTCTGGCCTGACCTCTGGGGACCTCAACTTGCCGGTAGCTGCTGTACAGGTCCAGAGAGCTGAACCAGCGCTACCCTGAGACATAATCCAGCACCTCGTCAGTGTGGCTCAGGGGACAAGAGTCCTTCCTGGTGACGTTGTTGAGTCCCTGTAGTCTGTACAGACCAGCAGTGAAGCGTCCTTCTGCAGGGGGAGATCAGGGCCTGTCAGAGGGCTCGATCTCCCCTGCTGCAGTCAGACCCCGGACTGCTTCCTCTGCCTCGGCTCTCTTGTGGATGGCCAGGCGGGGGGAGGGATGCAGATGGGTCTTGCTTCGCCAGTGTCGATGGTGCGCTGAGCTTTGTGTGTACGAGTACAGTCTTCCTCTCTTCCAGCAAACACATCTGCAAACTCTCGTAGCAGAGTCCTTGGTTGTCCCTGCTCTGCCTCACTCAGTCCCTCTTTGCTGCGCTGAGAAAGCTCCTCCACCATTTTGTCTGATTTTGTTGTGGTCTTGAAGGCCGAGCCCCTGTCCTCAGTTTCAGGATGCTGCTCCCTCACACCGTGGGTCAGTGTCTCCTGGCTCAGGGGGAGTCTCTGGGCTCCCTGCTGTATCTCCATGGTAACTCTCGGCTGCTCTGGAGCTGTTGCACTGGTACCCAGGAGGAGGTGTGGCCCCTCGCTGCTATAAGCTTGAGGGCCACTCGGCATTTCCTGCTGGCACTGCTCTCGAGACGCACGGTTCTGCACAGAGGAGTTCAGTACCAGTGACTCCATCCTCTCACCTGGCCATCCAGGGAAAGCTCTCTTCACTGGTCTGCAGCAGAACTGCCAGGTTCTCTCCTTCTGTAGTCTGTCTGAGCCAGGCGCTGCCTGTAGGAGTTATACTGTACCTGACCATCGTGATCTTCAGCATGAACACACACCTGCAGGCTCACACAGCTGAGCCTTGAAGAGCAGGGTCACCAACACATGGCTCAACAAATACAAACAGTGAAAACAGTGAGATCTGGTGGGAAATTAATTCTTAGTCCAGCAAACTGATGTCGAAACGAGTAAGGAAAGTTATTGAGGTTAAATCATTCAGTGCAGTAATATCCACAGATGTCCTTCCATCAGCTCTTACAGCCATTCCTGCAGACTGCCTTCATCTAGAACTGACACAAATCATCACTTTTAAAAAGATGGTGATTACAGTATTTTTATTACTTTAACCTATACATTTGACTATATAATGTTAATATCTGTTCCCCCAATTTCTGAATATCCCTGCATTCCCTTAAGAAATACAACTGTAGAGTCTCATCACAACAAAAAATAAAAGATCTGCTCAATTCCCACCCAGACAAAACACATTCAACACTCTCACACTAAATATTTTCTTAATTTCAATTCTCTTCACTCCCTGGGATATCTGAAAAAACACTGTCACATACAAAATATTTTACATACAGCTACTAATAAAGATGTACAATAAATTTCATTGTTAATAAATTACTTGTATTAATAGACATTAAATACATTAATAGATACAATAAAATTAGTTTTTAATAAATTACTCTTATGAATAAACACATCAATAAAGTTCATTATTAATAAATGTGATTTAACTGGAAAGCAGTTTTAGTTAAACATTACAATACTTTTCTGAGCGACGGACACATGACTTCCTGCCGTAGTGCCGGTGTTGTTTCCCCTCTATTCTCCTGTGATCCAGAGCTCCGCCTGTCCCACACTGAGCTGTCTCCCCATGTGAAGAGGCGCTGGGAGTCAGTCCTGTACTCCAGTCATCTCTAGAGGGCAGCAGCTCTCACTCTGGGCTCGTTGCAGTGGAGAGCAGGTTCAGCTCGGAGCTGCGGACTGATTTCAGCGGCCAAGTTCGTTGCTCTTGGTCTGAAGTTGGCGCGCTAGTTTAACACGGAGCTGTGTGCTGACCAGGGGCTGAGCTCCAGTTAGTGCGCTGTGTCAGTTCGTTACAACTGACCCACAATGTCTGTTTTTCAGGTTTCCATACGTATTACACTGATTTGTGTTTAACGAACAAGAAAAAAAGACACACACAAGCTTTGTCTGTTCTCTCTCGGGTTCCCCTGTCTTGTGTTAAGACAACTTCAGCCTTAATTCAGGTGACAGAGTTAAATACACTGACAGACAGCTCTTAACACACACAAACAACAGATCCTTTTTATTACTGTCCTCAGCAGCGCAGGAGGAGACAAGCTTGCAGTTACTGCCTGTGTGACTCAGGTCCCTGTTATTGTTAATGAAGTGGCAGCAATTTCAGCTTCTAAGAATTTTGTCTTAATGAGACTTTTACAATCTAACTGATAGAGAGGAACCAGAATAACCATGAAAAGACAGTTTGCTTATTTTTCTTCTTCTGAAATAATGTATCCATCAGTATAAAGATGCCCTCAGCCGTGTGATCTGCACAGTGGATCATCAGGTCTCCTTCAGATTTAAAGACACTTTCTCCCACAGGAGCCAGACTCTCGCAGTGTGAGAGCTCTGCACACGCTCACAGCTCATCTCAGCCGGCCTGGGCCTGTCTGTCCTGACCAACCCAGGGGAGCCCATTTCCACAGGTCTGCCTGCCCAGTCTCTCCAGTCATATCAGTACACATCCAGAGCATCTGGACCGGTCCTGTCCACACTGTAATGTCCACTACACGCTGGCCGCACAATACTGACACTTTCTGAAGTGTTGTCTTTATTTTTACCTGCTGCACACAAACAAGCGCCAGTGACTGCAGACGAGTTCAACCCAAACCAGTGTTGTGAACCTGTGACTGCAGGCATCACGTGCAAACTGTACCAGAACAGTGGAGAAGAGGAAAACAGGTTTTGTGTAATTAATGTATCAACAAATCAGTTTTATTTTGTCACTGAATGCCCTGGGTGTCTCAGGACAGGCAGGCCCAGTCCAGCTGAAATCAGCACACTGAACAGAACTGTAGTTTACTGCAGTGAGCTTTCTGCTGGAGTGAATCCTGATACACACTCTAGACACCTGCATCTGTACTTTCATCTGAGAGAGGAGTGAGATACAGATCATTTCATCCTGTCTGTCTGCTCTCTGATCCACAGCTGATGTGACTCTGGACCCCAATACAGCTCATCCCAATCTCATCCTGTCTGAGGATGGGAAACAAGTGAGACATGGAAAGAAACGGCAAGATCTCCCTGACAATCCAGAGAGATTTGATTGGTGTGTCAATTTCCTGGGAAAGGATGGGATCACCTCAGGGAGACACTACTGGGAGGTGGTGGTGGGGGAGAAGACTAAGTGGGATTTAGGAGTCGCCAGAGAGTCCATCAACAGGAAGGGGAAGATCACACTGAGACCCCAGTATGGTTACTGGACTGTGAAGCTGAGGAATGGGAATGAGATCGAGGCTTGTACTAGACCCTCAGTCCTCCTCCCCCTGAGCCAGAAGCCCCAGAAGGTGGGGGTGTATGTGGACTATGAGGGGGGACAGGTCTCCTTTTACAATGTGGACAACAGGTCTCATATCTACACCTTCACTGCCTCCTTCACTGAGAAACTCTTTCCATACTTCAGCCCTTGCTTCAATGAAGGAGGTACAAACTCAGCCCCACTGATCATTTGTCCTGTCAGTCACACAGACTGAATCAGCACATTATCTGTGGGAGGGGCTCTCCTGGAGAATACAATTATTCTACTCGTTTGTGTCAAACTGTTCTGCTTTCAGTCCATGTTATTGCTCTATTTTCTATTGTCTCACCATTAATCATGTCTTTCAGTAAATCAGTAAAATCACTGTCACAGCTGTTGTCTCTCTTCACAAGCGACTGTCCTGCCTGGCTTCTTCCTGGGAAAGGGAAGACAGGCCACGGGTGGGAGAGCCCTTCTGAGTGGGCCAGGGGCTCCAGGGAGCGGAAGGAACGAGTCTAGAGAGTGGGGAGGAAGAGGAATAGAGAACTTGGGAGTTCAGCAGGAATTAGTCTGTTCCAGCTTTCTCATGGAACAGAGGACTGCAGACTTGTTCCCTGTGGGAAGAGGAGCTGAAGGTCTGTTGGGGAATGAATCCCTCTGGGCAGGACTGGTTTCTGGTCATAGGGTTTGGGGGAGCAGCTAGAGGTGATGGGGTCAGGGTGAGAGAGTGAGGGGGTTTGGGAGAGCAGCTAGAGGTGATGTTGGGGTTACAGGTGTTGGGTTAGGGGTTACAGATGTTGGGGTTACAGGTGTTGGGGTCGGGGTGAGAGAGTGAGGGGTTTGGGAGTGGGGTTACAGATGTTGGGGTTACAGGTGTTGGGGTCAGGGTGAGAGAGTGAGGGGGTTTGGGAGTGAGGTTACGGGTGTTGTGGCCGGGGTGAGGGAATAAGGGGGTTGCAAATGTTGGGGTTACGGATGTTGGGGTTATGGGTGCTGGGTTAGGGGTTACAGATGTTGGGGTTGGGGTGAGAGAGTGAGGGGGTTTGGGAGTGGGGTTACGGGTGTTGGGGTCAGGGTGAAGGGGTTGGGGTCAGGGTGAGAGAGTGAGGGGGTTACAGGTGTTGGGGTCAGGGTGAGAGAGTGAGGGGGTTACAGGTGTTGGGGTCACAGGTGTTGGGACTGTGTTGTCTTGAAGTGCCCAGTGTGGCAGTGAGGGAGCTGTGTTGGTCTTTCCTTGTTCCTGAGCTTCTTCCTGCACAGATGTTTCATCTCCACGCAGCTCAGAGGGGGACAGGTCTCGCTGTCAGACTCAGAGGGGCTCTGGACAGGGTTCAGACACACAGAGCTTCCTCACAGCTGGCCTTCTGCTCACAGACAGCTGCTGAAGGAGCCGAGCAGTCGGCTCTGCCCAACCCAGACTCCCAGGGACACGTCCCCCAGGGACAGAGTCCTGAGCTCTGAGTCCTGGCCAGGGGGCGGCCAGAGCCCCAGTCAGGAGGGACCCAGGAGAGCACTGGAACACCAGGACTCCACAGACAGCAGAGGAGGAAGAGGCCAGCATCATCTTCCTCCCCTCTACCCAACACTGGGCTTGGAGGGGGAGTGTGAGGGACACGGTGTTCAGGACAGCTGGGACTGAAGAGGAAGCTGAAGACCTCCGGAGGACACTGGGCTCCTTCACCCTGGTGGAAGGAGGCACACCAGCTCACTGAGCAGGCCTGGGTTCGAGAGAGTAACACTGCTGGACTGCACCTTTGGGACACTGGGTTTGGTAACTGGGTCCGTGGGGTTCTGGTGCTGTTCTGTGAGCGAGGGGCTCTGGTGGATAAGTGGTGTCCAGTGGGCAGTTAGACAGACTGTTGTGTTGTGGATCCTGTGTGTATTAATGGGGTTTTGGTTTATAATTCAAATACTGGAACAGTGGTTACCTGGGAAATACTGTATGTAACGTACTGTAGTTGTTTCTCTCAGGATAAAACCTACATTCTGCTAGAATAAAATTTAAAGTTTTTTCAAAGCATTTATCACACTGTCCCTTTTAAGCCATGAGGACTCCAACTACAACTAAAGTCAATACTTTGCAATTTTTCTAAGCCTAGAGTTTGAGCAACCATCCAAAAACTCAGTAAATCAATTTGTCTAAAAAGCATTGAATGAATGAGTGCTTCCTCAGAAACATGCATGAAATTAGAGTTTCTATCAGTTCCTCAAGCAACTGCTTCTTTAAAATGTATTTCTGTATCTGCTGTGTTCAGCTACACTGTAAATGAAAACTGAAACTATGGTCAGGTTTATACTTACTGTGGAACATGGGTTCAGGTAATGATATACCTGCAATTTAAATGAGAATAAAAATATAGTATTGATATTAGTGTTGGTGCTGTCGCCAACCATGTGTTGCCCCTCCCTGCATCCTTCTGGAAGTGGGACACCCCAAAAGTTGCTTAGATAAAATTAAAAATGGTAGTTATAGAGAGTGAGAGGTTCTCCACTCTCTATAACTAATATATATATATTATATATAATAAATATTTACAAAAATGGCCGACAGAAAATGAGAGAAAGCCTGTCACAGTGGTAATCCACAATCACAGAATACAGTCCTCTCTTTATCTCAGTCTGTCCCTCTCAGTCTGTGTGGGATAAACTGAATTATGTCCTTTCTTCTCCATCCTGACTTGTCCCTTTCCCAGTCCCCTCTGCTGGAAGAGTCCACTGTGTTCTTACAAAAGGGGCTGAAACTCTTCAGAGGAATCGTTACGTGTCGTGTGATTATGATCACAGGGCACAGCACTGAAACCAGTACGACCTACGATTGTGCTAGAATTTACATGAAACCTTGATGCTAGACTTGTTGACCGCCCTGGGAATGTGTTCCGCTTTCCCCTTTCACTGTGTTATGGTACTGGCATGGACCTCACAAGTCATCACACACAGATTCCAAAATATATCCCGACTGCGACTTCACCACAAGGTAAAACTGCGGCTCTTTAAAGTGCTTCTAGATGAATTTTCGGGGACGAGATCCAAAGTGTCTCACCCCCTCACCCCTCTTGAAGTCCTCGAACTGGTTTAATTCCTGTCCTGTACTGGAATCTACACTTGAAAGGCTGTGGAGACAAGTACCACTGTGACACATGAGCGCTGTTGTCTTTCGTACGGTGTGACCATTTGACAGCTCGGTGGTCAGTCTCAACGAGATTCTTCCCTGACAGGTAATACTGCAAAGTGCCCAGAGCCCACTTTACTGCTGGGCACTGAAATCCCACAGTAGACCTGCAGGCACAGGGGAAGAGTTTCCTGCTGATCTACAGGATGGGCCTCCTGTTCTCCCCTCTCCCTGCAGCAACACAGTCTGGACCACGAATGGCAAGTCAGAATCCAGACACTGCCGCCCTGGGTCTGCACACAATTCCCCTTTCCAGTCAGTAACTGCTCACTCATGCTTCAGTCCAGAAGAGGCTCTGTTCCTCGCTGTCTTTCTGGTCAGATCTGTGGGAGACTCTGGGAAGAAACCTGCGGTACCAGCCCACGAGTCCGAAGGAGGATCAGACTTGTTTTCTCCGGGCTGGCCGCAGTTTGTCAAGCAAGGCCTTGATCTTGTGTACCTGGTGCTCCAGCGCCCCACTGCTGACAACATACCCCAGGAACAACACCTCCTTCCATGATGAAGAGCTCTCCGCTGCTTTTACTGCCAGTCCGGCCTTGTGGATCTGCTGGAAGAGCCCTTCAGGTGCTGCGGGTCTTCATTCAGGAGAGCTGTAGACGACAACATCACGATCTCCCAACAAGTAATTGCACCCTGGTGCACGCAAATTCCAAAATATATCTCGACTGCGGCTTCAGCAGAGGAATACTGTTATATCGCTCACAGAGTCCGTTTGGGGGTTACGACGCTGCTGCGCTTGGGGTTTGGGGGTTACCTCTTTACAGTACTGACGTGCCTTGGCGGGTGTCAGTTACGAGTTCTGCACAATGAAGAGCGGACGTCTCAGTCCCTGGTCTTCCTCGGTGTCACACTGGCGGCGAGGAAGGAGTCTTCACTCCCACTGCCCCCCCGTTCCTCGCTTGACCTGTTGAGCCTCCAGCGCCCTGGACTTGCTGGCTGGACTCCTTCAGGACTCACTGGGCTGCACCTGAGCTCACAAACGTGCCGGACGCCCGGAACAAAGCGATCCTCGTACACTGCCTGGGGACCAAGGGACAGCACGGCGCGTTGTCCACACTCTCGGCCCGCTGCAACCCTTTAGTAACCCTTTAGTAAGTAAGTAGTAAGTAAACAAGTAACAGAAATGTCCTTGGATACAGAAGTGTGACCAGAACTGGTCTGAGAAAAGACTACACAGTCCTCCTCTTCCTCTTCTGCTCTTCTCTTGACTCTTCTCCCTGGATCTTCTCCCTAACTCCTCCCTCTCTGGACACTTGAGGATTCAATCCAGTTCACTCTGTGTCTCCCACTTCTCTCTGCTCACGTTTCCACTGCATCTCCACTCTTCACTCTCACTCTTCACTGAGCACCAGATCTTCACTGGCTGTCCCAGCTGACCGGGTGCAGCCTGTGTGTGAACAGCTCTCATGTCCCTGACATGGCAGCGCAGGTCTGCTGGCTCCTCTCCCCTCGTGCTGAGAGAGCTCCTGTCTGTGCGGATGGGAGACCAGGGGCCTGTGGACTCAGCCTGTGCTCCCTGTCTCTCTCAGCTGTGGGGAGACGATACGCCGCTGCCTCACTCCTGCAGCAGCAGTGCCTCAGCTCAGTCCTGCTTGAACAGCCCCTCTGCTCCCTGCAGCACACTGGGAGCCTTTCATGGGGCCTGAGAAATGAGCCACCACACAGCCATCTGCCATCTGTTCATCTGAAGTGAACTCATCTTGTCTGTGAGGCTCCTTTCAGGGAGAGAGGAGCTGCCGTCTCACAGTCTGTGGACAAGGAGAGAGGGGCTCCAGGGTGGTATACTGATATGAGTGTTAATATTCTTATTTCCACAGAAATGTCCTTGAACACAGAGCTGTGAGTCACATGACTACAGCACAACCTGCCGCCACAGCCCAGTTTCCCAGAATCCTCTCCTGCACTCCTCTCTGTGTTTCACTGAGAACAGAAAGTGAACATATTCCGTTACTCTCATTAACGGTGTGAAAGGTGAGGTGAACAGATCCTTTTTCAAATCTAGTTATTAAGAGGCCTCAGATACTCAAATATTTCTTTCAGAACAAGAGAGAGAGGAGCTCAGAGCAGCAGGAGCAGGTTGTCCAGTGTGTAAGTATCCTGTCTGTCTCCGAGCAGTTAACAGCACAGTGTGCTGCAGGGTTAGCTGCTGTCCTGTACACTCAGACAGTGAGTCACTAAAC
Source organism: Lepisosteus platostomus (assembly GCF_059453375.1). Lineage (NCBI taxonomy): Eukaryota > Metazoa > Chordata > Actinopteri > Semionotiformes > Lepisosteidae > Lepisosteus > Lepisosteus platostomus. Next base: position 13,151,748 of record NC_142616.1, read on the forward strand.
AGACGACTTATTGTTGTGAATCATAACCTGATGGTGTCAAATGTTTGAGTTTTCTCCTTTTTTTCAATGTATCGACTCTGACGGCAGACAAACAGATAAAAAAATATATTTCCTGTCTTTCCTGAAGGTTTCTCTTTCACTTTGTGTTTCCTGTAGTTGAACAGCATCTCTCTGTGAGCAACTTCCGTGAAAACTAGAAACATAAAAGTTTTCTCCACGATCTGGACTGTAATTATCATCCTGCCAGGAAAGAGACAGGTGGGTGTGAACCTGCTGTGAGTGTTGCTGTCCAGGACGCTGTGTATTTCTGGACCTTGTACTGCAGGTTGAATTCAGGTCAGTAGTAAGTGCTGCTGGACAGAGCAGTGTCACAGTGTTTAACACTGCAGCCTTCCAGCACTGGAGCCCTGAGCCCAGCTCCTGGGCTCTGTCTGTGTGCAGCTTGTACAGTACTTGTCAGGGATGTCTGAAGGGACGAACTGTGGAATGGCATGAGTGTGAATGTTACGTCCCAGTGTGTGTTCTGTGTGTGTTTTCTGTTATGTCCACACTGCTGACCCTTGATTGTTCTCCCTTCCCCATTGGCCAACCATCACACCACTGTTTCAGTATGATGTCATCATCAATCAGCCCTCAGCCAATCAGAACACATTTTATTCACTATATAACATGGAGGTTTTCAGCAAAGAGAGGCCTTTTGTTTGACTTTGGTCCTGTTTGGTTTTGGTTATCGCTTTGCTTTGCTTCTGGTTATTGCTTCCGCTTCGTTTGTTGGTTTGTTTTGCTTTGTGTGTGTATTTTCGTATAGCTTCGGCTTTGTTGTTTTGTTGGTTTTACGGTAGTATCTTTGTACTTTCGTTTGTTTGTGTGTTCATCCTTGTTTTGCCATTTCCTTGCCCCAGTGTTACATGTTCAAAGTTTGTGTTCTTTTGTACCCTGCTCCTGTTTATTACTCTTGTTTTCCCTTATTTGTCTTCCTGGTTCACTTGTGTTTTTGTGTGAACTTTTGTATATAAGGTTAGTTTAGGTTGTTGGGTGCACTTACACACTTGATTTTGATTTTGTATTTGTACACTAGTTAGTACGGGTGAGTGCCGTTTGTCTTGTAGGGTTTTGGGTAGTCAGTGCAGGTTAGCTAGGGTGTTGAAGACGCCGAAGACCGTGTGTTTCGGGTTTTCTTTTGTAGTCAGGTTAGCTTTCCCTCACTGTCCTAGCCAGCTCCATTTTGTTTGTTTTCTTTTCTTTGGCACCACTCTAGTTCCTTTCCCTTGTTATCACGCTTCCTAGTCCCTCACCAAAACCCCCCTGCTTCCAAAAGAATTATCCTAAATGTTACACCCCTTTACCCCTGGACACTTGGGGTCATAACAGTGAAGAAGACCCTATGCGTAGCGGCGAGACGGGGGTTAGCCGGGCTCAGCTGTTCAGGAGAAGCCGTATAGAAACCTAGGCCCTCAGGTAGCGGACGTGGGGCGACCTGGTGCCAGGCGGGTTTCAGGACATCCGAACCCCAATGCTGAGCGAAGAGCAGAGCAGAAACAGGAAGTAAACAGGCTACACAACAAGACACACCTGAAAGACAAGAATAATCACAGGGACTGGGAACAGGAGAGCAATAGAGCGCCCTCTAGGTGTACTGGGCGTGACAGTATTGTTGCCAATGGGGGAACGAAACTGGTGAAGTGAAGATAAGGAACTGGCTGAGAGGCTGAGTCAGCTTGTAAGAGATTCTCCAGAATCTCCCCGAGCGGCTGGGAGAACTACAGGAACATGAATTCTTTGTTCTCTGGAACAGCTGTAGTGAAAAGAATAATAATCCAGGTACACTTGGTTCAACAAATCTTTCTGATCAATGACAATAGACACACTACAGCACACACAACAAAACAGAGCTGCTGCCCTGTTTCCTCTTCATGAAGACATGAGCACCTGCTGGACTGGAGCCCTGGCCCTGTGTGAGGAGGACTGAGCTGCGGTGTGTCTGACTGGCAGAGGAGGGAAAGGACAGAGGGAATAAAGAGCTCAGGGAGGGAAAGGCTGGACCTGGAGCTGGACTCTCTCTCCTGCAGCTTCAGCTCTGACACTGCAGGCTCCTTCACTACAATAGAGAGCAGAGCTGCTGTGCTGAGGACTGGGACAGGTCTGGACAGCAGGCAGCCTGTTCCTCTGTGCTGGAGGAGTGTGCTGAGGATTTAGGGACGGGAGGAGCTGTTGAAGAGACACTGTAAGTGCTGCTCTTGCAGGAAGTTGTTTGGCGGGAGAATCAACTTTCAGTTTTGTTTCTGATTCAGACTTCAGTTTCCAGAGTGCTGTTCTCCCCAGTTAAAGCTCCCAGTGACCCTCCCAGTCAGTCCAGTCTGGGGTTTCCTGTACTGCAGTATTCTGTCCTGTCAGATGGTCCCTGGGTGTCAAGATTGTAATCCCTCCCCATGAAGGGCGCTCTGGCTCTTTACATTTCAGTTGATTCTGTGCTCCTGCTCCCTGTTCCAGCCCACCTCAAAAGCCAGACGCTCCCTGTGTTCCGGGCTCTGCACTGGATCACGGACACCCGGAGGCCCGCCTGTCTCCGTGTCGCCCTCCATCCGCGGCTCGAGGGCAGAGGCCTCCTATCGGCTCCTGAACCAGCCGAGTCCGGGACCTGGAGCCCTTTTTATCTCTGTCATGTTGTCATTTGGATTTCCTGGTTTTTGGGTGATCGGACTTCGCCCTGGTTTTCCCTACGGACTCCCTCTGGATTGTCGCATGGAGCACGCCCCCCGAGCACCTGAGCACCTTCGTCACGCCCCCCGAGCACCTGAGCACCTTCGTCACGCCCCCCGAGCACCTGAGCACCTTCGTCACGCCCCCCGAGCACCTGAGCACCTTCGTCACGCCCCCCGAGCACCTGAGCACCTTCGTCACGCCCCCCCGAGCACCTGAGCACCTCCGTCACGTCCCCCGAGCACCTGAGCACCTTCGTCACGCCCCCCGAGCACCTGAGCACCTTCGTCACGTCCCCTGAGCACCTGAGCACCTTCGTCACGTCCCCTGAGCACCTGAGCACCTTCGTCACGCCCCCCAGTTCGTCTACCAGCCCAGTTCCTCTTCTCCTCCCCGTGTCTGTTCACTCCCCTCCGGATTCTGCAAAGGGTCCTGAAAAACACATCATAACACTGGGGGCTCAGGGGATTTAGGCTGGCCCAGATGGGAGAGAGAGGAAGTTTTCTTTCTTCTGCTGTGTTGTTTGGTGTGTGACTGGAGTTACTCACCTGTATTACTTTTTGCTGTTTGTGTTGTATTGAGATGGTGCTGATCTTCTCCTCTGATCGTCTCTGTTTCTGCTTCTCTGTGCTCAGGAATGGCCTCACCCAGCAGTGTCCTGTCTGAAGAGCAGTTCCAGTGCTCTATCTGTCTGGACACATTCACCAGCCCAGTGTCCATTCCATGTGGACACAACTACTGTCTGGCCTGTATTGGAGGATACTGGGACAGCAGTGATCTTTGTCAGTGTCCACTGTGTAAGAAGACATTTTACAGAAGACCTGATCTCAGTGTGAACAGAAGCCTGGCAGAAATCACTGAGCAGTTCAAGAGGACCAGAGTCAGCAGTGATGAAGGACTTTGTGCTAAACCTGGAGAAGTGTCCTGTGATTCCTGCACTGGGAGAAAACTCAAGGCTGTGAAATCCTGTCTGGTCTGTTTGGCCTCTTACTGTGAGACTCACATCCAGCCTCACTATCAAGGAGCTGCTTTCAGGAGACACAGACTGATTGAGCCTGTGGAGAGCCTTGAGGACAGGCTGTGTGAGAAGCATGAGAGACTCCTGGAGCTGTTCTGCAGGACTGATCAGACCTGTGTTTGTGTGCTGTGTACTGAGACTGACCACAGGACACACAGCACTGTCCCTTTAGAGCAGGAATGTGGAGTGAAAAAGGTGGGTTTATGGTTATATATTAATTGAAAATTTAAAATTTAAATTAATTTAAAATTATTGTGAATTAAATTAGTATAATCACTAGAATATGGATCAGTGGCTATGATCAATACGTTCAGAAACTGATGGTATCTTAGCACAACTTCCCTGGTGTAAGAGCCTGTTGTCCATCCCAGCATCAGTGTGAGAGTCTGTTGTCCAGCCCAGCATCAGTGTGAGAGTCTGTTGTCCAGCCCAGTGTCAGTGTGAGAGTCTGTTGACCAGTGTCAGTGTGTGACTCTGTAGTGCAGTGTTAGTGCACCAGCAGCAGTGACTTCAGTGTCTCTGTTCCCCTGTTTGTCCACAGACTCAGCTGAGGAAGACTGTGGCAGAGGTACAACAGATGATCCAGGAGAGACTGAAGAAGGTGGAGGAGATCAAACAGGCAGTGGGGCTCAGCAAAGTGAGTCCTGTCAATCCTTCTGAGTGGGGTACTGCAGGGCTCAGTGCTGGGGTCACTGCTCTCTGCACAGAGAGAGGACACTTAGGAAGACTGAGTGCAAACGCTGTTCTATTCCTGTCATGCCCCACACTCTTCCTCACAAACACTGTTGCATTCCCAAACCCACTGTTTCACAATCTCATTCCCAATTGAACCCATCACATTCCCACAGGCACCAGATTCCACAAATTCTCACTCCCGGACCAATTATCCAACCACGTCCCTTTCCCTTCAGTATTTAGAGTTCCCTCACACAGCAACCCTTGCTCACTGTTGAGAAGCCTCCTGCAGAACTCTCTTGTGCGCCTTTCCAAGCCTTTTGATTGATCTCCTGGTACCAAACCTTTGCTCCTGCCTTTTGGATTTCCCTCGTTACCGGACTCATTGCCTCCCTAATTGACCAAGCCCCTGGATTACGTCTTTTGGATTCTGTGGGATTCACGGTTACGCATAAGGATCCTCCTATTCTACCGATCGGTTCCCTGACAGAGAGGACAGTTAGGAAGATAATGAAAAAGTCATTATCCAGTTAACGGATGAGATATTCTGTGACCCAGGAGTGGAGTGACCCAAATAGTGTTTCCCTTCTTTTTTGAACTGAAATGAATAATATACAAGTTATTAATTTGTTCACTCTCACATTTCAATAATATTTTTTTATTCCTGTTAACTCAAGAAGTCTCCTGGTGTCTCCTCAGAGCTCTGCAGAGAGAGAGATTGTGGACAGTGTGCAGGTCTTCACTGCTCTTCAAAACTCCATTGAGAGGAGCCAGGCTGAGCTCATCGAGCTGATTGAGGAGAAGCAGAGAGCAGCAGAGAGGAGGGCTGAAGGGATCATTAAAGAGCTGGAGCAGGAAATCACTGAGCTAAAGAGGAGAAACACTGAGCTGGAGCAGCTCTCCCACACTGAGGACCACATCCACTTCCTACAGGTCAGCACCCACTGTAGAGAGCAGATACAGTGTCTACAGAGAGCAGAGAGTCCTACAGGTCAGCACACACTGTAGAGAGCAGATACAGTATCTACAGAGAGCAGGGAGTACTACAGGTCAGCACACACTGTAGAGAGCAGATACAGTGTCTACAGAGAGCAGAGAGTCCTACAGGTCAGCACACACTGTAGAGAGCAGATACAGTATCTACAGAGAGCAGAGAGAGCTCAATGTGTGACTCTTAGTGATCTATACTGGGCTCTAGGTTTCAGACTCATTGGTGACTTATTGCCTTAGAAGGCTGTGGCCCCCCATGACTCTGAGTCTCTCCTGCTGTAGAGGTTCCCCTCCCTGTGCTCCCCTCCACACCCCAAGGACTGGTCTGACATCACTGTTCACCCTGATCTCTGTCTGGGGGCTATGAGGAGGGCTGTGTGTCAGCTGGAGGACAGACTCATTGAAGAAATGGAGAAAGTACCTGGAGTCAGTGAGTATTACTGTGTGAACAGTAATGAGGTTTATGAGGTTCAAAACACCTGTCAATGGCACTCAATCAATCTACTATGAAGAATCAGGTGTGTCTCTTCTTCTCCATCTGTGTTATGAACAGATGTGTCTCACTGCTGTCTCTGTAGAGACCAGGTGTATGAACAGGTGTGTCTCACTGCTGTCTGTGTAGAGATCAGATGTGTGAACAGGTGTGTCTCACTGCTGTCTGTGTAGAGATCAAGTGTGTGAACAGGTGTGTCTCACTGCTGTCTGTGTAGAGATCAAGTGTGTGAACAGGTGTGTCTCACTGCTGTCTGTGTAGAGATCAGGTGTGTGAAAAGATGTGTCTCACTGCTGTCTGTGTTGAGATCAGGTGTGCAGCAGGGTGATCTTGTGTGTCAGGGGTGTGTTCAGCTGGAGACAGTGCTGTGTGATGCTGCTCCTCCCACAGTGGAGTTTGAACTGCTCTCTGTCCCTGAGCCTCAGCTCTGCCTCAGTGCTTCACAGTCAGAAGCTCTGGAACAGAGAAAGGGCTCAGACTCCTGTGAGGAAGCTGCTCAGTCACTCCTGTCCTTGTCTTTGTACTGGAGGCAGTGGGAGGTGTGGAGCTGGACTGTGTGATAACAAGCTGGATGAGCTGTCAGTGTCTCTTACAGACCCACAGCTCCACTGGCCAGACAACACACTCCTGTGTGTTACTGTCCTGCCTGAGAGATCAGCACAGCACTACAACACGCAACACTGCACACCTGGAGACCAGACTCCAGCAGGAATGTGCTCTCAGCTCTCTAACATCTTTCTCTCTGTTTGCAGAGTTTGAGAGGCTTCGAAAACATGCAGGTGAGTCTGTTGTCACTGACAGGAACTTGTCATTTACAAAGGTCACAGCAGGGTCACAGGGGTCAATACAGGCTCTTACTCTAACAGGGGGAGATGTTGTAACTCCTGCTTTATACACAGCTGATGTGTTTAATGTTGTGAGCAAAGTCCCTCAGATGGGCTTTGTCCTTATCAGGACTGATGAGGAATTGGACCCCAACACTGTGGCACACTGTGGGGACACCAACACTGACCCATGTCTTGGGATCCCCAATACACAGATTGAAGACCCCATCACTGTGTCAGGACTGCAGTTCTCCTTAACATCATTGTGAAACAGAGGATTGTAATCCTGTTAAACCTGTAAACTAGAATCTACACTGACAACTAGGAGCCTGCAGACACACAAGACACTGAACACAACAGCCTGAGACAGGAGCTCGAAATTCACTAACTGTGAGAGACTAAGAGGAGAGGAAGGACTTGTTAAGGGAGGAAGAGGGTGAAATGAGAGCAGAGAAGAGGGAGAGAGACAGGATGTTTGTCCCTCTGCTCCTCCAGATTGAGGTGTGACAGTGAAGCAGCTGGTCCCACTGAAGGACACCCACTGCTCTCCAGTCCACACTGGACACAGGCACACAGCCTCAGGCACTGGAGGATGAGCTCTGGAACAGACACCTTTACACAGAGAGTGGTGGGAGACTGGAACGAGCTGTCTAGAGTGTCTGCCCCAGTCCTTCTGGTGGGCGGCAGTGAGCTGTGTAGCAGGTGTCAGATTGAAGCAGTAACCCATCACTCTGGGGATGTACTGGAGTCTCCCAGTCTTATAGATCCCTAAACACTGGCACACCTCCCTGAAGACAGCTAACTCTGAGCTCCTCCCCTGGTCAGTATCCAGCTCCTCAAGTGAACATGCAGCAGGGAGTGTGGTTTCTCTCAGCACAGCTGAGCTCCTGGCTCAAGTAGAGACGCCATCACTGCTGGTATCTGTGTCTGGGTTGAATGGGCTCTCTGGGTCCAGCTGGGCCAACACTGGAGACTCTGCAAGGACAGCTCTTGCTGTTCAAAAGCACATTGACAGTCTTCACCCCAGAGGGAAGATGCTGCTCTATGTGTGAGAAATATAAGGAGCTCAGCAACGTCAGCAAACTAGGGGTCAAACCAGCAGTAGTAGGATGCCGGTCCAATGAAACTCCTCACATCCTGAACTGACCCAGGGGCTGGCCAGGAGTTTACTGTGGCTCCTCTTCAGGGCCTGAGGAGACCCTTCTGGCTCAGAAGCTCCCAGGAAACCAGTCTCTTGCTGTAGGAGATTCATGTCTTCAGTGAGTCTAGAGACCTGTCCTCCTCATGAGATCCCTGACCTTTCTTCACTTGTCCAGGACCTGGAGAATGAGGGTCATCCAGGCACACCGGGCACTCTGACCTGGGCACGCCACTGAGCTCCCTTCCCATCAGCCGCTCAGAGCTGGCTGGGCAGGGCACAGTCCAGAAGGCTGGAGCGTGTGTTGCCACAGCCCCTGACCTCTGGAGAAGGCAGTCTCTGGCCTGACCTCTGGGCACCTCAACTTGCCGGTAGCTGCTGTACAGGTCCAGAGAGCTGAACCAGCGCTACCCTGAGACATAATCCAGCACCTCGTCAGTGTGGCTCAGGGGACAAGAGTCCTTCTTGGTGACGTTGTTGAGTCCCTGTAATCTGTACAGACCAGCAGTGAAGCGTCCTTCTGCAGGGGGAGATCAGGGCCTGTCAGAGGGCTCGATCTCCCCTGCTGCAGTCAGACCCCGGACTGCTTCCTCTGCCTCGGCTCTCTTGTGGATGGCCAGGCGGGGGGAGGGATGCAGATGGGTCTTGCTTCACCAGTGTCGATGGTGCTCTGAGCTTTGTTTGTACGAGTACAGTCTTCCTCTCTTCCAGCAAACACATCTGCAAACTCTCATAGCAGAGTCCTTGGTTGTCCCTGCTCTGCCTCACTCAGTCCCTCTTTGCTGCGCTGAGAAAGCTCCTCCAGCATTTTGTCTGATTTTGTTGTGGTCTTGAAGGCCGAGCCCCTGTCCTCAGTTTCAGGATGCTGCTCCCTCGCACCGTGGGTCAGTGTCTCCTGGCTCAGGGAGAGTCTCTGGGCTCCCTGCTGTATCTCCATGGTAACTCTGGGCTGCTCTGGAGCTGTTGCACTGGTACCCAGGAGGAGGTGTGGCCCCTCGCTGCTATTAGCTTGAGGGCCACTCGGCATTTCCTGCTGGCACTGCTCTCGAGACGCACGGTTCTGCACAGAGGAGTTCAGTACCAGTGACTCCATCCTCTCACCTGGCCATCCAGGGAAAGCTCTCTTCACTGGTCTGCAGCAGAACTGCCAGGTTCTCTCCTTCTGTAGTCTGTCTGAGCCAGGCGCTGCCTGTAGGAGTTATACTGTACCTGACCATCGTGATCTTCAGCATGAACACACACCTGCAGACTCACACAGCTGAGCCTTGAAGAGCAGGGTCACCAACACATGGCTCAACAAATACAAACAGTGAAAACAGTGAGATCTGGTGGGAAATTAATTATTAGTCCAGCAAACTGATGTCATAACGAGTAAGGAAAGTTATTGAGGTTAAATCATTCTGTGCAGTAATATCCACAGATGTCCTTCCATCAGCTCTTACAGCCATTCCTGCAGACTGCCTTCATCTAGAACTGACACAAATCATCACTTTTAAAAAGATGGAGATTACAGTATTTTTATTTCTTTAACCTTTATATTTGACTACTTAAAATTAAGATCTGTTCCCCCAGTTTCTGAATATCCCTGCTTTCCTTTAAGAAATACAATTGTAGAGTCACATCACAACAAAAAATAACAAATCTGTTCAATTCACACCCAGATGTGACAAAACACATTTACTGTAAGACTCACAGCCTGTTTAAATATTTTTTTATTTTCAGTTCTCTTCACTCCCTGGGATATCTGAAAATACACTGTCGCATACAAAATATTTTACACACAGTTATTAATAGAGATGTACAATAAATTTCATTGTTAATCAATTACTTTTAATAGACATTAAATACATTAATAGACATAAACAGATACAATAAAATTCGTTTTTAAAAAATTACTCTTATCAATAAACACATCAGTTAAGTTCATTATTAATATATGTGGTTTAACTGGCAAGCAATTTTAGTTAAACATTACAATCAATTTCCAAGCGACGGACACATGACTTCCTGCCGTAGTGCCGGTGTTGTTTCCCCTCTATTCTCCTGTGATCCAGAGCTCCGCCTGTCCCACACTGAGCTGTCTCCCCATGTGAAGAGGCGCTGGGAGTCAGTCCTGTACTCCAGTCACCTCTAGAGGGCAGCAGCTCTCACTCTGGGCTCGTTGCAGTGGAGAGCAGGTTCAGCTCGGAGCTGCGGACTGATTTCAGCGGCCAAGTTCGTTGCTCTTGGTCTGAAGTTGGCGCGCTAGTTTAACACAGAGCTGTGTGCTGACCAGGGGCTGAGCTCCAGTTAGTGCGCTGGGTCAGTTCGTTACAACTGACCCACAATGTCTGTTTTTCAGGTTTCCATACGTATTACACTGATTTGTGTGAAACGAACAAGAAAAAAAAGACACACACAAGCTTTGTCTGTTCTCTTTCTGGTTCCCCTGTCTTGTGTAAAGACAACTTCAGCCTTAATTCAGGTGACAGAGTTAAATACACTGACAGACAGCTCTTAACACACACAAACAACAGATCCTTTTTATTACTGTCCTCAGCAGCGCAGGAGGAGACAAGCTTGCATTTACTGCCTGTGTGATTCAGGTCCCTGTTATTGTTAATGAAGTGGCAGCAATTTCTGCTTCTAAGAATTTTGTCTTAATGAGACTTTTACAATCTAACTGATAGAGAGGAACCAGAATAAACATGAAAAGACAGTTTGCTTATTTTGCTTCTTGTGAAATGATGTATCCATCAGTATAGAGATGCCCTCAGCCATGTGATCTGCACACAGGGGATCATCAGGTCTCCTTCAGATTTAAAGACACTTTCTCCCACAGGAGCCAGACTCTCGCAGTGTGAGAGCTCTGCACACGCTCACAGCTCATCTCAGCCGGGCTGGGCCTGTATTTTCACCTGAGAGAGGAGTGAGATACAGATCATTTCATTCTCTCTGTCTGCTCTCTGATCCACAGCTGATGTGACTCTGGACCCCAATACAGCTCATCCCAAACTCATCCTGTCTGAGGATGGGAAACAAGTGAGACATGGAGACACACGACAGGATCTCCCTGACAATCCAGAGAGATTTGATCGTTGTGTCAATGTCCTGGGAAAGGATGGGATCACCTCAGGGAGACACTACTGGGAGGTGGAGGTGGGGGAGAAGACTGACTGGACATTGGGAGTCGTCAGAGAGTCCATCAACAGGAAGGGGAGCATCACACTGAGCCCCCGGTATGGTTACTGGACTGTGTGGCTGAGGAATGGGAATGAGATCGAGGCTTGTGCAGGACCCCCTGTCCTCCTCCCCCTGAGCCAGATGCCCCAGAAGGTGGGGGTGTATGTGGACTATGAGGGGGGACAGGTCTCCTTTTACAATGTGGACAACAGGTCTCATATCTACACCTTCACTGCCCCCTTCACTGAGAAACTCTTTCCATTCTTCGGCCCTGGTCTTCATCAGGGAGGTAAAAACTCAGCCCCACTGATCATCTGTCCTGTCAGTCACACAGACTGAATCAGCACATTGTCTGATTCTCTCTCCTGGAATGTAAATCATTTAGTCTTTTTCATTTGAAATTGTTCTTCTGTTTCTTCAGTGTTGTTTTCTCCACCCACTGCTGGGCATGTCCACATCTGCTCTCAACTCTACTCTTTCAGTCACCAGAAACAACATCACCTGTGGGAGGGGCTCTCTTGGAAAATGAAATTATTACTGGCTTCTGTCAAACTGTTCTACTTTCTACTTTCAGTCCATGTCATTGCTCTATTCTATTTGCTCTGCATTAATCATGTCTTTCAGTAAATCAGTAAAATTGAGTCACAGTTGTTTTCTTTATCTCTCACCTGTAAATTCTCCAGATTCATGGCTGACTAGCTGGGTCACCATCAGACACAGACTAACACGTCAGCTGAATGCCAGTCGCTTTCTACATGATGGACATGGCTGCTTCACTGTCATGGCCTGGACTCAGAACTATTTCTGTATTAAATAAACTCTGTCATTCTGAATATTTGACATTTGGTCTTCGTCTTCATCTTCATCATGATTTAATGTCAGCAGCCATATCACACTGAAACTCACCCTGTCAGCCCCCTGAAGCTCAGCAGGTGTGAGCCTGGTCAGGTCCTGGAGGGGAGACTCCTGGGAGAGGTGTTAGTGGGGCCAGTAGGGGGCGCTCACCCTGCGGTCTGTGTGGGTCCTAATGCCACAGTATAGTGACGGGGACACTAGACTGTAAACAGGCGCCGTCCTTCGAATGAGACGTAAAACCGAGGTCCTGACTCTCTGTGGTCATTAAAAACCTCAGGGTGTTTCTCAAAAAGAGTAGGGGTGTTACCCTAGTGTCCTGGCCAAATTTCCCCCTGTCCTTTACCAATCATGGCCTCCTAATAACCCCCCTCTCTGAACTGGCTTCATCACTCTGCTCTCCTCCCCACTGAGAGCTGGTGTGTGTGAGCAGAGTGGATCATCATCCAGGTGGGGCTGCACACTGGTGGTGGTGGAGGGGATCCCCATTACCTGTAAAGAGTTTTGAGTGGAGTGTCCAGAAAAGCACTGTATAACTCTAAGGAATTATGATGATGATGATGATGATGTAGATTCCTATGTCATGAATGTGCTTGTGATTTCTGTCATCTAACACAATGTTGAGAATCCCAGGCTCTCTCTGTAGGCTGATCAGCTGTCCAGACCCTGTGATTGGAGGAAGACAGTAAACAGCACAAACACTTCTATTCTGTCCACTTTGTAACATTTGTGTCAATTTCAAGGCAGCCTGTCCTGTCCAGGCACTGTAACAGGCGCCTGGTCTGTCTGTCAGTGTCCAGCTGTCTGTGGTCACTTGGCCACCCTACTGGGATGCTTGTTCCAGAAACCTGCTGCTCTCGGTGTTGAGAGAATTGTCCAGCCCTGGTGCTGCAGGTCATGTCTGTCATCTGAGCCCAGTTAACAATGACCTGCAGCTGCTCTTTACTTCCTGAACTGAGTCAGAACAATCAGAACACCAGCAGACACACTGACCAGCCCCTCCAGGACCAGGACTGGACAGCCCTGCTGCAGACACACTGACCCCTCCAGGACCAGGACTGGACAGTCCTCCTTCAGACACACTGACTACTTCTCCAGGACTGGGACTGGACAGCCCTGCTGCAGACACACTGACCCCTCCAGGACCAGGACTGGACAGCCCTGCTGCAGACACACTGACTGACCCCTCCAGGACCAGGACTGGACAGCCCTGCTGTAGACACATTGACTGACCCCTCCAGGACCAGGACTGGACAGCCCTGCTGCAGACACACTGACCAGTTCTGGACTGGGACTGGACAGCCCTGCTGCAGACATACTGACCCCTCCAGGACCAGGACTAGACAGCCCTGCTGCAGACACACTGACCAGTTCTCCAGAACCAGCACTGGACAGTCCTGCTGCAGACACACTGACTGACCCCTCCAGGACCAGGACTGGACAGCCCTGCTGCAGACACTCTGACCAGTTCTGGAGCGGGAGTGGACAGGCTCACAGACACACTGACCAGTTCTGGAGTGGGAGTGGACAGGCTCACAGACACACTGAGCTGCAGGACAGCAGTGCTGTAAAGTGCCTCCTGTTATCAGCCCTCAGTGCTCTTGATAAAGTCATTTCCATGTCACTCAGGTTGTCTGTGAAACAGCAGCTTCAGCAGAGCTGGTAGCTCTAGCAGCTGAGAAACACAATAAACACAAAATATAATATTGTTACAAAGGGGGGACATGAAAATGATGAATAACAGGAATTGACAGAGTGGTTTATTCAACAAGTAAAATAATTGATCATAACCCCCAAGTTGTAAGTGATTTGTCTAGAACTGGGGTTCTTATCCTGGGCGTCCTGACCCCCATGAGGGTCACAAAATAGGCAGCAGAGACAGAATCAACCTAAGGTTAACACACACACTAGAGTGATAAACGGGACACGTCCGCAGATTCAGGGTGTTTACACATCAATGGACAGTAACACAGGTAAACAGTTCGCTGTTGTACACACCTGCAGGGTTCAGACTGTTTCCACCAGCAGGGTGACTCAGTGGACCCAGCGAGGGCACTACATTCATTCCTATCGGTGGGCCGTGACTGTGTTTATATTCATAACACTTTCTTCTTCTGCGCAAGGTAGTCGTGATGAGCCCAGCAGTGGACCGGTTTAATAGGGATAGACTGGAGGAGTGAGAGCTGAAGATAATGTGGAGAAACGCACAGCAGAAAACAGTGAGAAAATCTGACGAGCAGTCCCTAGAGTAGGGATTCACACCGTACGGTTTGTGGCGAAGTGTTGGCTCAGGAAAGCCTCAAGCCCTCCAGACTGCTGCACCACCTGCAGACCAGACACTCAGCCTTGCAGTCTAAACCTGTTGAGTGTTTTGAACGAAAGCTACAGGAGCTGAGAGGCCAACAATCTGCCCTCCAAAGAGCTGTGAACTGTGAGCCAGAAGCCACTTCAGTGTCTTTCCTCATAGCTAACTGGACTGCCCAAACTGGGAAGCCACACGTTAGGTGGGACTTTTTCCCTACTGTGCTCTAAGGAAACGGTTTCAATCCTGTGTGGGAAAGTGCTGCAGAGCAGCTGGCAGTGATACCAGTGTCAATGATACCAGTGTCATTGGTACCAGTGTCATTGATACCAGTGTCAATGATACCAGTGTCATTGGTACCAGTGTCAATGATCCCGTGTCTGACCACATTGGGCGTATGGCAAGAGACGTGGGAGAGCAGGTGATCTCTAGGATAAGATCTAGTGTGTAGTTTTCTTTACAACTTGACAAGACCACTGGTGTCTCTGGAGATGCACACCTGCTTGTTTACACCAGACTTGTTGAAGAGGAAGAATTTAAACAAAGCTTTTAGTAAAGAGCATTTAAAGCGCTTAAAACAAAGTGCTTTTTTTACTACGTGAAATATTTTTAATGTTAAAAAACGGTCGCACTCTCAAAAAGAACTGCTGCTCTAGAATATATTCCAGAACAGTCAGAATAGTCGCTGTCGAGAACAGTTGTTGGAATAGACAGAGACACATGAATTCTTTGTTCTCTGGCACAGCTTCGTTGAAAAAAGCAATAATTCGTGCACACTGGATTGAACAAATATTTATTCATTTAAAATTTTAATTATTTTTAGTTTAAATCATCTCTCTGCAAATCTGGATCATAATAAATGATACCGAGGTATATACTGTATGACCCAAGAAACCCAAGATCCCCAGAAACACAGAACAGCTCGCTCTCTCTCTCTCTCTCTCTCTCTCTCTCTCTCTCTCTCTCTCTCTCTCTCTCTCTCTCTCTCTCTCTCTCTCTCTCTCTCTCTCTCTCTCTCTCTCTCTCTCTCTCTCTCTCTCTCTCTCCCTCTCTCTCGCAGGGTTCAGATTCTGAGCTCCAGTCAGGTTTGGTCTGGATGATCATGAAGTCGGGGCTCTCGCCTGGCGTGAGATCAAGTCCCAACTCCTCTGGACTCCTCTCTCTCTCTCGTGGTCTGACCTTCTTTCTCTTCTGTGAATTTACAAACTTAATATTTCAATCAAAACCTGAATCCACAAGCTGAGGACGTCTAAGAAAAGCTGCAGTAAGTGTCAGCAATGTCTGTAGAGAAGTGCCTGTGATGCTGTAAGCTGATTGAATAAGTATTCAGACAAGTGAACTCAATATTTGTATCTTGGGCACCACTGGGCCACTCCAGGCCTCTGTCTTATTATGAAGCCCCTCCAGTGGAGCTCTGGCCTTGTGCTTTGGCTCAGTGTGCTGCTGAAGTGTGAGTTCAGCTTCAGCCTCAAGTCTTTAGGAGACAGAAACTGACTTCAGTCCCATATTTTTGTGTTCTTTGCTCCGTCTGGTTTTCCTCCAATCCCACACATTCAGACCAACAGGTTCCAGTCTGGTCTGATCCCACAGCAGCCTTCTCCCCTGCCTGCAGGCTCAGGGAGCTGCTGGGCTGCAGGCTGCCTGCAGGGGCTGGATGTGTCCTGTTGTCTTCAGGATCCCCTCCTGTATCCCTCTCCTCACTCACTGGTGTCAGAAAAGACTGCACAGTCCTCCTCTTCCTCTTCTGCTCTTCTCTTGACTCTTCTCCCCAACTCTTCCCTCTCTGGACACTTGAGGATTCAATCCAGTTCACTCTGTGTCTCCCACTTCTCTCTCCTCACGTTTCCACTGCATCTCCACTCTTCACTCTCACTCTTCACTGAGCACCAGATCTTCACTGGCTGTCCCAGCGGACCGGGTGCAGCCTGTGTGTGAACAGCTCTCATGTCCCTGACATGGCAGCGCAGGTCTGCTGGCTCCTCTCCCCTCGTGCTGAGAGAGCTCCTGTCTGTGCGGATGGGAGACCAGGGGCCTGTGGACTCAGCCTGTGCTCCCTGTCTCTCTCAGCTGTGGGGAGACGATACGCCGCTGCCTCACTCCTGCAGCAGCAGTGCCTCAGCTCAGTCCTGCTTGAACAGCCCCTCTGCTCCCTGCAGCACACTGGGAGCCTTTCATGGGGCCTGAGAAATGAGCCACCACACAGCCATCTGCCCAGAATCGAAGCTGTATCTCCTCAAGCAGCCCTGGAGTTCGGACTCCCACAGGCCTGGAAGACAGACCAGCCCTCTAGCAGAAACACTCCTGTTCCTTCCTGCTGGAGCCGAGATGGAGACAGAAACCTTTGCTCTTCCCAGTGGATGAATCAGCCCAGAGGAGCAGGGTATCCTGACAGCTCCTCTCCCTCACTTCAAATCCCTCTTCATCACAGAGCAGAAGACTCACTCGGATCAGATGGGCCTCATTCAGCAGGTGTCCCCATGAGCAGGCAGTAATATTGTCTCATGGTCACACACAGGCCCAACAGGAGCCCCTCTCACTGTCTCACAGGCAGCTGAGCTGAAGTGAACTCATCTTGTCTGTGAGGCTCCTTTCAGGGAGAGAGGAGCTGCCGTCTCACAGTCTGTGGACAAGGAGAGAGGGGCTCCAGGGTGGTATACTGATATGAGTGTTAATATTCTTATCTCCACAGAAATGTCCTTGAACACAGAGCTGTGAGTCACATGACTACAGCACAACCTGCCGCCACAGCCCAGTTTCCCAGAATCTTCTCCTGCACTCCTCTCTGTGTTTCACTGAGAACAGAAAGTGAAAATATTTCATTACTCTGGTAAACAGGGTGTGAGAGGTGAGGTGAACAGATCGTTTTTCAAACCTAGTTATTAAGAGGCCTCAGATACTCAAATATTTCTTTCAGAACAAGAGAGAGAGGAGCTCAGAGCAGCAGGAGCAGGTTGTCCAGTGTGTAAGTATCCTGTCTGTCTCCGAGCAGTTAACAGCACAGTGTGCTGCAGGGTTAGCTGCTGTCCTGTACACTCAGACAGTTAGTCACTAAACAGACGACTTATTGTTGTGAATCATAATCTGATGGTGTCAAATGTTTGAGTTTTCTCCTTTTTTTGTGAGGAAGGGCTGTTTTATACCTCTGGTCACATGGCCTGTGTGGCCCTGCTTTGTGTAACGTGATGGTGTATTTGTTGTAAATGTTTATGTATGTGTTTTGTGTTTAATGTGTTATCTGTTGTGGATCCACAGACTTGTCTGGTCTTATTATGCTGTGTTCGGTTCAGAACTGCAGCCTCACCCTGTTAAATAAGGTTCACCTGGGGGCTCAGAGTATATCTCCTGGAGTAGAGGGGGAACAAGGAGAGATTTG
Source organism: Lepisosteus platostomus (assembly GCF_059453375.1). Classification (NCBI taxonomy): domain Eukaryota; kingdom Metazoa; phylum Chordata; class Actinopteri; order Semionotiformes; family Lepisosteidae; genus Lepisosteus; species Lepisosteus platostomus. The sequence goes on from NC_142616.1 coordinate 13,169,275, forward strand.
TTTGTTCTGTTGGTTCTGTTGTATTTTGTGGTGTGTTACTGGAGTAGTTACCCTCCTCTATTGATTTTCTTTAAAATTGAACTGAAAAATTGAACTAGTTCAACATTATATTTTGGTGTCCTGCCTCTCCAGATCAGCTCTGTGCTGTTTGTGTTGTATTGAGATGGTGCTGATCTTCTCCTCTGATCGTCTCTGTTTCTGCTTCTCTGTGCTCAGGAATGGCCTCACCCAGCAGTGTCCTGTCTGAAGAGCAGTTCCTGTGCTCTATCTGTCTGGACACATTCACCAGCCCAGTGTCCACTCCATGTGGACACAGCTTCTGTCTGGCCTGTATTGGAGGATACTGGGACAGCAGTGATGTGTGTCAGTGCCCACTGTGCAAGGAGACATTTTACAGAACACCTGATCTCCGTGTGAACAGAAGTCTGGCAGAAATCACTGAGCAGTTCAAGAAGACCAGAGTCAGCAGTGATGAAGGACTTTGTGCTAAACCAGGAGAAGTGTCCTGTGATTCCTGCACTGGGAGAAAACTCAAGGCTGTGAAATCCTGTCTGGTCTGTCTGGCCTCTTACTGTGAGACTCACATCCAGCCTCACTATCAAGGAGCTGCTTTCAGGAGACACAGACTGATTGAGCCTGTGAAGAGCCTTGAGGACAGGCTGTGTGAGAAGCATGAGAGACTCCTGGAGCTGTTCTGCAGGACTGACCAGACCTGTGTTTGTCAGTTCTGCACTGAATCAGACCACAGGACACACAACATTGTCCCTTTAGAGCAGGAATGCAGAAAGAAAAAGGTGGGTTTAGAACTGAATATTTTATGTAAAACTTTCACGTAGTAGATTTATCACTAGAGTATTGATCAGGAGGTGTGATGTTACTTCATGAACTGATATTCCTTTAGCAAAGCTGTAGTGTATACCTAGCAATCAAAAATAGCATCTTCAAAGGAACAGACTCAGTGTAGTGGTCTGGACAGTGATACATGAACATGAATGATTTAGCAAATAGTTTCAGTTGTGGTTTTACTTGAATTTCAGTCCAGTGTTTGAGTACCAACAGTAGTGAATTCAGTGTCTCTGCTCCCCTGTTTGTCTACAGACTCGGCTGAAGAAGACTGGGGCAGAGGTACAACAGATGATCCAGGAGAGACTGAAGAAGGTGGAGGAGATCAAACAGGCAGTGGAGCTCAGCAAAGTGAGTCCTGTCAATCCTTCTGAATGGGGTACTGCAGGGCTCAGTGCTGGGGTCACTGCTCTCTGCACAGAGAGAGGACACTTAAGAAGACTGAGGAAGATAAAAAGAAAGAGGAAGAAAAATTGAATCTAGTTAAAGGACAAGATATGCTGTGTATCACCCAGGTTTGAGGAGATTACAGGGGTGTGTGGCGTGTATCTCTTCCTAAATGTAAAGCACTTTTGGAATGAGAAGATTTATATACATGCAATTGATTTATTAATCATCACATTTCAGTGTTATTTTACTCCTTCCGGTTACCTCATGAAGTCTCCTGGTGTCTCCTCAGAGCTCTGCAGAAAGAGAGATTGTGGACAGTGTGCAGGTCTTCACTGCTCTCCAGGTCTCCATTGACAGAAGCTTGGCTGAGCTCATCAAGCTGATTGAGGAGAAGCAGAGAGCAGCAGAGAGGAGGGCTGAAGGGATCATTAAAGAGCTGGAGCAGGAAATCACTGAGCTCAAGAGGAGAAACACTGAGCTGGAGCAGCTCTCCCACACTGAGGACCACATCCACTTCCTACAGGTCAGCACCCACTGTAGAGAGCAGATACAGTATCTACAGAGAGCAGAGAGTCCTACAGGTCAGCACACACTGTAGAGAGCAGATACAGTATCTACAGAGAGCAGAGAGTCCTACAGGTCAGCACACACTGTAGAGAGCAGATACAGTATCTACAGAGAGCAGAGAGT